>NC_051433.1:23414463-23506627 GCF_001649575.2 Kryptolebias marmoratus
CTGATATGATGAATTTGAGATTTTCATTTGTTGTCATTTGTAATCATCAAAATTAAACGAAATAAACATTTGAAATATATGAGTTTGTATGTAATGTATGAATATAATATACAAGTTTCACTTTTTAAATGGAATTACTGAAATCAATCTACTTCTTCATGATATTCTAATTTTATGACCAGCACCTGTACATTTCTAATGAAGGTACAGTTCACCTCTTCAAATTCATTAGATGATAAAAATAGTTTACCATACATAAAAAAAAACAATTTCAAATAATGTATTTCTTTACGAGTGAACTCATCTGTTTCTTAAAAAAAAGATTAGTTCAGAAAAAAATCAAGCTTCACAGCCACATTTTTTTGGGTGGTGGAACAGAAGATTCACACCATGGATGTGCAGTTGACAAATCTGCATCGTTTCAATGTGGACCAAAATGTCTGAGGAACGTTTCCAACACCTTGTTGAATCTATGCCATGAAGAGTTGAAGCAGTTTTGAAGATAAAATGGAGCCCAACCTGGTACTGGCAAAGTGTACATAATAAAGTGGCTGGTGGGTGTATGTGTGCCAAAGATTACTCCATGACATTTCATGCCTGCCATCTGGACACAA
This sequence comes from Kryptolebias marmoratus, assembly GCF_001649575.2. Taxonomy (NCBI): domain Eukaryota; kingdom Metazoa; phylum Chordata; class Actinopteri; order Cyprinodontiformes; family Rivulidae; genus Kryptolebias; species Kryptolebias marmoratus. Next base: position 23,415,078 of record NC_051433.1, read on the forward strand.
GTATTGGACTCTTTACAACAACCGGTGTCATACCACACTGTTTCTTGATGACTGGCATCAGATATCATCCTTTTATCTTCAGTGATAAAATCTCAGTTCCGGGTTACCAAGGATAACCATCATGTGCACATATGGTGGTGCAGGAGGAGATGACCAATGCTGCCCGATGTTGTGGATACAAACCACTATTCATCGTGTGAGGAGCCATAAGGTATGACTTCTGGTCACTTCTTGTGGTGATTTTGGAGACACAGCCCTACATCACTGACATCCTACATCTGCCTATTCCTCCCCTGAGACCTTAGCGCAGTCTTTTAAAAAGAAAATACTTTTCTGCATGTGTGTCTATGAACTGCCTGCATCATGCTGAGGTCCTCCCATGATCCCATGGGATTGGCTCAGCCAAGTTACCACAATGACTGTATCAGATGTCTGCGTGTATCCAAGCCTGAGGGGGTGCCACACCCTAGTGACACGGGTCCAGCAGTGTGCCTGAACTGCCAATTCCAATATTCATTTGGTCAGATATTGTAATCATTGCAGAACAGTCACATGGCCTTTCAACACGTATTGTTTGATTTAATTTCCATCACTCTGTTTGGTGCTTACCTTTTTTGTCCATGAGTGTAAAACATCCTCCTTCAAACAGTGCAATCTTGTTAAATGACCTAAAACACATTTTTGAGTTAGAATTGCAGTTGTTTCATTCCTGCAAACCCACATCGCAGCTCGTTCCATCTGTAATGGAGCTCCTTACAATCCACATTTTCCATCAAGGTTAAGTGAAAAGACACAGAAGGCACTTTTGGTTACATCTGCGTCAAAAATACAGGAACATAGGGACATAACTTTTGGCTTTCTTAGTTTTTAAAGAAATGTGGATAGTTCATTGACTTGTAAATGAACAGCGAGCGTGAGCAAAATAATTTTTATTATATCCTAAAAAAATCCCAATACAGCAGCCTTAAAATGCCCTCTGGCAAACTGAGTACAGCGTACTATTACTATTCAAGTGCTGTGGCAAAGTCAGCTTATCTGCTAGCTTGAATCACTTTAATAATTGATGTGACCCAACCACAGATCCACAATATCTACATAACTTACAGGCAGTACATACAAAATGCAGGAGAAAAGCTCTTTGAGTGAGCACTGAACTCTGTGAGGTGTTCCTGCTGATCTACTGTAACACAGATGTTTGTTTTTTTGTTACAGATATAATATTGTATAGAACTGTGACTGGAATGTATATGACTCACCCCGATAGCTTCATCTCATCTTTTTCAGACTGCTGAAAAAAACTGTACCAGAGTTGTGGAAGGTTAATTCTGTGGTTTTGCTGCTGCAAATGATTTGCCAGAGAGGCAGTATGACTGTAGAGAGCGATGGCACAGGAACACAAGAAAAAACGAGAAATGGTGAACATCTTCACTTTGCTGCCAAGGAAGACACTGCAGTGTTTTTTTTTTATTATTGTTATTATTATTCACAGAATTGTTCAGCAGAATGATTCAGATGGAAAGCAGTATTTTGAAGGAATGACGGCACACAAAGCTTGATTGTTCGTAAAGGTGACTTAATGGGTAAGGTTTGTGGTTTTAAATATGCCCTCAAATGAGAGCTGTAGTAAATTCTTGAGAGCTTTGCCTTCTGTGAGGCCTACGCTGACACCGACAAGCAGCGCAGCTCACTGAACTGGGATTAGACGAGGGCTGAGGAGAGAAGGCTGCTAATTATTACAGCGCTGCCAAAGCTGCCGAGCTTCTGCTCCAAGCACACTGTTAAGCAAGCACCCCGGGACTCAGTGATTCTTCGATACAAGAAAGACATGAATCGCAGGCCCAGTGAGACACACAGTGGATAAGGAGACTGCCAGACATGAATAATTAACTCGATTATGTATGCGCCAACTTTTTAAAAACCTTTGCCACTGTCTGTATTCTGATCCCACTCTACACTCGCTGCGATTGATGCAACTTTCCGTCTCTCTGCGTTTCCTATCTGCTGTTGTTACCCTGCCTTTTCCCCCTCGTTATTGAGCTTTCAAGTCCACGCTCCTCTGCTGGTTCTCTAAAGGTTGAAATATGCTGCATTGCAGATTTAATTAGTGTTGTAAAAATCTCCCCAGAGACCAAGAATTCAAACTTTTATGTCAACATTACCAAAAGGCCATTTCCCCTTAAAGTCAAAAGTAAAACGATCCAATTCTTATGACGTGCTGCAGTGAGGCAGAAGGATGAAGTAGCAGAATGTTATTTCCTCTTCTTTGGTGAGATTTGGAGAAATGCTTCCAGGAGTACACCAAACTGCCACGCCATTTTAGTCTGTACTAGACACCGTGAAATAAGATAAACATCTAGAGGTTGGTTTCTTTGTTGACCATTTTTAAGCATTTATTGAATGCTTGCTGCAAAGTTTGCCTTAAGTCTGTGAGGATTTTTACAACTTTCTGCACAAATGATTTTTTTTGAATTTCACATGTAAAATTTATTTTATTCATGAACAGCATGACATTAAAGCAGCTATAATATTGTTTTTGAGATTTCTCTTTACATCTTGTCTCAGCAAATCTGTTTTCTTGACCTGTATAAGAGGAACTTTTTTCATGTTTGACTAGAGCCATTTTAGAGGGTAGTTAGGTTTTCCTTAAAATGATAGTGCAAATCTACTGAAGTGGGGTTATGAACAATGAAAGATTATGAATATCTTACATAATTTCAGAGAAATAGAATTTAGTTCTGGCCAGATTGTTGAGTGAACAGCTAGTCCGGGCAAGGCCAAGACCAAATCCTGCAGTCTTAAATCTTTAATCTCAAAAATCTCATAGCAGTTCAGATGAGCTCTATTTTATAAACCTTTCATTGTTCTTATTTATATAGAATTATTTTGACATAAAGTGAGGGGGTTGTAATATAAAATTATATAATTCATATTCATACTGACAACTCTCACACATAGAGCACCTTTAGGAGTCTCTGTGACCATCGGTTCAGCTGTAAAATGTCTATTTTACAGCTGGATTGTTTTAGTGTTTGTAGGGAAAGTGCAGAAACCACTGAAGTGGAGTTGATATTTTCCAGTTTTCAGTGTGGCAGCAGAGCCTGGGATCAGGCTTCAAAGCGAAATTTAAACAACCATGCTAAATCAATGGTTGTCTTGTTGGACCTCCAGGTCAGCTAGAAACTTAGGAAGTGCTTGATTTGTTTATGCCTTGCATTTGATTGGTGGGCCATTCAGTCATGATATTGACTGATCATGCTCATGTTTATTTAATAGTCAGAAGCCAAGATTGTGATTAGATTTAAAATCCTGTTAACTTTGTCACACTGTTGTCTAACCAACACCTTTTAAATATGTTAACAAAAAAGAGCCATTTCGGCACATTCTCATACGAATAATTTTGTTTAGAGCTACAAAACATGCTTTAAGCTTGAAAAAAACAAAACACCAATAATTAACTCTTATATAAAAAGCACATATAAAAATTATTTGTGACATTATGAAATTAAAAATCTGTAATAAATCATTTATTTTTTTAATAATAAATTAATAATAATAAAACTTTGATTATAATGTTTTTCTTTATCAAAGGCAAGTCTTTACATCTAATTTTTATTCTTATCAGAGTGATTTGCTATATTTTTTGTAGAATTCATTATTTTAATAACTCACACTATATTAATTTGTGATTTGTGTGCAAATCTGCACACTGCTTTTCTCCTCTGAGTAACTTTTTTCAAATGCCTTAAAACGCTTCATTTTTTGTCATATATTAGAGAAAGGTCTCACTCTGTACCTGGAAGTCAAATGAATAAAGAGGCTAACAGGCTGGCCAACTATTACCATAAAAATCTATATTTTTTTCTTCCTGTTTTTTGCATTATTCTGTCACAGAGATTTTATTTGTATATCTGCATAAACTTTGACAGAAAAAAAGCTAAAACTATTTTTTTTTGTGTTCCTGAATAAAAACATGATTCATTTCCATGTATGTTTTGATTTAAGCTGCAAAGAGCCTCTGCAGAGGAACTAAAGAGCTGCATGTGGCCTGAGAGTTAGCAGACCTCTGAGTTAGACTTTTCCAAACATGATTAATACATAAATGAACTTTATATGGGTCTATTTCACTGCAGACGTTTTACCTTGAAAGTGTAACTTTGATCAAGCTTTGCTGTTGTGTTTATTCAACAAATTAACCAACAGGTACACATGTGGAATGAAGCCCTTGTTCATGCACCTGTGCTTATTCTGCTTATGTTAAAATGTCTGCCATCAAAACATCCTGTCGATTTGTAAATGGAATTGTCTTTGTCATACCTTGACAATATAACATAAATTCTGAGCCCTAATTTGAGCAGGTCCTAAATGGTGTGCAAAGCTCCCCTAATTACTTTTGAGAAAACTCTAAATGTGCAAGATAAAACAAGAAGTGTCAAGAATAAAGAAAACTATCTACAAGCTAAGAAGAGCATCTAATAGTCATGTGCAATATCTTTTTTGGTACTGTCGAAAGAGTTGTACAAAACAGCACACTGTTCTTTTAATGGTAATTGTGCATTGTGTGTTACTGGTCGATCATATTTAATGGCTGATTTGGATTTGTTGTGAAGCACATCCTGGATTGGAGCCAAGTCCAAAACAAATTTCTCCAATCAGACAATAGAGATTATTGTATTACATTGTGAACTATTTTTTAAATATCTTGAAATAGCTTTTTCTTTTGTAAAACTCTCCATTAACTGTTCTCAATTTCATCAAATCCCAATCAGAAAAGCTTTCAGCTGATTTGCTGATTTCCAGCAATGTTTTATCATCCATTTTTAATGGCTGCACTGTTTCCTGTAATAGCAAAGAATCAATGGGAGCTATTTTTCGTCTTCCAGGCTCTGTAAAGACTTACATGATTGTTGTCATGTCCATTTATGTTGACCTCATTTCCTCGTTTCAGCTGAAAGCAAAGTGGTAATACAGTCTCTCAGGAAATTCTAGAAAACCACAGGATATTAAAGAATATTTATGTCAAGGATGTTTATTACCCAGTAGCTGGAGAAGCTCTCCTAGTCGGGCTGAGGTCACAAATAATTTGAAGAAGACAGAGAAAGAGCGCAGTTGGGATGATACTTCAAATGTTATGATGTTTGTCAAAAAACAAATTACCAGCTCACTGCTAGCAAACACTCAATAACAGAGCATGTTCAAAGGGTTGAAATCGATCAGGCACTGCTTGAAATAAAAGTTTAATGTTTAAAGGGATTTGTTCGCTGCTCATCCTGACCACTCAAACATTGTGAGAACCACAATGTGATTATGGTGTTGTGCAGTGTAAGTAAATAAAATCCTTAAATTATGTTGAATGCAAGCAAAGTCCTTGAGGGTTACATTAAACTCCAATTAGCCTAATGTCGTTGTTCTCAAATTGTTGAGCTAAATGCTCTGAGGGAAGAAGTTCATACATTCACTAATTTTTAGGACATTTCAGAGAAAGTGCAACAGCCTGTAAACATCCAACCAATATGGGCCTTCTTAGGAAGTAATTTAGAGTAGGGTTTCTAATCTGACAAAGGTAAGTGCAACAACTCGAATTTCACATATTAAAAAAATGGAGCAGGTGGCAAGTGACTTCTCACAGGAAGAAGTTCTCTGGTTGAACCTCAGCTAAATGTCTTTCTCTGTGGAGTTTCCATGTTCTCTGCTTGGATTTATTTCTGTGTACTTTAGTTTTTTCGGTGTAAAAACATTCATGTCAGGTTAAATGATGATTCTAAATTGACCACTGGAGCAGTAGTCTGTCTCTGTGATCGACTCTCGAACCTTTAAGGGCTAACCTGATGGCAGCAAGTTTTGATCGGCTGAATATTGCACTCTCAAACATAATGATTTAGTTGACAGGCAATTATGCTGCTGAACAAAAGAAATTGGGAGAGCAGAGATAAAGAAAATGTAAAAAAAAAAAAAAAAAAAAGTTTCTTTGGGTTCTTTTTCTACATTAACCTGAACCCAAACGGAAATTGATCTATCTTAAGCCATGGTCTATTTTTCACTATTATTGGTGAAGTTGAGTTGTAAATTACGTAAGGTACATAATCCTCCTGATAGGTTCACAAACAGAAAAATATTACGAAAAATGGCAACATATTGTATTTTGCAGCATGCAGGCATACCATGCTAACAGACTTAAGGTATCAAGATTCAGGATGATAATGTAAGCATGCAAACACTTCAATCACAAACAAAATTGAAATATTTTGATGAAGCCTTTACAGTGCAAAGGTGAACATTGTTGTATGTAAAATATATTCTGTACACGGCCACAGAGGCTCAGCACACTTGAGGCTCTGTCAGTGTGTCAGTGCCTTCAGTCAGCACAAGTGTGATCCCGGGGTTCTGCTCTTCACAGTCCTACTTATCGAGTAAAAGCTGAGCCAGAGGCAGCATAAGGAGTGAAAGAGAGAAAGAATCACAAAGTAAACAGTGAATGTTCTGAAAACAAGGAAACACCAATGTGTCTCTGAGGGATTTTTTTTTTTTTAATCGGATTAATACAGTCTGATGCTTTCTTTGCATAAAGGCTTACCATACCAAAGGGGTATCATTTATTTCTATGTTGTGTATTCCAACATTACACCACAGCTGCAGGTAAAATAATCCCCCTTACTGATGCTTGAAAAAAAATCTTGACACAGTGCATATTTACCATTGCATTCAACCTAATCTTAGACATTACTAAGCAGTGCAAGAGTTTTTTTGTTTTTTTACTGAAGTCAGCAGATATAAGAAACTCTTCTCATTTGCAATTAATTTAAGAAGAGAGGGAGGTACTGTGTTTGCATAGTAAGCCCCCAACCTTTCCCACTATCCATCTTCTGTTCTTTAAATCTTCACTGCTGCTGTTAAATGTGATTGTGATAAAACAGCCAGGACCAAGCTGGCCCCTTCTGCTCGACCAGGTCACGCACTGAGTTATAAAGCATCACGAGCCATTGACCGGTGCTCCCAAGGGGTAGATAGCAGTCAGAACATGGGGTGATAATGCTCCAATGTTGCTGATGGTGGTCAATCCAAATGGGCCCATTATGCTGCCTCCATTATGTGACACGGTCAGCATCCTGCTGCAACTGCTGGAAAGGCTGCTGAAATTCTTCACCCATTACCAGAGTTTTAACACACTTGATTTTCAAACAAGTAGCTGAATGACTTTCTTTGAGTGTCTTACTTAGTTTGAACATTGTGTGAGGACGTTTTCAACTTTACCAAACCACCATCAACCTATTGACCAGCCCACTTTGCTTCTTCTGGTTTTCACACTTTTGGAAGAGAATTTACAGTTTAATGGAAAAATCATAAAGAAAAGCAAACCACTTTAAAAAAAAATTCAACATTTGCAAATATTCACTCATTTTGAATTTGATGTCTGCAACACATTCCAAAAAAGCTGAGACATGGGCATATTTACCGCTGTGCTACATCACCTTTCCTTTTAACAACACTCAATGAGCATTTGGGAACTGAGGACACTAATTGTTGAAGCTTTGTAGGTGGGATTGTTTTCCATTCTTGCTTGATGTACAACTTCAGTTGCTCAAGAGTTCAGGGTCTTCGTTGTCGCATTTTGCGCTTCATAATGTGTCACATATTTTCAGTGGGAGACAGGTCTAGACGTCAGGCAGGCCAGTCTAGTACCCGCACTCTTTTACTACGAAGCCACACTGCTGGAACACATGCAGAATGTGGCTTGGCGTTGTCTCGCTAAAATAAGCAGGGACATCCCTGAAAAAGACGTTGCTTGGATGGCAGCAAATGTTGCTCCAAAACCTGTATGTACTTTTCAGCATTTATGGTGCCTTGCTGATTCCGAGGGTCTGAGCACTTGAAAAGGGGGAACCACCACCCCAGTTGCCAATCCAGTGGCACTGCCCCTGATATCGATGCAGTGTCCTCCTCCATCAGCCTAGTATCATCTTGAAAGTAAACTCACAGCGTAGAAACTTCTCAATGTGCCTGTTTATTAGTTTTCCATCAATAAAATAAACTAAAATAATCCTGGTTAATTGCTTAATTGTAAAGTTTTTTGTGACAGCTTCATTGTTTCCTCAGTGGTTGTGAATGAGTGAACCTCCACAGCTGTTTGACAGCATCAAGGCATGATGTTTAAATTTAAGTTCCTTCTTTCCCATCAATTACCGCATTACATCCTGTTTCTGGGTATGTTGTATGATTTGGTTGACAGGCAATTCTGCTGCTGAAAAAAAAAAGGAGAGCAAAGATGAAGAAAATGTAAAAAAAAAAAAACCCTAATGTTTCCTGGGTTCCTTTTCTACATCAATCTGAACCTAAACGGAAATTGAAATGATCTTATATTTTACAGCTCATAGTGGATAATGATGTCTGAACCATAGTTTTTGGCAACTTTATGATAAAGCTAACAGCTCCATAGAAAATAATGGGACTAAGGCTAACACTGCCAGAACTCCTCACAATTTCTGCAATACAAAAGGTTGGTTTAAGCAAATAATAATTTCAATAAAATAAAGGTCTTTTTTGTATCACTTTGGTTTGTCAGCCAGAGCTTCTCTCCAACCTGCCTCCATTTAAACCACAGCTTCCAATGAGCTTTCCTGTTTGTCTTGGCAGCATAACTTTACTGAGCCAAATTGAACCAAAGCTTTTACCATTGACAGACATGCACACTGTGGAAAGGTCATCTCCTCACACTGACTGCCCTGCACAAACTCATACCTCGTATGAGAAAAGGAGGTTATTAAAAAGTGTGTTTGTTTCTCTGCAGTTTCAGACATCTCCACACTGATCCTTGTGCATCTAGACTGGGTTATGAAGTGGTTTACAGAACTTCAGTGAATAGATTGCTCCTCTTCCACATTGCGTTATACTTCTCTTGCTGGCTGTGCTTATTTACATGTGAGCATCCATCATCCAGAGCATCTGTGCTGATGGTTGTTGTAAGGCTAAGAAATGAATATATACATTTTTTTACCCCAAATTTATGTTAGTAAATTTTGCTGTGTAGTTGTTTTTCGGAGCTGCCCTGCTTTTCGTACAGAATATTTACAGCAGTCTGAGACCTGTCAGCACGGCTGCAGTGCTGTGCTGTCGACCCCTCAGCACTTCTACTGGATTATTAAGAAATGCTTTTCAAGGACACACACAGTATAATAGCTGGTTATTGAGAATGGAACAACTTTTTTTCCCCATAAGATTTATTTAATCTGGGCCAGGAATTTGAACCACAGTGTTTGTTTTTATCCACGTTAATTAATTTCTAAAATTATTTAGAAACATTTCTATCTGGTTGTTGGAATAATGCAATGATATATATATATTTTATCATAAAAAGACATTACAGTTGTTTAAGTGCTCATAGTGGGAGACCCTTTACATGACAAACCCACTACAATGTTAAGGAAATCAGACAAAACATAGATGGTATTTGCAAGGTCTTGGTGAGGATTTTAGGTTTGTTGTAAACATGCAGCTTGTTCTCTGTTCTCTTGTTAGAGTGTGGTATGTCTATGATGGTTTTGAGCATGCAGAAGTGAAGTGGTAGTGGTTTATCCTGATGGCAGTGTATTGGGATGTATTGAGAGAGCATGCTGGCAGAGTAGTCATGACATGAAGCCCACGTTGAAAACAGCAAGAAAAGAACTTTTTAGTGAGTAGTAGGAGCATAGCAGCGTTACAACCGCCTTCATACTGAACAAAATTTTCCATATTTGCTGCAGACTAACCATGTTTTAATAGACTGTGCAGAGCATAATAGAGTCGTTATCCAGTAAGAAGTGTGTCTAAGCAGGTTACTGGTTTGAATCTGACATGCTGTCGTAAAAACGTTGTTTACTATGCACTTAATTAAGATGATTGCCAGACTCAAAACACAGACTGCTAAACTCTGGGTTCAGATGTAAATATAGAAATTTCACTCTGCAGCGCACCTACACACACACACAGACACAAATTACATTGTGTCATGATCTGTTTTTTGAGTAGGTTTTTATTTTACTGTTTTGGGTTTATTCCTTGTCGTTATTACATCTATTTTCTCTATTCCTCTATTGTTCGTTGTGATCTCTTGTGTTCAGTTTATTCCCCACCATTGCTTTGCATTATCTATTTATTTTCTCAGTCAGTTCTGCTCCCCAGTCCTGTCCTTTATCTCACACCTTTTCCTCATTGTATTAGTCTTAGCTGCAGCCAGGTACCTCACCACTCCCAGCTTATTCCATCCTTGTTCTGCCATACTAGTTTGTTCCCTGCCTTGTTCCTCAGTGCGCCTCATGATTTTGTTTTTTTGTAAGTGTTTTACCATTAAATCCTTTTCCTTATCTCTGACTCCTCATGTAGTCTGCACCCTTGAGTACGATTTTTAACAAAGACATATTGTTGTTGTTCTGCTCTCCCTCTAGTTTGTTTTTTGTTTCAAGTGTAATTTCTGGACTTTTGCTTTAAGAATACAATGGTCACACATTGCTAAGATTGTGCAGCAGTCATCTCATTGTCTTTTGTTACTAAAAAAATCAGGAAAATCTCTGGTAACAAAAGTTAAATTAAACAACTTTCTCCATGAATGCTGCCTCTGGAGGCACTTCAGCTCCTTCATTGTAAAACGGCTTGCTCAGCATTCCTGGAAAATTTCTCTATGACATTTTTGCAAAGTCATCATTCAGATTGATATTACAGTAAAAAGTGAAGCTAATTTTTAAGAGATCCCTGTCTTGTGATTGATTACACTCTTTCATGTTTCTGTTTTACTCCAGGTTTGGAGTGGCCATGCCGTTTGGCTGTTTAACAATCGGGGAAAAGAAGGATTACCACAGTCCTTCGGATGTGACAGATAAATATGACCTGGGTCCGATTGTTAAATCGTGAGTATCTCAGTAACTCTTTGGAGAGCTTCTGTAAAGTATCTATAAACCAGAATGATGCTATGCATTTTTCTTTTATGTGAGTAAAACTGAAGTGCCTTTAAATGCTTCTTTCCAGGGAGGAGTTCTGTGAGATTTTCAGGGCCAAGGACAAAACTACAATGAAAATGTATACATGTAAAAAGTTCCTGAAAAAGGATGGGAGAAAAGTCCGCAAGGCTGCCAAAAATGAGATCCTCATCCTAAAGATGTGAGTCATTTTGGTCAACATTACGTTTTGCAAAGAGACCATCAGAATTTTTTTTGTTCTTTTAAATACCAATTTCAGATACAACATGAATTTCTAAATAAGAAAACCAGCTCAGTCATTTCTTTGAGGAAAAAAAAAGTAAAGCAACTTCACTTTTCTCTGGAGTCTAGATTATCTGCAACAATTTTCCCTCCACCTCTCTGATGTTCTGAAATGAGTAAAACCCACATTACCATAATCTTATTGAGCAACCGGGTGCTGATAGCAAACAAAAGCAGTGAAGCAAGCTAAAGGTGTGATCGCTCTCCCAGAAGGCTTTGAGAACACAAACTCATATTCTTCTGATAAAAGCACTTCAGGTACCTCAATAACAGGAATGTGACCTGCTCTCATACTCTAATCATCAGCACAGGTTTTGAAAATGTCATATGACAATATTGTCAACGGTATGTCTGGCAAATCATCAAATGTGGATAAAATATCCATCCATCCATTCTCTTTTACCTCCTTTTCCTTTACTGGTTTACAGGGGAGCTGGTGGCTGTCTCCAGGGGTCATTGTGTGAGAGGTGGGGTACACCCTAGACAGGCGTGGTTAGAGTATAAGAATCCTAAATGTAGCCAGAGAACAGAGGAGAGACTCATTCAAGTTTTACACTTAATACAGTTTTCATTAAATACGTACCTCTCAGACACTTTCAGTATTTGAAACCACTTTGAATATCAATTGACAATGACTTATGAGTGGTTCTTAGAAAATAATATTGTTTGCTAAAAGCAACTAAAAAATGTTGGTTAAGTCATACTTTTGCCACTTTGCAACCCACTGTGTCTTTAGGGGTTACCTTTCAGTGCTTATATAACTATTAGACTTTATTATTACAGTCAAACACAATGTGAAAAACTACTCATATTAAATGAAACTAGCCTTCCCTAAAAACGAACTGACTGAGATAGCTAATTTTGTGTTTGCAATGGCTGTCTACAGTTGTGCTGACTCTAAAAGGTAATCAGTTGTAGATGCACATCCAAGGATTAAGTCAAGTCAAGTCAATGTTATTTGTGTAGCACATTTCAGTACAAGGCAGTTACTTTCAAAGTGTCATTAACATCTGTCAACTTGGCCATGAGTTATTTTGCTAACAGAAAGACAGAATTGACACCAACAGTAAATGTCAAATTTTTAAACAAAGATTTTGTGCAATCTACTAGAGCTCAGAATATTTGATGGGGATGTCTCTCAGCTAGTACCACACCAGTAAAACTGAACAAAGTTATGACCTTTTCTTGATTTTCTTTATTTTCCTTTTTATAGCAGTTTATGCAGTTGCTAATTTTATCTGTTTATTTGTATTTGCTATTTGTAAGCTGTGATGGACATCTAAAATTGGGTTGGCTCCAAGAGTGTTAATTAGTTATAGATGTACATCCAGTGATTTCTTTTTGAGAGTTTTGCCCAGTAGTTCCCGATTTATTTTGATAACAGACAAACACACACACCCACAAATATGCACACACACAAATGTGCCTTTCATGGCAGTGGTTGATCATAATTTTTCTCAATATGTATAAATGTGATCATTAATATGCTTCCTATTGACCCCTGACACAAGTATGTTATTTCAAGATCTAAAAAAACTCATTATAATTTTAATTATCATAAATTTTGTTTTTTTTGGTATGGATTTGTTGGATATTTATTTCCATAAATCCCACAATGCAGTGCTTTTTGTTAGCTCCTGATGTGCCACACATGTTAATTAGAGTTATGAAACATCACACCTGTCGGGGGTGACGGATAGCACAGCGATGATGATACATAAATGTGTCAAATCACCATTTTACTTTACACTGAATAACTCAGTGGGATTGAGCGATTGGGGGAGCAGTTTAACACACAGCTTTGGTCTTTTTTTTGATATTGTTCCACAGTTATGAAAACTAAACTGTAGTTTTAACCATAAGAGTGAATCTTCTTGTCTACAGAGAAGCTGCAGATATTATTGCTGAAAAAAATAGGGTTGCAGTTTGATTTTGTTTTTTTCCAAGTTTCTCTTTCTCTCAGAGTTTTATGACTATTGTATTGAATTATTCACAATGGTGTTCCTATTGTCCCTCTAAGTAAATGAAAGGTTTGGACATCATCTCCTGTTTGACTCATGACACCTGTCTCTTCCTGCCTTGTGTTTTCTGACATATCTTCTCCAGGGTGAAGCATCCCAATATTCTGCAACTGGTTGACGTTTATGAGACCAAAAAGGAATACTTCCTCTTCCTCGAACTGTGAGTTTATAGTTGTCTGGTGAGCCTGGGGTAGAAGGCTCGCTGCTTGTCTTTGCTTTAGCTCCGGCCTGAACCGCTTCTGTTGATTATATGCTCATGGGGAATGATCCGCTGTTGCTCAAGGCCCTTCAGATATGCGAACAGCTCTGAGCCCCAAGTCATTTGGTATTCAGATGTGATCACTTGCTGCTCCATTCTCGTCAGCATGCGTTCTTTGGGAATTGGGTGCATTTCTGTAGAAATTCTAAATGTGGAAATGAACATTTTTTTCCTCTCTTGAGAACACTTGATTTGTGGGTTCAAGGATTCTGGTTCGGCTGCAATTCAACAAACACAAAGAAGCATCCATGGGGAGATTATAATTATCATCTCCCTCATGTGTTTTTCTCTATTCCTGGAAAGAGATAAAGACAACATTTTATTGTAAGCTGCCAATTGTTTGTCATTTCCTAAATTACAATCAGTAGTTTCTTTTGTTTCCAAATTTTTGTCTTTCTCATTAAAAAAAAGTGTTTTTGTAAAGTGCCAAAAACTTACAGAATGAGAAATCATTTCATAGTTTACAATACAGTTTGCTTTGTATCTTGTTGATTCCCCTGGTTGTGTTATTCCCATTTAAAAAAATGTCTGGAAGATTTTTTATGTCTTATATTAAATGCCATCCCTAAATTTAATTTCAAACCTGCTACACATTGCAAAGCTTCTTTCCCACCTTCCCACAGTGCAACTGGCAGAGAGGTGTTTGACTGGATTCTGGATCAAGGCTACTATTCAGAGCGAGACACCAGCAATGTGGTGCGTCAAGTACTGGAGGCCGTTGCCTATCTCCACTCGCTGCACATCGTTCACAGAAACCTCAAGGTAACATGATGTGGCAACTCTACAACCAGACAATCACTTTTATTTTGCAATCGCACTCCTGAGCCCCTAAATGAAATAGCATACTCTCTGTTTACTTATATAAACCAATACCAATTATACCAATTTTATGCCATTAGTACAATAATCCCAGTAATTTCATTGTTGAAGGCAAACATTTTGTTTGAGGGCAGATAAAAATTTGATGGATTTGTATTTTGTAGGCAGAGAGTTTCATAAAATTAGGGATCTAATGAAGATCAGATGTTGCTTAGTCACAAACTGTAATCTGGAAGCAGTTAGTCAGGTGCTTTCATGGATCACAATGGTCAGGTAAGTACATACCGTGCCAATAAGTCTGACGTATTTATGGTCAAGACAATTTAAGGCTCTAAGGGTGAGAAGCAAGATGTCGAACTCAATGTGAAATCAAACAGGGATCAACTGTAGAGAGGCAAGCAAAGGGGGGAAATGATCTGCCTTCTAGTCCTGTTATTGAGTCTGACTGCAGTGTTTGGAGGCAAATGAAGAGAGAAATAAATGAAGGGAGCCTTGACTTACACCTGCATACAGTGTATTACTGTAGTTGAGGTGAGAATAGATAAAAGTGTGTAAACTTGTTTTAAGTCAGCAGTTGAAAAAAAATACCAGATTTTTGAAAAGGCTATAAAAACAAGACTGAACAGCTGTTTTGACTTGAGCATCAAAATTCAAGTTAAAATCAAATATATGTATCTTATACTCTTTTTTTCTAGCAGACTGGGTGATTTTACAGAATAGACTGCCAAAACAATAAGCCAGCAGGAAAGACAAAATTTGAGTGACCAAACAGAATGACTTCTGACTAATTATCATTTCATTTGATAACTGGGAAGGAGCATGTCTATGGAGAATACAGAGTGTGGGCAATGACTTATCCCTGAACTCCAACACTATTTAACTGAACCACTGAGGATATATATAACTATGAAGGGAAGTATTTCAATTGTTGGAGACTCAAAATAGCATAAAATTTGTCAAAATTCTTTACTGCAGTCTCACTGAATTCTGAGTGTTTGTGACCAAGCAACCAGTGAGCCGTTAAGTTTAGTTTTGCACAACTAATGTCTGGCCTACTTTTATGTGAATGGCTTGCAAAATTGTATTCTAGGCTGTGCACATTATTTTTTTGTCCACCTTTTCCCACATTGTACCTGCCTCAGCCCACTTTGTACTTGCCTTCACATTACATTATGAGTTACGTGTGTCGTTATCATTGTTTTCCATAGTTGGAGAACTTGGTGTACTACAACCGCCTAAAGCACTCCAAAATAGTCATCAGTGACTTCCATCTTGCCAAGCTGGAGAACGGGCTAATCAAAGACCCATGTGGGACCCCAGAATACTTGGGTGAGAATCAAAAGATCAAATAATATGTAATGTGGCTACATATTTCAGTCTGTTAATGAAGTTTCTTTTTTATGTGGAGCTCCTGAGGTGGTTGGCAGACAGCGATATGGCAGACCAGTGGACTGCTGGGCAACAGGTGTCATTATGTATATTCTGTAAGTCAGAAACATGAAAAAAGATTTATAAGATGGAAGAAGTTTCAAAAGCTTAGCTTGTAAATAAATCTCTAGATATGTTGATTTGGTCACTATATGTTCTAACCAAGATTTGTTTAGGCCTTGTGTGTTTTTTGTTTTTTTTTTGCTTTTCAATACAGTCTGTCAGGCAACCCTCCTTTCTATGATGAAACAGATGATGATGATTATGAAAACCATGACAAGAACCTGTTCCGAAAGATTCTGGCAGGCGATTATGAGTTTGACTCACCGTACTGGGATGAGATCTCTGATTCAGGTGCTTTTACGTCAAAGTTACTGCTGTAAAGAAACACCGGAAACATTTCAAATCTGGGAGAACTTTCCCTTCTTTCTTCTCTTTGAGTTTTCAAACCGGTCATATTTATGTTGTCATCCATCAGGGGAGTAAAGCCTTTCTTGCTGACTTTCCTTCCTGTGATTTTTCTCTCACAGCTAAGAATCTGGTGGCTCGTTTGATGGAGGTGGATCAAGACCAGAGACTGACAGCCCAGGAGGCTATAAACCATGAATGGTAGGGAGCAGAGCTTTGATATATTGTGCAGACTATATATAAATTAGAGCACTGTGATCAGACTGCGCTAACATGATCAGAAGAGCAGACTTTTTGATGTTTAAAACATTTTAAACATCAAAAAGTTCTGTTATAGTCTGTTCACACTTTTCAATGAGTGGTTAGATTTTAATTTGACAAGCCATAATTGTGGCTCTAAAAACTGGATAGCTTTATAGCGATAGATAGCTGGATGCTTTCTTGTTTTAGCTCTCCAGTGTCTTTTTCTTTTACATCATTAGGACTTTCTTCTGATTTCTGCTGAAATGTCTTGACAAATGCTAGCTTTTTAAAGATAGTTCATTGTCTTGTTACATTAAAACCTTAAAGTTAATACCAAATGTCAAGCTTTGCTTAGTCAGCAGAGGGATTTTCAATGGATAACTTTGAACATGAAATTATTGTCTTTATTACACACAAAACAGAGGGTCATGCTAAAATAAAAACAAAACAAAAGAGAAGAAAAAATACTTAAATGCTAATCTATTCTTGGATTCTTTGGTTCTTTAACAAGCTAGGCTTTATGGGAGTTTGGCAAAGAGAAAGCCACTGTTGAAGAAAACAGATTAAATCTCAACTAGGGCTGGCTGCCTATAAACACTTGATTATTGTCATAGTCTGCTGTTCCTGCCACGCCTCTGCTCACAGTTTCCAAGTTTCCAGTAACTTTCCACTTCATCTCCGCCCATGCCACGTCCCCTGGTTCCATGCCTCCTGCAATTACCCGATCATCTCCACCTGGATTCCTCAGTATTTAAGCTCTCCCACAAGGTCTAACCAGTGCCAGATTATTGAATGTCCATCGTTACCTCACAGTCCATGCCTGCCTTGAAACCCATGACCCCATGCCTGACTCTCGTCGGATACTGCTTCGGACTCGGATACCTGGTAAACGACCTTTTTTCTGGACTCTGGACTTTGCCCTCAGGATTCTCCCTCACTTTTGTTTGATTTCACTTTGAGATTGAAGAACTTTTTTAAAATTATTTTTGTAAAGAAGGCCAATGTATATGGATCATGCCTGAATTATGACTGCAATAAAAGAATAAAACATCCAAGGGGAGAATAATTTTTATAGGCACTTTAAATAATAGCTTTTGCTTGATTTTGGTTTTTTTTTCTGCTAAATCTGTTTTGGAAGTGGGTCCGCTCAGACCATATCGGTTAGCTATTAATGGTTTATCAGAGCGGACCCACTTTCAAAACAGATTGCTTAAAACAACTCCAATCTTTAAAATTTTATAGCAGTTTGTGTAGATGCCAAATAATATATATGAACCTTTACATCACCATCATGGTTGTTTTGGCAGAAATCATTCCTGCTGGAAATGACCTCCTACTGCAATTGAAATGCTATACCACTGTCAAGAAGAGGCTGCTGCTGCTATTTGAATTCACAGCAATCATCAGAATTCTACATAAATAATCAAGTGCAGACTTACAGCGATGTGGATGTTAATAAATATTTGCTAGAACTGCTATGAAATTTTGGAGCTTTTTGTACGACAGCAGCCATCCACTTTGATCTTAGCTGCATTTTGGGCTTGCCGTCAGCTCAAATGTAAACTCTCTTCAAACTGAAGTTGTTCAAAAAGCTATCTGCAACAGGTAAGATATTAAGTGTCCATAGGTTTTACATAGAACATGACATATTCATTGAAGTTTTGCTTTCTACTTTTTTTTTTTTTTACACTACAGGATCTCCGGTGGTGCAGCTTCAGATAAGAACATCAAGGAAAACGTGTGTGCACAGATAGAGAAGAACTTTGCCAGAGCTAAATGGAAGGTATGCTCCTTTTGTTGTCTCGTTTTAACTTCAATTGTAGGTTGTAGTGCCCTCAAACAGTTTTAGTAGCTCCCTCAAACTGTGTTGTGTAACTTTTTGTTAAGTGAATGGATGTCATATAACTAAAGGTCTTAGTATTTTAGTTCACCTTTACTGTTGTTCTACCTCAGAAAGCTGTGCGAGTCACCACCATCATGAAGAGACTAAGAGCACCCGAACAGTCCACTGGCCCTGCAGTGGCCTCCCCAGCAGACCCCGCAGCTCCACAGGCTGCCGCTGGCCCTCCCGCACCTTCGTCTGCCGCTCCGCTCGAAGGCCCCCCGGCTGCTGTGACACAGCTGTCAGCTGGAGGAGAGGTGAGTCGCCCTGCGCCAGAGGCCGAACGCTCAGCTGAGGAGCCACAGCAGTTGAATCCTGATCCGCAGGGAGCCGAGCCCACATCACGCTGCAATGGGGAAGCTCCCGCCGCGCTTCACACAGGTGCAGAGGCAATGAATGAGCAGGGTTAAAGCCCCCCTCAGCTCCACCGCTCCTGTGTGACTTCTGAAGTCCCCACCGACTCCTGCACACTGTACATTAGCTGCTGGCATGGTGACACTGACTCTGCTTCTTTCTCACTTTGCAGCATTAGTATTATCTCATGAAGGCTGTGTGCTACTTTTTCTAAGCATTGCACTGCATTTGCTTTTTATCTTTATTTTTTGATTATGTATTTTCACTGAGCCTGTATCCAATCCTGTAATATTAAAAAAAAAAACAAGTTTCACTTAAAAATCCTGGGCTTTAGGGGCAAAATAAATTTGCTGTCAAACTTTCGGATTCCAGTTAAAATCATCTGTCTGTCTCCTTGCTTTGTGATAAGAGGAGAAAGAAAGACAAAACTGTGCTGAAAATGCCTTTGATTACATCTGAATAAAACACCACTGAAGGGGTTCAACTGTTAGAGAAGTTTTGCTCTGCTAATTACGACCACAGACTATCATATTATTCTGTATGAGCTAGTTCACATGTACAAAGGTAAGGGTTACTAATCATCTCACATGAGAAGTATCTTTACTATCTGCTACTGTCTACACTAACAGTTACTGTGTATTACCCAATGCCGAGACTGGTGACTTAGATTTTTTTTTTTTCTTCTTTTGAGCCCAGTTCAATATTTTTGAATGAGGCAGCTTCACACTCCAACACACACAAACATGATGTTCCTTTGCTAAGATGCTCAGGAAAAAATCTCCTAGCTGTAGGTGCAAAGATTCTGTACATAGAGACCTTTGTAGAAGTAGCTGAAACAGCATGCTTTCTCACTTTTTGCTGTTCATTTTACATACACTCAAACTTAACGGATAAAGTTGCATCGCTGCCAACTTTGTCTCATCGTCGGCCACAGCACCCTCGCCTCTTGTGCAAGCCTTGGTAATACAAATGTTTATACATTACCACTGTTCTTTTAATGTCCTTGCTATTAATGTAAGTTATTTGAGGAAAAAAAAGACAGTTTTCATTTCATAGCTGTTCTATGCATCCAGTTTTAATTTGTAGCTTTCTTTTTTATGAGGTGTTATGACACCTCCATCCAGCTCACAATAGATTTGTAGTTTCTGCTAGATTTGGGTCTGCCTGTATTTACTTTGATTTGATCCTGATGTTTGTTCTCTGATGCCACTCATGTCTTCATATTTGTCTGAAACTGTAAAAACAAGGCATGCATTAACCAACCACATACAGAAGGGAAGACAAGCACTATTTGGGCTTTGTGGTATGTACAGTTTTTACTATTAATGGGATCCTCCAGCCATTTTGAAGTGGTGTTTTGTATTATTGTTATGAAAGGTAAAAAACTTGGTGTTGTAGGTAGCTTCTTGAATTTTCTTACTTTAAAGAAATAGTTCATATCCAATGGGACTGATGAGCTAACAGCGAGTCTAAACACAGCTAAAACTAAACTGTATCCATGTCTTCTTAAAACAGCTACAAATGCAAAAATTTCATAGTGGTTCATGTAAATGCTGTTTCAGAGAACTTGATACTGCTGTCAGTTTCACATTACGCAGTGATTTACATAGAATTTGATGGCTATTTGCAGGATCAACTAGCAGCAGCAGTGAAATATAACAGTTCTGTAGCAGCCTCAGGTCAAAGCCGGTAGGAATTTCATAATATTTCTGCCAAAATCATTGTGTAAAATGAAACTGACAGCAGTGTAAAAGTTTAAATATTAATGTTTGCAATATCTCGATTTAAATTTTGAAGTTTGTAGTTTTTTTAAGATGGCCAAACTTGCTTTGGAAGTGGGCCCGCTTGGACTGTATTGATGAGCTAATAATGACTGTCCCGAGCAAACCCACTTTGGTCTTGGCTGCTTTTGAATTTGCCCTATAGCTCATCAGTCCTTGCAGATGTAAACTGTTTTTTCATTCTGAGGTTGCTCAAACCACAATCTGCAGCAGTTTTTTAAAAAAATATAATTTATGCACCGGATATTAAATATTCCCACCTTATCCACTGAACCCATATACAAAATGGCTGGACTATCCCTTTAAAGTTGTCAAATGTATAAAGCTACAGCATAAATGCACGATTGACATTCAATCTAGTTTATTTATTATGATTTATTTATTTCAGTTTTTGTTGTATTATTAGTTTTGCATTTATTTCAGTTCATTTTCAGCGTTTACTCGATGACCGGTAGAATCAGTCGACCCTTTCCCGTCACTGAACACGTCGAGCGTTCAGAACGAGCTACAGGTTGAGATCTATGTAATAACACTACGTAGAAATTGAGCAATATTTGACTGGCTGCAGAAACTGTGATTCCTGGTGTCCTTTTGAAGCAGTCCACATAACCTTCATTAGAACTCTGTAGTCTTTGCCTACTGTCAGGCCCATGGGGGCCGCTGACACACACAGCCACTAACATACGGTTGCTGTCCAATAAATGTGTGTCCGTGTGTGTGTGTGTGTAGGTGGCTGTGTGGGTGGCCTGTTCTGACACTCACTGAAACATGAAGTTTTCTTCTTTGGCCACATAAAGACTGCAGCCAGACTGTCAGGACAAATATCACATTTTTTAAGTCAACTGGAAACAGTCATGAATTATAAACAGCCACTTTGTCTGAAACGATCCGAATGGCTGCCAGGAATATTTACTGTAAGCACCTGTAAATTTAAATGATGATGTGCATTTTAAGATAAATAGGGAAAATAATTGCTTATTTATTACAGATTTAGAAAGTTGATTTTGAACTTAGTCTTTGGTTTATTCTCATACTCGTTTTAAATTAGAGCTTAAATAAAAGGTTTAATCAGAAAGATTTATATTAGCAGATTATTTCATATATTTGTCTTTGTTTAGATGGTAAATTAATAGTGTTACATTTTGAAATGATGCATTTTTCCCTATATATTTCTCACTGTACTTATGATCTCATATCTGTTCATTTTGCCACGCACTCATATACGTATTTGTTGATGTGATGTTTGCCACGACCAGCACTCACCTGCAGGTCCGGTCCTGCATTTGTAAGCTCTGTAATGTACCCCTCCTTGACTGGGTTGATGACTTTAATGGTAATAAAACTGAATTCATCTGTTTATTCACGTGTCATGCACACTTATTTTTGTCTTCCAAGCAGACGGTCGGAGGACAGAGAATGTGCAGTTTCTTTCAAAACAGTGTAAAGTATTTTTGAGAGAATGTGGGAAACAGCCTGCGTCATCACACTCTGCTTCTTCCCCCCCAACCCGGAGGAGAGCATCTGTGTTACACTCGCTCAATTAGCACAAGCTTAGCAGCCATCCTTGTAGGGTGTGAACTCGTGTTTCGAGAAGTCCCAGCAGTGCCATTTGGTGACACTTTCCAGGATGCCTGAATTGCATCACATTGGAATAATCATCAAGACCCTCTAGGGCTTAAAGGGGCCTCCTCTTGGGAGCCTTTCGACGTTTCATGGCTATCGTGCAACGGAATATTGCCATCTATACAGCATTTATTGCTCAAGGCAGCTTAAGTCCGTCCTTGTGCCATTGGATTGCTTCATTAAGAGTGTTTAGATGAGAGAAGGGTCAGTTTTCTGTTTCAGCCAGCAGCATAGAGATGAAAGACCACAATCAGTCTATCCTTGCCGAGAGGAAAAGCAAACTTTACAGGAAATAGAAAAATGTTTCATACTGTGAGATCAACAGACATTAACAAGGCTAAATTAGTAAGATCTTGCAGTTGTGCAGGAATGCAAAAATAATAGGAAAAACAAAACTGCATACAGATTTTCTTTGATTGTTTTTTTTCTCTATTAATGTTCTTCTTAAGGGTGCTGATGCAAAAGCACTGAAGCACCCTTACAACTAGTCGACTGTATTTCTTTAGCGTCCATCACAATTTTGGAATCACAACCCCTTTCAGATCTGCCCAGGGTGTAACCCACCTCTCATCCAATAGCTTCTGCAAACAGAAGAAGAGCTCTCTGCATTCCTGCACAGAGTAAAGAAAATAAATGGATGGATGGATTGAACTTCTTTCACAGTGGCTTAAAAAAAAGAAAGAAAACAGCAAAAAATGTCCCCACTGACAATTTTGGCCAAATGAATGAGAAAAACCTGCCCTATTTGAAGGGCAGGTTTATACTTCACAGTAAAACAACATTCAAAGTTTAATTAACTTACAAACAGTTGGACTTGATATGACTGAACTGGCATATTTTATTGTTTTTCACAGATTTACAATTTAGGTTTTACGATTTTTGAAGATTTTACGACAGAATGTGTAACTTTGAATGTGCTGATGTCCCACTCTCTAACCATTGAACTGTCTAAACATTCCTATCATGTTTAGAAACAAGAATGCAGACTGCGCACATCCAAACTCTCATTGACTCTTATTGTATCTGAACTCAAATCTGGAAGTGTTGGGTCTTTTAAACTTTACCTAAAAATTTGCACGTGAGAACCAGAGCTATTTTCCACTTACAGCTGAGGAAATCTTTTAAATATGACTTTTGTTTGAGGCTTACATTCGACTCTGTGTCTGCCTGTGTAATTAAGAGTTTCTATATTGACTCTAATGAGCCACTGGCAGTAGCTTTCCTTACACTTGTACAGTTTATACATCGAAACATTGGAATTTTGTCATCTTAAATTATTAAAGAAGTACGTCAAATTACTACTAAGCCTTGGAGAAAAAAAGATGATGCATGTTGGTGTTTCAGGCAGAAACTGCATTGACACCCTTCAAAATTTCTTCAGAAATGTTTTAGTTGTTCATTAATGTTTTAATGATCTGATTTGTAGTGACGTTACGCCAATCTAACGATCAACAAATTATTTATAGATGTTGTGTAGTGGTTTATTTGTATGCTGTTGTTAAAAAGCAACCAGTATCAGTTCTCTGCCCTGTCTTACTGCACTTCCAAAGCTCTACATTCAGCACAGAGAAAGGGTGAGGAGCCTCAGTAATTAACTGTAATCAGTGTCAGTAGCTGAGAACACAACCTCACACATCTTGTAAAAATATTGAACGTAAAGCAACAATGAAATGCAGAAATACTAGCATTTTACTGTTACTTTCCAAGGATCTTACTATAATCTGTCTTCCTGTATGCATCCTCACTCTGGGTCGCCGTACATCACAGTGGAGTAACAGCAGGTTTTATGTAACTTTATAGTATCTGCCAACGTATTACTGTTCAGGGTTTAACTGGGAAATCAATCCTGCTTCTTTTAAATTCCTTTCTTTTTATTTGACAACAAGAATTGTCATCAGTTATACAACTTCTCCTCTGATTGTGTTGTGGTGGGTTTTCTGCAATCATAGCGGACTCTAACAATTAAACACGAGCCTTGTCTTGTGGCATTTATTAAAATATTCTATCGAATGGACACAAATTCAAACAGAGTATAATAGGTCTGATGAAGTTGTGACAGCATCATACACAAAACAGGGAGTACATATAAGCCCTGCAGCTGAACCCATGAGCCAATCAGCTTCCAAGAAGCACCCGTGGACGGCGCATGGCTCCATGATCCGATCTTGCTTGGTTTCCCAGAGATGGTTATAACAACAAGATCTCCTAAACTAAATGAAACATGACCCGTTTGAATTGTTTTTCTAATAACATAATGATATGATATAGAAACCAGGAACTACAAATATCAAATATTCTTTTGAACTTTTTGAATTTAGTAATATAATATATTTTTCATCTACAGTGTCAAAATGGGAAGGGTCTGTTTTAGACTCACAATTATATCTCTGCTGACATCATTCACTCTTAGTTTACTTGCATAGGATTTAAATTAGGCAGTATATTACAATCATTATGAGACAGTTTTATTAAATGCACATTAATGTCAAATATTTCATAGTATTGATGTAAATAAAGCTTTGCTGGGACTTTGTCCAACACTGACTTGGAATAAGCAATGCAGATTTTAAAACAATGAAAAGCTTTCTTTTTGGTTATGCTGATGAGAATCATACGTTTAATGTAACCTATAAGAACTAATCTGCTTTGTTCAAGGGGCAGTCACTTCAAGTTAAAATTTACGTATGCAAATACCCCAATTATGTTTCTTAAACAAACAAAACAAAAACATGGAAACAATTATGGGGATTTAAATTAAACCTGATTAAACTTTGACTTTTCTCAATGATAATAATTATAAGAAAGCAGACATCATGATGCTTATCTGTTTATGCTGGAAGCCAGTCAAACATCCTCCACGGTCCATGGTGAACAGCCAGTAAGAGGAGAGTTCATGCTGCCCTCTGGTGGGCCGGTCCTAACACAACTCTTGGTCCATTTACTCAAACTGGGACTCGTTGAGCATCACTAAAAGTCTGCAAACTTGATTAGTCTACATGTGCGCCCTCATACATACTGATTTTAAGGATAAAAGCAGCTTTCATTTACATGTGGACAAAGTGCAACACAAATCACCACAAAGGCTTAACTTCAATATGAAAGCCTTGGCTGAAAATTGATAACCCAAGGTCAGCTGTGCAATTGGTAATGACACATTTACTTTTTTAACCAATCTTCTGAGGAAAAAACATTACCTACTTATACTGATTGGAGCTCAAACGCAAGTTAGTTGTTATCTAGTTTCCTAAGAAGTACTACTCATGATTAAATGTGCAGCATCTAGCATGCCTTGAAGGAATATCACTTGCCACCTCTCAGACCCTAATATTACATGAGACTGAGCAGACTTAGCAGTGCTTTAAATAACATTATACTCAGTTTTATGTAATATTGCATGACCTCACACTCAAAGTATGCGTAGTGAATGACCCTCAGCTACTACCACATAAAAGTTTAGCTCGATATTTATGAAACTGACTAATGTTGATTAACTATGGCAGCCATCTTCAATTAGATTGACTCCAAAAGTTAATCAGTAGCAGATGTACATCTAATGATTGCTTTCTGAAATTTCTTTAAAATTATTCAAGTAGTTCATGGAATATTTTACTTACAGACAAACAAGGTTGACTTCAACAGTTAATACTGACGTTTTAAGCTAAAATCTTGTGTAATGAGTAGCACTTGGACCATTTGTTTTAAATGACGTCCAGCTACTGCCACACAAAATGTTAGCACAAAATCTGTATAACTGACAGAGTTAAAGACATTTTAATGTTTTGTAAGGTCAGTTGGCTGTGGCAGCCATCTTGAATGGGGTTGACTCCAAACATTAATCAGTTGTAGATGTTTATCCAATGATTACTTTCTGCAAGTTTTATTAAAATCTGTCTGATGGTTCATGAGATATTTTACTAACAGATAGACACAGAAACACACACACTCACGGGCAAAAGCATTATCCCCCACCATTTGCCTTTTGGCGGGGGGTGATAATAACTAAACTTTAAGGGGAAAGATCAGCCATTTTAAAGTGTGATTCTGTGTAAAAGTTAAATGATTCCTTTGTACAAGCAGTACAAAGGTAATCTGCTGCTTAGCAATTTAAAATGCAGATGCCTTGTCATGACTGTACAGAAACAGCAGAGGGCAGTATTCTTCCCTCTTTTCTCTGTTTTACTTAGACATGTGCGGGTAGTCAATAGTTATTCCACACAGTTTCCCCCAGGCCTCATCAGTCTGTGGGTACTCTGTGAGAAAGTCTGACAAAATAAAGACTCAGAGAACCAAATGGGGTGTGATGCAGAGAACAAGATCCAGCCATTTCTAGAGCTAAACTCTTTGACCTAGTTGGTCACTAATCCCACTTTGAGTCATTGTATCAGTGTCAGTTCTTCAGCTCGTCTATGAACCTCAACCTCACTTTTTCACTTTGGCCGCTTCGACGCGTCCTCAGAGACAAATCCTCGAACAAAGAACCAGCCTGATGCCAAACTCTCCGCTCCGACAAAGCTTCCACTGTCCGGGAGCTCTCCTGGAGCCATAACAGATATCCGCACAATGCCTTCACTGCCTCTGAGCACCAGATCTGGGTCTGTGATAAAACTGAGCTGAATTCCATGAATGAAAAGTCAGCTGAATGATGTTAGAAATGCCCCAGTGTGCCATGTTATCACGTGGAGATAATTCCCAACACTAACACGTTTCCTCTGTGTTGCAAAGAAAAGGCGCTCAGAAATCCCTGATCAGATTCGGATGGGTCAGTCTTTGTCGTGGAGAGTTTTCCATTTTCAAACTGTGCATCAGCTCTTTGGTTTTGAGCCAGAAGTCTGTCGAATTCTGTTGGAGATGGCACAGATACGATTTGAAAAGGAAGCTGAATTTTGTCGTCTATCGTACAGTGTGGTCATTCTCTCTTTCTGACTCTCTTCTGTTCACTTGTAGGAATCAGATAAGCTGAGGCTAAAGATCTGTCTATTGAAATGCATAAAAAAGCCAGGCATCTGAACCTCCAAAGGTCCTTACGTATTGTCTTCAAACAATTTCATAATGGGGTGAAGAGGTGTCTACGGACATGTTCTCATTCCCAGACTGCACAATGTGAAAGTAAAGCTCAAGTTATCAGATTAAGGTCTTTTTGTGGCAAGCATTGAATAAAACGCAACTGAAATAAAGGCACAACTGTCTATGGAATTACAACATAGACACATCCAGCCGTGCAGCCAACAAAAATGTAAAATTCAACTGAAAAACAAGGAGGCATCACTGCTCCTTATTTGCACATTACGTTATAACTTGGGTGGGTTATGAGTCATTATTGGCCACCACCAAAGACAAAAGGGCAGTGTTTTTGCCCACGTGTGTTTGTCTGTACCATTAGCAAAATATCTTATGAATAACTGAACAGATTTTATTGAAACTTTCAGACAGTATTCATTAGTTGTACATCTACAACTGATTAACTTTTTGAATCTATCACATTCAACATGGCCGTTACAGCAAAGCGATCTCAGCAAGCACAAAAATGGCTCTAACTCAGTCAATTTTACAGATAATGAGCTAAAATTTGGTTTGATAGTAGCTGAGACTGATCCCCAACTTATATTCTGAGTGCAAACTGATCCTGTCATATCTGTGTTTAAAACTTTGCTATTAAGTACTGGAATCAACTTTGAATGTTAGCGAAATATTTCATGAACTGCATGGATGTTAATGAAACTTCGAGAAAAGTTTAATTGAAACTGATTAACTTTTGGACACAATCAAATTCAACTAGGAAAACACATTTTAAAGAACTTTTTACAATGTTAAAGTATTTATTTTAGATCAAGACTTGCCAAAAAAAATCTGAACAAAGAAATTAGTTTCTGATCTGGTTACCAAAACTGCTATGAAAAGGAGCTTCAGTGTTTTCTTTATAAATTTCTTTAACACACACTAAAACCTCCTCTATGAAAGGAAATACTATAATTTTGTCTCAATTCCTCCCATGATTATAGAATTTTAGTTGTAGACAAAAAGTGAGAGCAGCAGAAATAATTTGTAGAAATCAGACGCCTGCAAATGCATCCTTTACTGTTGCTCGACTAATTTAGCTAAAATGATCAGGATCTCAGGTGATTCTGCTAATAATTTGTTGTATTTTAAATATTAAAATCTATTTTCATGATTCATGGCATCTTCTGAAGAAACAAGCTTGCTGTCTAGGCTGACCTTTTGTCGGTTAATAATTTATTTTTTTTAACATCACACACTGTATTTATGTTCAGAGGGCCATGATGCAGAAATGGTGTTAACCTCTTCCTCTTGTTCTTGGTGTTGTATTACATGTACTTTCCACTTTGGCTCCTCCCCAGTGGCCTTTTCCCTCTCTTTCCTCTTTTACTCTCGACCTAAATTGTTGTGGGAGAATGTGACTCACTCCTGGGCTGATCAGTGATCAGCCCAATCATTAAGGTTTTATGGGGTGGAAAGACTCAAATGACACTGCTCTGACCCTACAGCAGCCGGCTTCCCCTGAGTGCTGTGAGCCTGACTCCACTGTGGTAAACTTTCATCACCCGTTACATCGGAGTCATGACATGATGGAAAGACTGAAAAGACTTAAAGTGCTGAATAATTGATAATTTTGTAATAATGTTGTACAGCCAATTAGCATGCAATGTGACAGGCTGTTCGCCCTCCTTCTTTTTTTTTCCAGAAATGGACTGTAAGAAAGTTGTGTTAACTTCTAAACAACACAAGTCTACGTCGATAAAAGAAGCAGCTATTTTAAGTCGTTGAACAGATGGGAACTGGACTTTCTTTTGTTTCTTGAAAATATTTCACACCTTATCCAAAATGCTTCTTCAGTTCTGATTATAGGTTGTGAATGACTCTCAACAGCTACCGCATATAAAACAGACTGAGCTAGAGGTATTTTTGTGTTTGATAGGGTTACTTAGATGTGGTGGCCATTTTAAATAGGGTTAAAATTCTGAGAGTTACATTAAAATGCAGCATCAATTTCACATTATTTTGAAAGAAAGTTTTTAAAATTCAGGTTTAGAAATTACCCCAGGTAGCAGTGCTACAACCGTGATCTGCTTCTGCTATTTGATCTCACAAGCAGCCATAGAATTCCATGTAAATAATTTTGTAATGCGAGTTCGATCGCAGGGTGGAACAGTGGTGTAGTGGTTAGAGCTGTTGCCTCCCAGCAAGAAGGTTGCAGGATTGCTTCCCAACCTGGGGCTTTTCTGGGTGGAGTTAACATGTTCTCCCTGCGCACACATGGGTTTACTCCAGGTACTCCGATTTCCTCCCACGGACCCAAAAACATGCATGCTAGGTTAATTGGTAAGTGTAAAATTGTCCCTAGGTGAGAGTGTGAATGGTTGTTTGTCTCTATTTGTCCCTGTGATAAACTTGTGACTTGTCCAGGGTGTCCCCTGCTGGAGAAAGACACCAGCTCCCTGTGACCCGGAAAGAAGAAGCAGGTAAAGAAAATGGATGGATGAAGATTGAAGGCAATGTCAAAACATGAAAAAGCATATGAACTGCCCGAAGAACTGTTGCCTGTAGTTTGGCTGGGGTGAGATTTAAACAAATAGGACATTGTGGGACAGCAGGGACTCGATGGACATTTTTGACCCCCAATCTGTTTGTGAGACTCTAGCAGACAGTGTTAGCTGTGGTCATTAGGAATCCTAGGTAGTCTTAAATAAATAAAGTGCAGAGGTTTGGCATCTTTGATGCTGGACTTGAGTAAAATGCAAACTCTGAAGTTTCAAATGACTAGAAATCAAACGTTAGACATAAAAAGTGTCAGACTGCAGCATCAGCTGTAACAGTAAGTTTCTGGAGAGCTGAGGTCAAATATTTATTTTAGTTACACTTTTAAAGGAAGTTTGACCACAGCACAAAAATGAATTTATGTAACTATTTTCAAACTAAACATTGCAATTATTTCTGTTGTTTGCAACACTAAGGCAGGGTTGGGTTAGAGCTGCAGGTTGTACTCCGAGTTAATGAACCTTTGAATTTGGATCAAACTTGATCATATTGATGGATCTGAACTCCATTATCTCCACCAACTAGGCCCAAAGCTACAGACACTCGGATACGAACAGAAAACAAATGGTCTTTTGTGATCTTTCAGTACACATTCATTACAATAGTTTTATTGTAAACTGCAAATGCAGCGTGTTTGTTTAACACAAATGTGCATACATTTCTCTTTAACAAGTACAACTTTATTCCAAGGATCAAGAGGTTTCTGGGCAGAACACGGAAAACATTCAGGATCAAGCAATTCACAATGAAGGTGGGAAGCATTCCGTTCTTATAAAATATAGAGCTTTAATTTATTAGTCAGCAACAACAATGGAGAAGGAAGGTAGAGAAATTTACACAAGTCAGAACATCACCTCTGCCTTTTTTTTTTGTAAAATCTGACGACAAAACAAAACTAAACAAAAAACAAAATTCCACTTAAAAACTAAAACCCTGTCTACACTACTCCGGATATTTGTATAGAAAGAGATTTTCTGCTGTGTTTTCACCCTTGGTCAAGACACAAATTATGCTTTTTATGATGTTTTTAAAAAGGGAGATTACTAAAAGCTCTGGTTTTGATGGATCTATGTAAACTAGGGTTATGAAGCTTTTCAGAAACAATGATGAAGCAGCCTAATTCAGGCAAATCCACTATCACTTTGTGTTTTCGAAACCAAAACAAGAATGGAGCCATTTTTAACAGGTTTTTCTGGTTTGTCTGTTTTGCTTTACGATCACCATTAAACAAGCAACAAATGTTTAGATTTTCTTTTTTTAACTGAGCCAACACCGTTCTCTCTCTGCATATTAATATGTTGTAAATGTGAACATTCTTGTCACTTAGTGGCACAGCCTAGGTATTTCAGCATTTTGTTAAAATAGTGTGAACAGTTCTTAATAAAACCGGAATGAAAAAAGTGTTTGTTAAAAAAAAGATAATTAAATAAAACAAAAAACGTGAAGTAGTGCAGACAAGGCCTAAAACATTATTTAAGAAAAGCAAGGAAAGGATTAAAAAGTAACTTTTATTTTAGGATCCTGGTTGCATTTGGCCATTCCATTTACTCAGCTTGACTGATTCACAAAATGCAAACATGACCCACAGTTAGGAGCTGATACTAATGTTGTGCTTATAGATGGATCTTCACAGAGGTGTCCAAATAGACTTTTAGTGAGCCTGAGAACAAATCTGAAAAAATGTGTTTAAAGCCTCTTTATGGTAAAATGACCAAAATATTTGCACCTTTTTCTGTTTTGTTTGTCATACAATTTTGTACATAAAACTTCAAGAAATTTCTGTCCTGTGGATCTGCTATAATTAAGTTTTTTTAGGATGGTTTGCTAAAAAAATAAAATTAAATTAAAAACTTCACAAAAAAAATCCCCCTAAAACATTTATCATCTTTGTCTATGAACGAACCAATGTGACATCTGTTTGCACTTTTTCAGATTTCGCTTAATTC
The DNA here is from genome assembly GCF_001649575.2 of Kryptolebias marmoratus. NCBI lineage: Eukaryota > Metazoa > Chordata > Actinopteri > Cyprinodontiformes > Rivulidae > Kryptolebias > Kryptolebias marmoratus. The sequence goes on from NC_051433.1 coordinate 23,446,621, forward strand.
AAACAATTGCAAAATCATTCTACTTGATAATTTGACTAAATCTATATTAATGTGAAGGGAAAGCCGTATCATGTTCGACTCAGAGGAGATTTCAAATTTTGAGCATTTTTAAAGCATTCGTTTTCCCCCATTTTGTGTAACGAGAAAACCCTACTTTACACCCACAGAGATGAGAAACAAACAAAAAAACTAACACACTACCTTATTAGCATTACAGTACAAATACAGGTTCATGCACACAAGGAAAACCAGCTTCCAGACAGTCAGTATTTTGGTTAGTGTCACGGTATTGTTACACTACTTTGTTGTGTAAATGGACATGTCTGTTTAGATTTATTTTACACACAAGAAAGTAAAAAAAAAATTATAATAAAACCTTGTGTGCTCAGAATTGCTGCCTGATCGGGGAAACACTTTTATTGTAAACCATTTTGGTTCTTTCACAGAAGCCAACTAGGCCTTGCCTAAGTGTTGCTTTTGGCCCCAGCCAAAAAGCCTAAATAAAATAATGCCCTTTTGTGCAAATCCTTGAATTCTCAATCTCATCACTGTATTTATAGTGAATCTACTGCCACGTTTCTTGAGAGTTAAAAAAAAATAACTTTCATGCTTGTGTCTTTATCAGGGTATAGGTGTCCGAAGTTTGGACAGGTGCTATACAGAACCTTTTCACTTGAATTTAAAAGAAATTATTAAGATGATAAAGACAAAAAATTGTCATAGTTATCTTAAGACAATGTAAATCCCATTGTAAAATCCCAATGATCTAGAATCTGGGCTGGCGTGTAGCAACGAACCACATCATTTTACAGTAAGTCCAATTGACATGGAAATAGAAAACAGACACAGTTTCCCCACAATACCAGGAACCATCTGTCAGTGGTCCTCCAACAACCTGAAGTCTGTCTGCAGCCAAGAGGAGGCTGCAGGCGCTCCTGGAAAGTCCAGAAATAAAATGTCTTGTTATTAATTCAAAAACAAAAAGCCTCTTTATCAACTCGTTTCATACAGACAGTTTCTTGTAGTTTGCTCTGACCAGCTCACATGCTTGAAAATACATTCCCTAAAGTTCAAATGATGCAGACAAATGAGTTTTGTAATGACAGTAACAGCAACAATAAAATTAACAACAATAACAATATTTGCCCCCAAAGATACCTATACACAAAGAGCATTTTTTTTATAAGTACAAAGAAATCCACAGAATGATACTATATACAACCTACAATAAATACTGTGTATCATATATCTTACTGTTTGCACGGATGTAGGTGGGGTTTTGTTTGGAAGCCTCTTTCTCTCAGTTTGATTTTCTTTTTTGTCAGTTTGTAGATTTTTCTTTTTCATGATGCTACTCTCTTTGAGTCTCTCCCAGTTTTCACAGGGGTGGGTGTGAGGGTGGGGGAAGATTGTGTTGAAGATGTTTCAAACACAAAGTCAGTTTCCTCATGTTTCAGCTCCCTGCTGCTCCTCTCCCTCCTCCTCCTCGACCCTGTGATGTCGGCGGTTGCGAGGTTTCTTCTGCTCTTTGAGCTCCTTTATGTCTTTGGCCTTCAGGGCGCCGAGCAGAGGGTCTCCGAACTGCCAGTAGTCCTGGCAGTACTGATTGATCAGGCTCATCTCTGGCTGGCTGAGAATGGTCAGCAAGTCCTTGTACTGGCCTGCACTGGCGGTCCACTGGGTTCCGGCGGAGTGGAGAGTCGACGGCACCAGCCCCCCTCCCCCATCCACCAGCGCGTTGTTGACGGCGCGGCTCGACAACACCACTAGCTGCAGCTTGACAAGTGTGTGCTTGAAATTCTTCTCTGTGGCCGTGCACTGGTACATGCCAGAGTCTGAGAGCTGCAGAGACCGCATGAGCAGACCCTGCTCTGTCTTCATAACCCGACCATCCGAACGTATCTGGAAAGGCACAAAAAAAGATCATCAGCTGTGTTAAAACTGCATTTATACCTGTTAGAGGGCAGATAACAGAAGTGTGCATGGTCAGCAATTGAATTACGAAGGTTTATTTTGTTCAATTTCAATTTTGTGTTAATTTTCATAGTGATATTAACATTCCTGCAAAATAAAATTTGCCATAAAATGTTATTTCAAATAAAGGGTCTGGTAAAAATGCCTTTTGTAAAGCACTTTATATCATCTTGTTGCTAAAATGTGCTATATAAATAAATTTGACTTGACTTTGACTTGACTTTACCTTCTTTTAAAGGTTCCTAACTTTGTGAAGTGAAACCAGTCAAATTCTGTACAGTAGAAAATGAGCTTTAGAGCTCCATTTCCTACTTTTTTAGCTTAGGAAGGACAAGACCTGGCATTACAAAAGGAAAGAAGTGTGAGTAGTAAATGTAAGCAGCCTATTACAACATCTTTTTCTTTTCATTACTGTCTTTACCAAACTAGATAATCAAAACTGCATTTTAAACACACAAAAAAGTTAAGCTCCCAGATGGAGTGGTGGAAATGAAATGAAACCACACGTGTTGAAAGGTCATGTGACTGTACAACATGACTCCTCGCACTGTGATGCCGGGGCTATTGCAGGTATGTCTTCACAACATTGGCAGATTTGGCCATCTCTCCCTCTCAGCGGTGCCATATGCTCACACAATGGTCATGTGATGTAGTACAAAATTGAAATTCATGACTGAACATGATACCTTGTCACTTGTCATCAATGCATGCATCTCGGTTATGGCACTACTTCACCTGGCTCTACTCTGGTGTTAATGGCAGGCTATGCATGGCATGGTGAACCTGTAGTCCGGTTGATACCAGTCATGAAAACACGGTATGGAATGACACGGGGTGCCCATTCTGGATGTATAACCCCCTTGCAAATGAAAACATCTGCATACCCATGTCCCAAGCCAATCACAAGTATTGGACCAGAGTACTAATCAAGGTACTTTTCATTTATTGGCACTGGAGTAGCGGCAACACTCCACACCCGATCTCTGTTGTTGATCATCTATGGTTTAACCCCAGCCCCACTGCAATATGTCTGCTGTACAACAGCTGTAATACAACAACTGTTGTGATGTACTTTGTCAGCGTATTTGCAATATGAGGTATTTTAAAAGAGCAATTTAGAAGCTATATCCAGTGTTTTTAATTTGAATACTTATAATGCAACAGAGCTACATTTAATACCACCAATTTAATAAAGGCATATAAAATTCAAACACTTGGCTGAGTACACAAAGTTCACTAAGCGTACTCTTAAAGCTAGAAGAGGAAATTCTAAAGAGAAGAGACAAGTTTCCATGGAACAGCAATAGTACAAAGTCCGTGTCCCGACTGAGTTTATTGCTCTGGGTGAGCAACCCATCGCAGTGGTGGAGAAAATAGATTTTCAACACATTTTGGAGCTATAGGAGCCACGGTATGTCCTAATGTATAAAAGAGTGTATCATTTCTTTATTCTTAATAAAATACTTATTTAAATGATTTGGACTGAACAAAAATAAATATATCTTGATCAAGACATCCATAACAAATAGCAAAGATCTTCTTGTAGGAACTCATTAAAATGATACTCCATATCTGATACCACAGACATTCATATTAAATACACTGCATGGTGTTAACAAAGAATTTTTCTCTTGTTAAGGAGAACTCAATAAAATGTTATGATCCGGTCTCTTTTATGAACAGTGGACCTACAAATGTCTGCACATCGACACCCAGAAATCTGATTAGGTGATGGCAGCTTCTTTTTGCTCTGAATCCAGGAGCAAAGTTGGCGCTGCCTGTGGGAATACAGCCCATCCAACAGAATAGTTAATAAAAGAGAGGCAGTAGCATCACATTGCCTCACAGTAAAACTTTAACTAGTGCCTCGAGGTTGTATATCAGAGTGGGGGACTTTTTCACAGCTCCTCTTTAGATGTCATTCCACTGGACCTGAGGACAGTCAGTGTGAGCAATCATGCATCATCCAACCAAAGCCTGGATCACTTAATGAAGCTAACAGATAATCAAGACCAAATGACACCGGAGTTATTTTTCAAATGTGTCACTCTGCAAGTAAATCTTTACGTCTCTGTTGTGGCAAAGGAAAGAATGGGTGGTGGGGTCCCAGAAGAACATTCAAGCAAACTAAAGAGGCTTTTGTTACATCCTATATGTATTTGAGTAACCCCATGTGGTTTCATTACCGGTGGCTCTGATATATGCAGCTGTGATTGGCTCACCTCTTTCTTGCGGTCACTGTTGTCTCTCTGCAGATGCCATTTGATGAGAGCATGAGGAGAGCGCGCCTGACACTCCAGAAAGGTGCTGCTTCCCTCCACCCCGTACTGCACCATCTCTAGTGTGTTCTTATTGGCTGAAGGGCAGAGACAGAGAGATTTCCATGGCAACCAACACACTCATTACGATGAGCTTCCCAGAATCAAACTCTCATTCATGGCAAATGATTTTTTTTCTTTTTTTTTTTTTTTTCAATTTCACAGATTTCACAGATGACCAAAAACCTGCTCTCAACCCTGATCTTTAAAACAGAGACAATGAGACTTGCTAACTTTCTCAGTTCATTAGTTACCATTAGAGTTGAAGCCTCTGCACTGGCGAATGGGGTTCCCGTACTTGACGTCCTGCCTCCGGCTACGTCTAAAGGGGTCAGACCAGTATTGCCAGATAAGGAGAGAAAAACATCATAAAGCAACCGCAAGCCATTCAAAGCTATTCAAAAAAACATGAAGACACAAAAAATGAAATTGAAGAAATTGTAATCCCAAACCATCATCTTACTATTATATTGTGCATCATATAAATTTACATTACACACTTGTTAGAAGTTTACACATTATTAAGAAAACAAAAACAAAGACCATAATTAATTTACCAGATTTAGACAATAAACAGCCATTCAGCCAATCTGATTAGAGAATCATTAAACAAATTAACTGGATTAGTTGGTTAGTTGTGTCATTACTAACAATGATTCTGCTGTTCTTGCTGTTGGTGCTTACCTCTTCTGAGAGGAAGAGTACCGGGAGCAGGACTTGCCATCCCAGGCGCAGTACGGATCTCTGGCCAGGCAGCAGTCAGCGCAGGCCTCGCCGTACACATCACAGCGGTGAAGAGCCAACTGGGTCAGCCCAACCGCTGATGATACATACAGCTGTTGCTGTTGAATGAAAAGAGGATAGAATAAAAACAATTACTCACTTACAGAGTAAAGCTAAATATACAGAGGCAATCAGTGACTTTTACAGAAAATCATTATTAGTATGAATGACTTGGAAAAGTTTCTGTGCAGTTCTGTTTGTCTTTCAGATATCCAATCAAGATGAAAAGTCAAAGTGACAATAATTTTAAAGCGTAGTCAAATTGCTCAAAGTAAAACAAATTACTGTTAAATTGTATCAGAATATGAATGCATCAGTTCTTCTTTAAATTGGTAAACCTCAAAAATGGGAAAATACAGTTTAGATTTTACAGTATCAGTGCTCGAAGTAAGTCGGTATTCATCAGTATGTAGTACAGGCACTCAAAATTCTCCTTCTTTTCATACTGCCACTTTCAATAGCGGACCGCCACTTCTCAAAAACCTGCCTATACCCAGCGTCAGTGTCACCAACTGGACATGATGAACTACATCACCCCCACAGAGCCTTCGTACAAGATAATCATTACCAACGGTTAAAAACAGGAAGTGATACACTGGATCGGGGACTCATGAGGAATGATGATTAGTTAAAAGTTAGACACAAGGAGTGAATCGGCAGCTCAGCTGGACGTGTGCCAGGAATCTGATCACACACAAACAAGCACACCCACTTCGGTCCACGCATTGTTCAGTAAATTTTATTATTTCTTATTGTTTGCAGAAGTATGTTCTAGTGCTGTCTTTCATAGTAGTTAGAAATTACGGTGCTATATTTGTTTGGTTTATAGTTTGCTAACTGCTGGTATTACAGTCTGCCATAAATGGTGATGGGTGGGGGCAATGTGTGCAGGGGGACTTCAAGCACTGTTTACCATCAGTAGCTTCTAAAAGTAATTGCTTCCATAAACAGATTTAATGTATATACAATGAGATAAATAACACTGACATTAGTAGAAAATCCAGCCCTGCTCAGAATCAGCTGAGTTATGATTGGCATCATAGTTTCATGATCAGCTGTTTGAAGTTCATCAACCAGACAGGCTTCATGTAATCCTAACTCTCTGTCTGATGAAATGACATGTAGAGGAGGCCAAGCATTTTAATCACTTTGAAAGAAGACACTGAACTTTTGATGTCTTTTCCATTTTTCTTTCTTCGTCGTCTTTTAGACTCACAGCTTTGATATGAATTATGAGGAAGGAAGCAGCCGAGCGATGCAGCTGTGCACATGTGGCTCATATCCTTTTCAGACTGGACAGAGGTTTCTTCGCTGCTTGTGTGAGGAAATGTTAAGAAAATCTCTTGTGCAGACACACTTACCCTTTTGGATGAAACCTTCATTGTTGTTATAGGAGTGGGGACCTTGATGGGTGAACATAAAGATTGTGAGGACAGTGAGTTAGTTTTATGGGTAGTAAAAAAATATTAGACATACTAGCAAAAAGAAAAAAAAAAACAGAGGGCCATAAAGTGTTATAAAGAGGAAGAGAGTTGTATAAGCTAACCTTGAAAACCTCAACCTCCTCCAGGACCAGCTCTTCAGTCTGTAGGTCATCTTTGGGCAGCACAATAACTTTCTGGACTGTTCCCTTGTCTGTGGACCACAACACACAACTGTCAGCTACACACCTGCAAACTGACTGTCAACATGACTTTCAACAGCCCCTTGGATTCTTGTTTGACTGTCTCAGCAGCCCTCAACAAGGATAATCCTAATATCAACAGGCAGCACTGTACTTCACTCAATGACTGTGGGTTCTTCTCCACCACCGTTCTCCGTTACAAACTTTTTCTGTCATTCTGACCTATTTGTTTGGATGCCGTAAGACATTCTCTGGCCTCTCCCTGCTTCATTTGATTTCTGTAAAGCATTCCTGCGAGTGGGATACCTGAGATTTATTATGCGTTCTGAATTGAACCCCTGTGCTGGGCTGAATAGCTCCAACTCTCTGACAGCAGCTGAAAGGACACGCATTCCTCCACAGCAGCTGCCATCGCACACAGGCCCATTAGTCTCCTCCCAGTAATGCTCAGAGGGACAAAAAAGTCGAGGTAAGAGGTGTGATACGCAACATGTAACAGCAGCAAACTCTGCGGTGGCTGCCGTCACACAGCAGCCTCATTAAAAGTTCAAGACGTGCAGGCAATCAGATAATTGCTCTTTTATCGGTGTGTAAGATTAAAGTGATAAACATGCCAACTCTAACCCTCCCTCTTGCATCACTGCTTCTGTGCTCCCCCCTCCTGCTGCTGATCTATCCCTGCCCTCCAGGTACAAATCTTCTGTTGTTTACTCTATAGGAGCAGAGTGAGGTACAAACTCTTTGATAGGTTAAATTTCCACTCCAGCACAAAAGGAAAGAATGTTTTTCTCCTAATGATAAATGGATGCAGTGGAGACAAGTTCCCCACTTATTTGGGATTTATTTCCACAGGGAGATCCTGTTCTCCATCATTCAGCACCCCACTGACAGTGCCACTCAGCATGCAGTCTCAGATCAAAGGGTTCATCAGTTCAAACCCCTTCAACAGTAAAAAAAAATAATCACAAACAAAATATGATCAGTTGAAAAGAAAAGGGGTGCACTGTTTTTAATTTCTGTTAAATATTTAATAAAACACTCACCAGTTCCTAAGAAAAGCACTTCATAGTTGCCGTCTGCAGCCGTCACCTGGTCCACTGAGATAGTGGTGAACTCATAGTCTACATTGGTCCGAACCACTAGGGGGCGCTTGTGCACTGGGTACACTGCATTGTGCATGGCAGGGTGATTCCTCATGAAGTTAATCACTTCATCTGGGTAGTCCTTTGTGGACTTCATGCTTGGGGTGAACGTACCTCCGGGGCACTGGGAGGGGGAGACATTAACATTCTGAGCACGAGCACCAAAACCCACCATCATGTTAAAGTCTAGCAGTAATATTTTGGATCTTGTTCAGGTGGTTTCTGTTCGAGGTCCAAGAAGGAGAGAAGTCACTGTTGTGTCAGCTTTCTGTGGGATTTACACAGAAAGTCAAAGTGGGGTGATGCTCACCGTGCCGGGTCGAGGGTAGGGGATCTTCCCAGTGTAGGCCACCCACTGGTAATTGGGGCCCTCCTTGTGGGCAAAAGGTCCGTTGAAGACCATGCGAATATCAGCCATGGAGTACACGCAAACTGCTGAGCCTTTAAACACGGAACTGTGGGGTAAATGTAAAAACAGGTTAGCTTTGCATTACAATTACAGCAGCAGAAACAGCATATTCTCTATCTGTTGTGGTGAACTTGCCCTGAGACTGTGAAGACTCCATAAATCACAGGATTTTTTGTATCCTGTGTTGGCTGTATGTACACATCTCCTGTAAGAAACAACAAAGTCGTCAGGCCAGTGAACAGAAAAAGGGTGGGAGATACATCGCTCTTTCTAGGTGGACAGATTCACATAAATCCGTACACTTAACTGGGTTTAAATAATAAGCAAAGTGAACATGTTGGATATGAGCCTTTCTGAAGAGATGCTTGACAAGAGACTTTGAGAACCACTAGTAACAGTGGTATATTGCTTAAGCCCTTGAAATTTCTCAGAAAATTAAAACAAAATGAGCATTTTTTTTCCTCCTACTACTTTAGGATAGGAAAACTTTTCTTCTATCCCAGAAAGAGGAATGCATCATAAACTTCTTGATGCTTTTAAATCACAAACACTCACATTAGTTGTCCTACAGGGCTGTGACACTGACTCTGCCTGATTTAGCTTATCCTTTGTTTGTTGCCAAGTACAGGTGATAATTCTTTCTGCTGTTGACTACATGACCTAAATACTAGTCCTGGGGGACTTGTTCACTGCCTGCAACAGGACAAGAGCCGTCAACATGAAATAGACAATGAGCTCCTGACCTAGTTGCAAAAACATGATTGGTGAAAAAGTCAAGTAGTGAAAAATGTAAGCTAGAAAGAAGAAAATACAGTAGCAGGGTTTAGAAAGTCTGGAAACAGAAGATGAACTGATCAGATACTGGAAAAAAAAAACAAGTGCACCAATCAAGATTTATGTGCTCACAGCCCCTTATAGACCAGCATGAGAAATTAGCTGTCAGGTCGCAGATGCAGATAGTTTGAAACATGGACAGTGGGAGGATTGTCTTTGAATCTGAACTGCTGGGTTCCGGTTCTGTCTCCATTAGTGAGGCTGTACAGTCTTTCTCTGGGGATTGTCTGTAGCTTCAAAAGCATCCCTGGAGAGCTGCATGCAGTTCAGAAAGAGCCGGCACATTGTCCTTACTATCAAGTCTCAAGCAGGTTCACACCCATTCACTCTCACGCACCACCATGCCGTTTCCCACAGCTGCCACAAACCAGAGCGCTGGAACGGTCATGGGTTAGCATGGCCGCAAACCCAATGGGCTGCCATGGGTGCCATGCAACACATGATTCTTGTCATGGCATACAGCTGTTGAGCTGCAGAAAAGAGAGATTTGCACGCAAGAGAACACAAGCGCACACTAACAGACTTGAAGACAGACATTTCTGAGAACAGTCGATCAAGGCCTCAAAGAGAAACAAGCTTGCAATTAAAGCTAAATGCTAGGAAAAAATGTGAAAATACTTATTCGAGCTCTGTTCACTGGTATTTAAAAAGCCCTTCCAGCATTAAAAACTAAAGCAGTAAATGTAACATACCGTAGTTTACTAATTACAAACACAGATATGACATTTCAAGTGTATGATTTAGAGGTGCTAGAAGGCGCAGTTTGTTAATAAGCCAACTTTTTCTTTGTATTTTTGTATTTCGCTAAACTTAATTTGTGATATTTTGAAAATGTGTCTGTCACACATTTAATGTAGCGCTCCACATCAGTGCAAGAGTTTTGCTCCAAGCCTCTTTTTCTTTTTCTTCCCTGATACTCGCTTCATTTCTGAAAGCTCACACCACGATGTGGTCCATGATTTAAGTACAGACAGAGGCAGCATAAAGACGGACTGGTCTTTGCGGCCATTTTGAGGAACTGGTTTGGGAAAGAGCCTAACAACTCTGCAAACTAAGTGGCTTTAAAAATAATCAAACCAGACAGTAAATGTGAGGCAATTAGCATGAAACTTAATATTTTCTATTCTCTCCGAGTTTTTGGCAGGATTGGCTGCTTTGAGGTCTGAAGTGTACTCATTTTCACACTATCCCCACGACATGACTGCTCATTCACCAGCCTGTTCCACTACACATTTATAGCCTTTTTCAGGCAATATCCTACAATTAATCATTAGTGTCAAACACAGCAGTCTTTCTGTCTCACAGAGTCACTCGGCACTGCTGCGTCTATGTCAACACTGACCTAACCAGTAAAGGCAGAATCCTTGTTTGCAAAAGGCAAAACCAGACGTCTTTCATTCAGAACCACTTTCTTTCCATTTCTGTGAACTGGCAGCACAGTTTTTAAAAGTTGTGTCACTTTTGCTGCTGGGTAAAGATTAAAAATATATACCTCACTGATAAAATCATAGCGGTTCATTTAGAGCTGCAGGAAGTAACAAAAACAAAAAATGAATGTGTCAATGAGGAAATAATAATAATAATAATAATAATAATAATAATAATAATAATAATAATAATATGGCAAGACCCTTTTCAGTCTTGAGTTTAGTTTAAGAAGAACTGTAGCTTCATTTATCAGAGCTTGGTAAATCTTTATTAAACCAGTGGAGAGAGACAGAGGAAGAGCTCCCCTGGAGAGCCTAGTTTTACAGTCAAATTCATTCCAGCTCAAAGATCTGATCTGTTCAATATCAGGCTGCCTTCATACACACATGTACATGAACAAACATACAAAGACACCTAAATACAAATACCCATTCAAAGAAAAGATACCTTGAAAAAAAGAAAGACACCTACAATGTGAGATTTTTTGTCGTTCACATAAAAACATAGTGCATATGGCAGTGGGCTGTGCTTTAGTTTTTGCATGTTCTTTAGTCAGCTGTTTTAGAAAACTAAAAGTGCATATGTTTGACAGTAGTTCTTGCTTTCATTTTGTCTTTGCCATCAGATACCAAATGTCGTACCGATTTACTGCATAAAACGGAGATATGGCGTCACAAGAACAGATGTAAATGATTAACAGTAAATGGTCTGATAATAAATTAATAGTTTTACAAAAAAAAAATATATATAGCATGAATAAGCACCCGTTTTTCATGACCTCTGACCTACAGTCATCTTTCAGTAACTGTTCTCTCTTAAATTAATCCTGACCTGAGTGAATCTTGATTATTTTGGGACATATGTATACATTTGTGGACGTCTAATCAGTTATTCACATTGTTTACATGCTTTCCTAAGGCTTATGAAGAAAAACATGAGTCATTGATAAATTAGATATGTTACTTGGTTATGAAACCTGCTGAAATATGATAAATGATCATTGAGAATTGTTTGTGTGCAGTTATTCAATATGAGAAATTATTCTTATAGGAGAACTGTATTTAGTTGTGGTTGAAAGAATCTTTGGATAGAGTGAGTTAGGCCTTTCTGCTCAACCCAAGGTCTTTCAGCTCCCCCAGCAATCTGACTGTCCTAGTTGTTATCAAACAAAGTCTGATAACAAATTGAAAAGAAAGCCTTGGCGGGTGACTGCAGTTCGTTTTGCAGACAGTTTGCTGTAGTTTGTTTTTGCGTTTGTTGTGTGAAGACCATTTTTTCCTTGTTTTTGTGTTTTGTAAATTGAGAAAAAACATTTTTTCTTCAGTGTCTTTCAAGTCCAGCAGATAAAAAATAAAGAAAGAGAAAACCATAAAGAGAAGCTTGAGTTGAGAAATAACTTGTCATACTGTTAAGAAAGAATTTCTCTGGAATGACTCCTGCTGCATCAGCTGCCCCCTTGCCAGCCCTCTGCAAACATCACCACAATCTTAGGTGATCTTGGACAGAACGTTGACCACTGACCCTCAACGGGCTCTGGGTCTTAACCTGCCTCCCTGTCGTGGTTCTGTTGAGGCATGAGAAGCCTCCAAGTTCCTCAAAGACAAAGTGACAACTGGCCCTCCACAGCTTCTGAACCAGTGAAGCACCTGAACCAGTGTGATGAGAAAAAGAAAAGAAGAAGCAATTTTTGGTCTGGCTATTTCATTTTAACTTATAGAAATTGATAAATAACATCTATTTCTAATCTGATGTTTCATTAAAACTAACTTGACAACCTGGCAGAATTAGTAACATCTTCTGATCAAATCCCAAAGTGAACTATTTACCAAAATAGTTTGAAGTATTGAAGAATTCTTGTGTTGATAAGAAAACAAAAACATTAGTCCTAAAATCCAAACACTCTGTTCAAAGAATTCTTGTGTTTTAGATAAACTAATAATCATTATTTTACCTTAGATTATTAAAGTAATGCTTGTTGCTGTTTTATCTTGATAAATCCTCACTCAAGTAATTACATAATAGTCATTCCTCACAAAAGAATATTTCCTTAACTCTTAGGGTTAGTCTTGTATTTGTTGAGTCGTCTTAATTACTTATTGTTGATTCTATTTTCTATAGAAACCATTTATTAATGATTCTATTTTCTGTAGAAATCATTTATTGTTGATTCTAATTTCTTGATTTAGTTTTATTTTTTGTAATAAAACCTTAAAGACAAAATTCAGTTTCCTCCTTATTTGGTGTAAACATTATGATAAACACTTCCCTGTGATGAACGAATTTCAACCTTCACTTTTTGAGATCTGACAGGTTTAATCTCAAGATTGAATTGCCCATTTGCTACATACAGTTTATGGTGTATGGAACATATATAAAGCCTATAGCCCCCCCTGCATATAGGATTATGACCTCACTATTAGAAATAGTGGTTTGATGTGATTTTTGAGTATTCAAAAGTTGTCTGGTGTTTGTGTCGTAGAGGGGCTATCATCCACTGTGAAGAAAGCCTAAATGATTTAACTTAATATCTACATGTAAAAAATGAACTGTTTTCTGGACAATCATTTATTTTGTTGAATAGTCAATAATAAAGAACTTTGTTGTTCAGGGTGTACCAGCTCTCTGTGATCCGAAAAGCAGAAGGGGGAAAGAAAATGATTGGATGTTTCTTTACATTATGGAAGACTTAATCTGGTAAAAAAAAGAGGCGATGCACAGACTGACAGGAAATTTTATACACCACCACCTTGCTCCCACCGAGTCAGCTACACATTGAAAGATCAACTGAAAACAGTGGAAGGAAAAGAAGCAGGATCTTAGTGTGCAGGTGTGAAGGTTTTGTACTCACGGAGCTCGTCAAAGTGTGTTTCCATGCCGTCGGCCCCGGGCACTGAGCAGATGAGCCTGGCCTTCAGGAAGGTGCTCCACTTGTTGACCAGACAGCAGTGACCCCCATCGTCATTCTGTTTGAGAGGGTGTGGAAGACATGTGAAAAGGTAAGCTGGCTTTGTGGCTCAATAATGTGATGAAAAGATGACATATTAGACAAATGATGACACACATAAACTTTGCATTAAGTTTAAAAAATTAGTTAATTACAAAGAGGATTGCTGAGTAAATATGTCATGTTTTGAAAACGATACAAGGAGACATCTGTCACACATTTAATGTGATGTGCTATATGTTAACACAGCTGAGTTCTGCTCCATGCTTGTTTTGGTTCTGCAATGCACACTTTATTTCTGAAAGCTCCATGGCCAGCTCCATTGATGATTTGTGAGCGGCTGAGGCAGCATAAAGACGAACTGGTCTTTGGGCCATTTTGTGGAAATGTTTTGTGAAAGTGTCTTGAGCCTCACACACAAGTTTGTGTTTTTATCCATACTATAACCATAAATAGACTTCTACTCATTTTCATTTTTTTCAGTAGCCAACCCCTGACCCTTACCCTATTTGTTGCCATTACCATACATACCTAACCCTACCCCTAACCCTTACCTAAACTCTATTCACACCTTAGTCCTAAACCAAGCCCCTAAGCCAAACATGGCATTCTACCATAACAGGACTGAGCTTTTGTCTCCAAAAGGACTACTGGACCTGATAAGGTAGGTGTGTATACAAGAAAATGTTTTAAAAAGGCAACAAAACCCAGGTACACATACTCACAGTGTAGAGTGCAATATGGTTTGCAATGCATGAAAGCTAAAGAGTGGGAAGGGATAAAGCTGATAATAACCTTTCCCTCCCATTTAGACTTGCATCTGTGGTTTATCCCAACAAGGACAACCTGCAACCAGTGTGTGTGTCTCCATACCTTTCATCTTCTGATGAGTTGCACTAAAATCAAATTGGATTTTCTTTGAAATGGTGGTCCCAAACTTCACATTTTTTTTGCATTTGGGAAGTAAAAATATTTTTATAATTTTAATTGTAATTATAGTGCGTATATTTTCAGTGGTGTGCAGAGTGTAAAAAACGACAGTAAGAGTATTATCCAGATGTGTGGCGAAGGAAGAATGACAGGATCGAGCCTCTGGAGGGTGGCGGCAAAGCCTCCTGGGAGGGGGGATGAGTGTTTGTATGCTGGGTCAGCGACTGACCCCCCTCCCTCCTTAAATAAATACAACAGTGAACAGCTGAGAAGAAGAGCACACGCACACCACATTTTCTCACTTATACCGGTTCTCATGTCCTCAGTATTATGCTCATGCAAGAATACAAACCTGAAGGAGAAACACACATGCACTAAAGTCTGTACAAACACGTTCAAATCAGAAATTTGGCCTTCAAGCGTTCTGGAAACATTTGCTTTTATTTATTTTTCTGGCTCGGATTGGTTTTTGTTCATGATGCTCAGAGAAGTCCAGTTTAATCTATGAAACAGTTACTTTTCTGGTGTTGTGTAAACTAAAAGTACTGAGTATTTCAGGTGTAGCAGGGAAGAAGAGGCCAGGAGATCACAGGATCAGAGGTCAAAGAGCAATCTCACAGACACAAGGGTGCATTGTAGACAGGAAGGTTAAAGACATGTGGATTCCAGCATGTTAGCGTAAGCCAAATACTACCTCGAAGCTTGTAAATACTCAAACACAGTGGGTGACTTGCCTCAGGAGATTCCAGCTTTTCCATACAGATGCTTTAGGTTTTCTTTTCATTAAACAAAGTAAAAACACTCCTCACTATATACACACCAGGCAGATACGTCCTATCCGGGACTGGGTCACGGGGGTCTGGCCCATCTCAGAGGACTTCTCCCGGAAGAAAAAATACAGCTTGTCATCATTCCTCTCTGCGCTGTCCGGAATAAGGTGCACATGAATGAAGGTGGGGTCTGATGAGAGAAGAGATGTTGAGATGTTTAGATGGTGGAAGATTATGAGAAACATCTGGTTGAAATATTAAACTGGTTGTTTCTAAACATGTGCAATGACCAGATAAGGTTTTAACTATATTACACAGTTTCAGTCCTGCTTGTATTGTGCAATAAAAAGTAATGAAAAAAAAACTGCATGAAAATGAAGAGGAGTGTTACCATTCAACCATCTGGAGTTGTACTGATCTGTTCGCATAGCAGTCTTTGTTCCCAAAGTTCGGAAAATAGCTGAGTCTGTTCCCATGAAGTCAACATAGACCCCAGCATACAGTTCACCATCTGAGAAGGAAAGAAAACTCCAGCTTAGTCAAATTCCTCGATGCTCACATTATTCCAGCACCACCCTTGGCACAAAACATTTTTTAATGTCATAAACAATTTTTTTTAGCCATCTTACTACTCTTTGTACCACCAAAAACAGCTGTTCAAACATGAGCTATTGCGTACACTTAAGACTTTGTTCATTAAAATTATAGTTATCAAACACCTTTAAAAAAACCTACAACAGCATTTAGCCTTCCCTAACACTCTTCAGATGCACTTCATTAAACCATAAAACCTGAACATGTCTATATGTCCAGCTTGAATAATGTACACAACATCCTGGTTAAGTTTCAGAAGGGGAAAAAGTTGGTCTTCCAGCTGCTCTGTTGGCCCCACTGAAAAGCAGGTGTGACTCTTTGAGTATGGCGACAGAAGAAACAAGAAACACTGTTCCATCCACCATTCTATTCAATGTCATGGTCCCCAGCCGTGCTATAGGGAGATTGATGAGACATCATTAAAATGTCCATGGATGATTGGATATCTAATGTAGTGGGGAGCTGAACAGTTGGTGGTCAATGGTAAATCTTCTGTTGTAGTACAAGCTTCTTAATCCTTATCAACACTAACAACAGTGTCCCTTGTATGATACTAACTGATGAAAGTGGGAGGTAAATCCATCTTAGATGACAGTACTGGTTCCATACTGGTCAGCTGGCACTGTGTTAATGTGGGAAGGCGACGGCAATGATTTACACATGCTGCCTCAACCTGCAGAGAGAAGATCGCCTTTCACTTGTGGCAACTGTGTGGATTGAATCTGACCAAAAGACCTTGTGCGAAAGGACAGAGGACACTGGCCTCATATGCTTTGTAACAAGACAACATACAGCACCAAGACGGAAGATTATTACAAGATTAGATTGGCTATGGTTAAATGCTGAACACAAAATTCTAGGAAAAAATTATGTTGTAATTTTTCCCCACTTTCAGTCCATGATTTAAACCATCAGTTAAGTCTAAGAATGGCTAGTTTAATTCATAAATACCAAAAAAATATTAGAAAGTTTAAGGTGTCCATAGTGTTTTGTTTTCGAACTACTGAATCCATCTATTTTCTACACCTGCTTATCCTGTTCAGGGTCATTGGGAACTGGTACTCATCTCCTGCCATTAACGAGTAAGAGGTGAGATACATTCTGGACAGGTGACCAGTCCACCACAGAGATAGACATGAATATACTCAAACCTTGAACCAATTTAAAATCGCCAAATAACCTAGCCTGCATGGTTTTAGACAGTGAGCGGAAACTGGAGTACCCAGAAAAAAGCCACAAACATATGTGGAGAATATGCAAACTCTACTCCGAAAGGGATTTGAACCCAGTACCTGCTGTGAGGCAACAGTACTAAACAGCTGCTCCACTGTGCAGTCCTGCCACTAAATCTCTAATGGAGAATTACCAGTTAAATCTTCAAAAAAATACTGCACCCATCACCAAATGAAGTTAAAATTTTTATAGGGTTTAATAACTCAGAAAGAGTGTCTTTCAGCAGTAAACCGATCCATTCTCACTCCAAACTTGCTGGCATCAGATCTCAAACACCAGAGTGCCCTTTCAGGATCATATTTTTTTACATGCTTGCTAACTCTTTGTAGACAAACTTACTGTCACTCAACAATTTGTAGGGTAGAAGCTTTCTGCAGAACAAAGGTGACTTTTAACCTCAAATCATAATGAAAATGAAAGTGTAACAACAAACCTTTAACTTCAGTCTCGTAATTAAAACTAAAATTTTCTGATGGAAAGTCGGATGATTTATTTCAACAGTCAAACACTAAATACTGTCACAGAAAGTTCTCAGCTATCAAGACACTCTACAGCCTAGATTATTTCCATCCATGTGTCGAAAAAGGGAAAAATAGTTCATTAAAATGTAATGTCAAAACTAAATGTATAATAAATTGTGACAAGAACGTCTTACAAAGAAATGGGGGACTGTTTTTGTAAGGATTTGGTGTCCACACCCTCACATGACCAAACCCATATAATACTCACTAATCAAAGCAGACACGCTGTTGAGCTTCGGGTCGTAGGAGCACTTTCCCTTTCCAGATTCAACTTTTGCTGGCTCCAAATGGAAGATTTCTTCCTAAAATGGAAAAATCACATGAAGATGGCAATAAATTCAGCACTCCTCATCCTGTCATTGTGATTCCCTTGTGAAAGGAAAAGCTGGGAGCATATGTGCTGCCTCTGACTCCTGTGGGACCTTTAGGGCCTGATGGGGGATGTAGTATTAGAATAATAAGTGTATGTTCTTACAGAAAAATACATGCAGAGAAAGCAAGGAATTCTTAATTTATCTTCATGCCAGCCTACTCCAGAAAGAGCCCGTCATGCGCTGTGTCTCTTGGAATAATAAGCTGCAAGCTAAATATCTTTCAGCCTCTCGGTGCCGATGGGTGTGCAGGTTGGCTGCTGACACCTGTAATCCAGAGGAGCAAAAACAAGGCAAGGATGGAGGCTGGATGACTGATGCTCACTGCTTGTGGCATCCTAGCACACAAGCATGGAGGGTTGATTGGCAGGAATTGCGCATGAGAGTGAGGAAAAATGATGCAGTGGCATGTGATGACATGTCCTGTGGCCAAGCCTCATAGACCGGAGCATGTCTAATACTCATTTTTCACTCCCCGCGGAGACAGAAATGGAGCCATCTTTGTCACTGTCCATCAGCACTAAAGCAAGGGAGAAACGATGGCACATTGCCAAACACACCTCACTGTATCATACACACACTCCTTTGCAAATCCCCCCATTCAACTTTGATTAAAATCACCACTTGAGTAAACGATAAGGTGCTGGCAGTTGACTTAAAGCCATGCCAGACAGTGACATGTAAAAAAGTCACACATTTATGTGTACTGGAGGAAAAATGTGCCCCAAATGTGTTTTTACAACCTTTCTGTAAAAATGACCTTACAGAAAAGTTGCAACAAACTTAGAGAAAATTATATCCTTCAAAATTTCTTTTACATGTTTCTAAACTATTTCAAGTAAAGACATGTTCAAGTATGTTGCTTTTTATTTCCCTAAACAGCACAGCTAGTTGGCTACACAGGGCTGGTGTTTGCTCTGGGTTAACATACCCTGCTGTAGGATTGGGTCAGATGCTGAGTAGGGCTCTGTGGGTGAAGAACTGATGGCTGCATTGACTCAGATAAGCAAAGATGAATGATTAAAACATGTATTGTTCATGGTTTCAAATAAAATATATGCTAGATTAAAAATAAATGCCATGCACTAAAACATGATTAAAGACTGCTTAGTTTAATTGGTGTCTTTTAGTCTTTTAATTTTTTTTTTTAGCAACCTGATAAGCCCATTCCACATGATAACCCAGCTCTCATGCAAAACATGGCATTTAGCACAAATCTAAAGCAACAGTGATGAGTGAGCCAGGGAGCTCTGATGATAAGGCTCACACAAAGAAAACATGAATGAAACATAGAAGAAATAAGGTGACATGAAATGAAATGCATTTCTAAATCACACAATTCTGTGAGATTGTCCACAAAATTAGGAAGGTGCATGCCAAATGTTACAAGATAAATGAACGATGTCCTTATTAGGGATGGCGTTGACAAAATGTGCTCAGACACAAAAGAATGAGAGCATGCTGCTGGTGACCACGAGCCCGGGCAGAACTTTGGGCTGTGGTGCAGACAGGGCCCACATCGCACCTTCAGTCCAAGTGTTTCGTGCACTGCACCGGGTTCGGCTGCGCGGCTAGCCCTTCCTCTGGCCTGGGCCATCAGCAGATACATGGACGTCTAAAACAGGAAACAGCAATACAGTCTGGATGTTACGCCACTGGAGAGGAAGGATCGAGGCCCTTCCTGACTCTGCTGCAAATTGTTCAAGCCTCTTCTGATTCTCAAACAAATGAGGAGCTTCTCAAACAAAACATAGAAGGCATGTGCTTTAGTAAAAAGCCTAACCGTGACCGAGTGCATCTGCAAGATTATGCAGAAAATGTGTGTAACTATATTTGTCCAGATGGTGGAAAAGGCAACAATACTAGTCGTCTCTCCTGCTGTTGAGTCAATAAGGGCTCTCACAGTATGCTACATACTGTACATAGCCCTAAAATCTGCGGCCTCTGCAAAACATTTTACTACATTTTACTACAGTTTTTAAAATCCACCAAGACCCAACACATTTCTGAACTTATCCTTCACTGGTAGAATCAGATGATAACAAGCCCTTTGAATGTGTTTATGTTCAGATCTGCACAGATTTTTAATGTTTTTTTTTTTTACATATGTTTTAAAAGGTCCTGTTGGGGGCATGACTTGAACCTGTCTGTTTAGTGTTACAGAGAAAATAACAGCCACTCTCATTAACGCACTAGAACTGGAACATTCCACTTGCACCCCATAATGGGAGCTCCCACTTCCAATTATCCAACGTTGCATATGGTAGAGTCTGGCGGGTGGCCTGGATGAAGGCATGAAGGGGTGGATGGATAGGTGAGCAACTGGATGGAAGCCCTTCATTAATAAGGGTCACAGAGGAACTGTATGTAACGAGAGTATTATGTGAGCCACGTTTGCTTTCGCAAGCTCTCCGTGATCTTGAGAGAAAACAGAAATAGGATATTAACTTTTTATTTACTGCTCATTTGTAAAAGTCCCCTGGTCATCATTAGGAAACAAGTGTGATATTTAAAGAAGACTGAGGTGTTAAAGGGAAGTGTGGCAAAGTAATTAAGTCTGGCTTGATTTAGGGAATTCGAGAGAACCCATTAAAATTTGAGACTAAACAGAGGAGCATTAACTGCTCACTGGGGACAGCAGCCATGTTTGGTGAGGCTGGTGTTCTGGTTGCTTTGCAATATGGGGACATATGGTACCAACAGCAGGTTTAATGATGGAGGAAAACCATCATAAAGTGAGGCTAATGTAAGGTGGATGGAGGGTAAACATGGGTAGGCAAGCCGTGCCAATAATGATGCAGGTGGTGAAAGCTGTTTACATCTGCTGAAGATCACCTTCTTGGTCTCTGTTTTCTCTAGGTCTTGTTTTCTAACCTGAGGTTTGCGGCCACGATTGACAAAGGTGCAGACTGGGTTGTAAGCTCCGGTTCCGCAGACGTACAGATGAGTCCGGTTCCATGGCTGGATCAGACGGATGAAGTTTGCACACTCCTCCTGAAAAAACAAAAACCAGAGTAAATTTAAAAAAAACTCCAAATAAAAAGCAACTACACCTTGGTTTATTGGTGCATTTCCTGCAGATTTGTGAATAACACAAATATTTAAAAAAAACAATAAGGATATATTTCTAAATATTTATTTGAGCTATATATCTAACGATCAGCTAGACACCCATTGCTGCCAGACAGGAAGATGGGGAGACTGCTTTTTTTTCCTGCCCCAATTTATTCATGTCTCCATGGCTAGACAGGAGGGAACTAGTTTTATATCAAGCCAAGTCTGAAACGTACAGGTGGCTCTTTTTCAAACAGGTTCTCCACATTCTTTTAATGCAATACATAAAAAATTCCAAATTTTATTTTTGTGGCTCTAGAATCAATAGAAATAACCACTAGATCACTGACCCTACTGAGAATATAAACACAGTCTTTACATCTACTTACATTGGCATCTTTCCCGCTCACGAGGCATTCCATCCTTCTTCGTTCAGACACTGGCCAATGGATCTGAAAGAGGCAAACAGAGGACAATTCATTGCTCCAATCCAACCCATTTTACATCATTGCCTTTTATTGGGTTTTGGGTATTAAAACTGCTAAAGGGTTACCCATCAGGGTAATAGCAGTCCTGTTGGAATTGTCATAACCAAGTTGCAGTGTTTCAATAAACTCAAACCAAAAAAGGTGCAATCCAACAGAAGCCACCTGAGAACTTACAAAGAATTTTGCTGCTTGGATAGTATAACAGAATGTTTTAGGCTACAAGAAGCTGCTGTGATTTATAGTTATGGGGTCATAGGAAGGGGAGATGAGAAAAGTCTTACAATATGTGGGCTCTTGTTGATGTCATGAAGGTCGAGTGACAGGATGTGGTCCTTGCTGCCAATGTACATGCGATCATGGTCCTCATCCATTCGGAGGATACGGTAGTCAGAGGCGTTCAGGAGGTAGGCAAAATGATGAGCTGTGCCGGTGGACCTCAGCTCTGTATGAAAGAAGACATGTTTGCATTAGTGACAGCTGCAGTTAGAGATGAATCCCCCCTCACTCAAACACACACACACCCAAACACACAAGTGACATATTCATCATGCCACTTCTGCATAGCCGCATGAACGTATCTGATGATTTTCCATCAACATAGCTGTAACTTAACACCTCAGTTTAGAAACAAGTGCTACTAAGCATCGGTCACACTGTGTTGATCGCTTAATACCTCCTGAGTGGATCAAAAAATCAAGAACATCTCCCATCAGTGACAGTCTGGGACTTTCAGCATGAAGTCAGGAAACATGGATACAGAAATTTGACCGATGTGACGTTCACAAGTAATTTCTTTAGCACAGAGTTGGGTTACAAGTAGGTTTAAACGCTTTCATTTCATCTTGGACACCACTCTGAAATTCAGAATAGTGAACACTTTTGGTAAAACAATGCAGCTGACACGTCCTCACATGTTAGAGTAACCCAATCTTCCATCAGCTCTGTGTTGGAGTCTTTGTTTGATATGTTCTTCTTGGTTCAGCAGCCACATACAGGCAGAGCAAAGAGGCCACAGCTCCAACAGCAAAGGTCACCTGCCCCACCATAGACAAACACACTCCTTCGCAATCTATAAGGAGAGGCATGAGCGGGTGGTATTCACATAGTTTTGGACAAACAGAGTGTTCCCTCAAAGAACTGGAAAGACTGTTTCAGTGTTCAGATTTAGTCTACAGCCAACACCGGACCACAGTTTGGGGTTACCCTGACTTCTTCTGTGCTGATTGATAGACCACCTCATCTAAAATGTGGTGGAAAGAAACCAAAGGATAAGCTGTGTTTGGCTGTTACATACAATAAATGAGCAGAGGTCTCTGAAGAAGCCATGCAGGAAATGTGGTCAATGTGGGGAGTCAGGCCTTAAGGGTATCACCTCAGAATTGAACAAGTCTTTCTTTCCCAGATTTGAAAATGTGTTAGGGCAGTATTTCTTTGCAAGCTTTAACCGTGTAGTTATTTCCTCTGTGTCTGAAGCTACCAAAAACCCTTCCTATGAGGCTTTTAGGTGTTTCAGAGGGAGAGGTCTGGACACCCAAACATGCATAGCCATCAACTTGTCCAACACTGGGTCTTAAAATAAACACCAACTCTGGACCCTTTTAAACAGACTCCCTGAGGAATCTGATCTTACCAGTCTTTCAAGCCAGTTCTAAATTTAACAAGAAGTTACATCAATAAGCAAATATTACCAGCATTAAATTAGCTATATTTGTATAGTTTGATTTAATAAATGTGCCCACCAAAGGAATGTTTACAGGCTAGCAGAGCGATTGGCATCTGTCAGAGTTCTGTGCACAGGAGAGCCATGTGGTCAGACCCTGTGATTATTTGTGTTGGAGTTTTAAGTTGAATGATGAGTCCCTGTGTGTTTTTGTGTGTGCAAATAAGACTATAGTGTACACACACACTGGAGGGCCAGTTCAAGTCCTTCCTGAAACAGGTTGTCAGCAACTTCTCAGTGAGTGTTTGTTGTCAGAGTAAAGCTGGATGGGACCATCTGTCAGCTGAGGGGGGAACGTGAGCAGCGAGAAGCAACAACACGCCCCATAGAGAACTGCACATTAAGAAACAAACATGTGTAATCTAATCTCACAGTCATCTGATAACACACAGTCCATGCTACATCTATGCAGCGTGTGTGAATTCTGTGTCATGTCTAAAACTTGAAGCATGCCCTCCAATGAAATGTCTTTCCTCACTCCTTATCCCCCATGCCATTTGTAATGCAGACCAAATCAAAGGAGAGTCATATGAAACCCAGCCCTATGTGTCGTTCCTTATGACTGAATTGGAACTCTGCAAAGGACTCACATGCCATTTGGCTTTCTAATACTGCAGAAAAAAAGCTGTTAAATCCTCCCACAAAAAGACCTGCTAAGAAAGGTGTTAAAGGGATAGATCTGCCATTTTGATATAGCTTTTTGTGTAAAAGAAAAAAAAAGTTATTATACTACTCATTGTATAGTGCTTGAATAGCCTCAGTTTGGAGAAATAAAGTTTACATCCAACAGGATAGATGAGCAAACAGCTAGTCCAAAGCAGTTAAAACCAAAGTGGACTACTAACATCTTAAAACAACTTCAGTCTTCAAACTTTTAGAGCAGTTTATGCAAACGGTATTTTATAAACCTTTACACCACCAGTAATTTAGCATTGCATGGTTCTTTACATAGTATCCTGTTATTTAGGAGTGTAAACAGCAGCAACAGCAGCAGTATATTTCTAAGGCATCCAGAGGTAACGTCCAGCAGGAATATTCTATTTCTGACTAAACAACTATGTAATGTGAAATGTAATAGAAGTAAAGGTTTAAGAAATAGTGTTTGCATGAACTGGTATAAAATTTTGAAAATAGAAGCATATTTACAAGGTAAAAATATCTATCCATCCATTTTTTTAACCACTTTTCTGTGTAGGGTTGCAGGGTCACTGGTGCCTATCCTGGACCCTGGACAGGCTGCCAGTCTATCACGGGGACACAGACACAAAAAGCTGTTCCAAAGGAGCCACTTCCAAAGCACATAACTGTCATCATTAAACAACTTCAATTTTCACAATTTTTAATGGCTCATGTAAATATTGTTGTTTAGACCTTTACAACATTGGTAATTTTGCATGTGGGTTTTTTGGGGGCAGAAATATTCTGAAATTCCTGCTGTACATGACCCCTGGATGTCTGAAAAGTGATACATCTTGCTGGTGCTTTTGCTACTTATTTAAATCACCATAGACTTTCATGTAAATAACTACAATGCTAAACTGATGGCAGAGTAAAGGTTTATAAAACAGCATTTGCATAGACTGCTATGAAATTTTGGAGACTGGAGTTGTTTTAAAAGGACAAAATTCACTCATGTCTCTGTCCAGACTAGTTGTTAGCTCATCAATACTGTTGAACATAATCTGTTTCTTTTCCAAACTGAGGTCATTCAAAAAGCTGTATACAGTGGGTAAGACACAGATATTTTTACACAGAAACTCATTTCCAAATGGCTGATCTATTCCTTTAAATTATTCCAGCTATTAGACATCAGTTCCCTTTCTGTCAGCCTTTCCTCAGCCTCGCCTCAAAGTCAACCTTCGCCTCAGGCGGGGCCACATAGCATTGTGCTTGTTTGAAATGTTGACCGAGGATGTATAATGGCAGCAGACTGAGCTCAGCTGCAACTCTGCTCTGGAGGTCAGGCTGCCCAGCAGGTCTCTGGGCCGAGGCTGCTGCCAGCCAAACATCAAGTCCCAATCAGCTTGAAAACACATGCAGAGAGATTGTACTGCTAAAAAAAAACAGTAGAGAGGCTTTTTTTAAAATTCCACATTGAATACATGAAAAAAATAAAAGATTGGGGGTTGTGGTAAAATGTTTTTTTTTTTTTTAATTCCTAGAGGGAAACAGACACATTTATTTGCTGCCTGAATAATTTGAAATATTAGCTGCTAAATCAAATTTTCAAGTGATCCCTGATCTGCTTATTGAGCTTGACGTATTCGATTGCACTCTGAGTCCAGCGTTTCCCAAGCTCAGCTACAAATTTGCAGTTGTAGATTACAATTATATGAAAAGCTCAGGGAGGCTGAGCTGCTGTGCTCGTTGTCAGCCACATTAGCGCATGACAGCATGCAGAGACTTATCCTGGAGATTTAAGGTCTCGAAGCAGAGTATAAGTGTGTCTATTAGAGCCAGATCAACTCTTAAAGTAGCCCATTACTGTGCGTAGGTTCACTCCGGGGGGTACGCACACACACACAGTGGGGGCTTTGTTTCAGGAAAACATCCCCCCAGCGCTTAAGGAATGGCAATGGCTCTGTTACAAGTGAAAGTAATCCACAGGGGGAACATGATCCCCACTCTCTGTGAATCTAAAAACTTTCTTTATTGAATTTTCTTTGTTTTCCTGCATTTTTACAGTAGCACAACAACCCTTGCATGTAAAAAAAAGGAGCAATGTTTTTGTTAAATTTCTCCAGTATTGTACAGTGCAGGTGAATCCATGTACAGGACATTAAGTGATTACAAAGATGTGAGGGGTGAGGAGTGAGGTACACCAGTGAGTGGTGATCCGTTCCATTCTTCAGTCTGCTGAACACCAACAATTCACTCCTCTTTCCATCCACTCCGGGTGGAAGAAAGGTCATCACTGAACGGGTCATGCAGATAGACTAGCTTAATGTCACCATCTAAGTCCTGCTGAATGTTGTTGGGAGCTTTATATCACAGCAGAAGTGAGATACAGCAGCTCCATGTGGCAAAAATACCCATTTATTCTTTTTACAGATTGTATTGACATCCAAGCACCAACTCAGAATTCCTTCTTTATTCCTTCTGTATTTTTGAACTCTGCTTCAGATAATACTGCAAATTTTTGCTCAATTACACGAGTCCACAATAAAATCACTGTTCATTATTCAAGATTAGAGATTCTCTGGTTTTAAGTTGAGTGTCTTCTCATGGCTATGTAAACAAATACTGGCACTTTCAATTAATCTCAGGACTGTCTTCGCAGACTTGGACCTTTAACATGCCTTTAATTGTCAAACACAGCATTATTTCTACATCCACAATTTATATCCTATTATTATAACATGACCTACATTAACTAAAAATGAACATATAAGGTCTTTGCTTGAAACAAGTGAGAAGGGTGATATGTCTGATATCAGATTTGTTGTGATAGAAATTAATGCAAAAAGAGCAAGAAAAACAGAAATGTTTTGATTTCTGCTGTGTAATGGCCACTGTAATACTGTATTATATAGTCACTAAAACTAAACAAAAGGTGCAGTAACCAACAAGTTCCTCAGTTAACTGTAAACAAATAAAACTGTTTCTCCATGTGCAACAAAGGCTAAACACCTGCAATACTTATACAGATTTGTCTGATTCTTAAAGTCCTGCAGTACAACATTAATATCAAACCAAAGAGTACATCCCACCCCAGCAATACAACCATTTCCTCAGACATTACAACTGTGCACTTTTATGTTCTTGTGAGTTTAAGGTGTAGAAACAGAGAGGAGACATGCCTCATATCAGACTGAGTCGCCCCTCCTCCTGAGAGAATACTTGGCAGCTGCTGTTGCTGCTGCTGCTGGTCTCCAGGCCTGCATGTTAAAGCAAATCTCCCCATCCTAAATTAATAGCCAACGGGCCGACTTTACTTTGGAAATAAGTTTGAACAGAAAGAGTTCACGAGCTCGGAGCACACTCACAAGAGCAAATTCTCAGAAATAAGAAACGCAGTATATCGCTGTGTTACACGAAGTAAATTCTCATCATGCTGCTACGCAAGGGAAGGTGCAGCTTGAATTTTTACATATCATATTTACCTTGCAGGGTGCTTTGGTTATAGAGGAACTTTATGTCACTAAGGAGAGATACCTGCATCAGGCAGCACACCCCCACGGTACTACTCAGAACTCTTCCGGCAATTTCTCAAAAAGTGTCAGGTGAAATAACTGAATTGTGGAAATTTTAGACTTTGTCTCTGACAAAATAATTTTTTTATGCTACTAGCTTAAAAGAAGTTGGTAATACCCAAATTTGTATACTATATTTGTTCACAAGAGAGGTAGAATGAAGGTTAAAGTTGATGTTGATATAGTCACAGAGCTAAATTGGTGTGTGTAAGAGAAAGACCGCATGATGGTTCACAACAACCTCACTGTCACTCCAGGCGAGCAATGACGATCTAAGGGTGGTGGTGTCTTCTTTGCAGCATTACAGTGGATAAAAAGGGCTGCCAGCAGAACGAGATGGGATTACAAAGGGGGTAAATACACATCCTGGCGCTTGACAGTGTGGTGCGCACTGATACGGGTGTCTCTCCCGACTGCGTATTTCTCTGGTTTCAAATCGGGTAAATTAAAAGCGCAGTCCACTGTCAGTGTGAGCGTAGAGCATGTCACTGCTTGAAGCGTGAAGAACTCCCTGTGGAGAGGTGTGGAGGGTAAGGAGGGGGAGGGTGGGGGGGTTGTAATAGGAAGAGGCAGAAGTTTGCGGTCCGTCTCTCTGACCCTCAGCAGGAGGGTTGATGAGCACAATGTGTGACAATGATCTTCTCAGTTCACAGCTCTGTGGTTTTAAAATGTGAAACATGAGGCCAATAATGATCAAGTACATCTTGTCTTGATAAACAATGAAAAACCCATGCTATGATCCATTTAATCAAAACATTTGAAATTAAAAGGTTTTTGGTGAATAGGGTTAGACTCATTTTGCTAAGATAGTGTAATAAAGTGACAAAAATACCCCAGGAGCCTCTGGCACTCACAAACAAGCTGCTCTACCTGAGCTTGGGCCCTGAGGCACTTTCCAACCCGCCAGAAAAAGGTGTGTTAGTTCACACACACTGGAGTGGCAAGAGTGATAATTAGGGTGTTTAAGAGAGGGTGGGAGAGGTGACATGCTCTCACACATCAAAGGCAAACCTTGTCAAGAATCCTCGGCAAACAATTTGAACGCTGTCAATGCAAAAAAGCAAAACTCCGGATAAGAGAGAGTTATTATTCCTCTGAATCTCTGAAAACATGTTTCATTGCAGCAACACTGGTGGAACAGCACTGAAAAGCTTCAGAGACATTTTCCAGGAAAACTGCATGGTTGGCAGTTGGGTCAACTTTTAATAAGGTGCAGTAATGAGTCGAAAAGCCTCAGGCGACAGTGCCACAGGTTTAAGAGACTCACTCAACATAACACAATTGTCATTACTCTGTGTGAACCTCAGTCACTAAATTATTCATAATGCCTGCTGCCTGTGGACTGGTAAAAAGGGGTTTTTACTTTCCTGGGTACATGTTTGCCAGTAAAGTGGAACGACTGAGGATACACAACTGAAATCTGCTCCATGATCAAGGAGGACAGTTTCAATCAGTCTCTCTAACATGGACTTCTAAAACTGCTTTAGTCAATTTTATTTTTGCTGTGTTTTATTACAAATAAGTCAGCTCTTTTAAGTCTTAGAATACTTCTCAGTTTGTCTGTGGGTGACTCAGACTCTACACCAGTACGGATATTCTTTAAACAGGTTTTTTTTTCTCTGTTTATAGAAAAATCCAAACAATTGAAACAAAAATGCGGATATGCTCATGGTGCGCTACTAAGCTGTGAGATATTCTATAGTGGAGAGAAAAGAAAAACAATAGTGAAAGAACATTTCTAGTTTGGCTAATGATTCTCCTAAAACAACTGTAGCTTTTTGTTTTTTTTCTTCGACACTGACACACTCAGCTGTTAACCATTTCAGCACACAATCAAAGTTTAATGGTGATAAGATCAGGATAAAGCAAGACAGATGTAAAATAGTGGTAAAAATGGCTCCATTATTGTTTTGGTTTCTGATAGTGAACATACATAAAACACACTGTTTTGTTATTTGTGTTTGACCAGTCCACACTAACACCAATAGAGGAATTTTTTTATAAATATCTCCTTTGAAAAACTTTCTTATAAAGTTCAATTTTTAAATCTCCGGTTTAAAATATCTCTAGAGTAGTACAGACAGGGCCTATGTCTACTTAGGAAATTACAACCCAAGACAATCAATATACATTTTATTTGAGCAATGAGCTTTAAAAAAATGCAACATAATTGGGTAAATACTGTGCAGAATTTCACTGTTACGAGCTCATAATTTAATGCTTTCCTAAACTAACCACAGAGACAAGAAAAATCACCCAAATTGTCATCTTGTGTTATACTTTGAGTTTTCCTTTAATATAAAGTGACAATGTACTTTCAAATTGAATTTTAGATTATGAGGTAATTAAAGATGTTCAATTTACATACAAATTGAGTGTTGCGTTTACAGATTGTTGCAGGCTTATATTCAGATACCTCCATCTGACAGCAGCTGTTTCTTTCTCTCTTATCCTTATCTAGCACTACTTTCTCACAGTGACTTCCTGTATTTGCAGGATAAGGAAGCACCTCAAATAGGGGAAGTCACTGAAATGCTACCATGCTGATGGAGTTTAAAGAACCTTCTGATGGTTGTGTACATTGGAGGCCCGAGTTACCACCTGCGCTGCTATCTTCTTAGCAGAGCTACTTTTATTCAATGACTTTGGGGGTCAAAAGCACCTTCAGATCTCTTCTTTCAACACAACTTGTCTCCATGCCAAATATTTACATGAGTTATTTGGGTTTGTGTAAGCTGTACGCTTCAAAGCCAGCGGAGAAGTGACAGAGTTGTTAAAGAATGCCTGTGTGATTACTGGAGAGTTGGTATGAGGTTGGATACACTGCTAAATGAGAAGGAACGACAACAGCGTAAGAACGCAACAGCTGCTTGCCTCGGCTTAGTCACTCTGTGAGGAGGGGGGAAATAAAGGTGGCCACAGTGTCACATTAGATGGGATGTGTCACTCAGCAGATGAATATGCAGAAGAACAAGATATCAAGATATGATCAGACCCACCGGTAATGCCAAGGAGGCCAACCTGCAGAGCAATGGAATTCTATTGTGAGGTTCTTTGCTGCTTCCTGTGGATTTCTGCTGGTGGAGCGACAGGCTCTGCAGCTTACTGCTATCAAAGTAAACACAGTCATCTTACTCAAACTGACATGCATGACGTTACAATGAGATAACAGCACAAAGTTAGCGCAAAGCTTTTTCATTATCACTGATGACTGTCTGTTTTATCTTCAGAACAAACTAGTTATTTTTAGCAAATTATCTGGGAAAGCATTGTTTTATTTGCAGACAGCATTTTCTTTATTTAAAACTGAGTTTGACTGTAACAACTATGGACAAATGCTTATAAGATAACTTTTATTCCTGCTGTTTTACATATGTAGTGAAATATTAATTTGTTTAGTATGAAAGGATGAACTAAATTTCCTCAAAAAGTTTTAGAGTTGTAAAAAATAAAAACAAAAATCTGTGAGACATAACATATATCAGAAATGAGCAAATGAATAGCCACACTGGTTTTAAGATTAAAATCAACCAGTAAATAACACAATCTTCAAGCTTTTTTTTATCTTGTTTTGACAGATAAAATGCAACAAATGAAATAGATGGAGGATTGTACTTTTTTGCTACTGTAGAATTGTGTAGATCTCAGATAAATGACAAAGATATTAGTCCAAGAGTAAAATAAAGTAAGCCATGTGCTAATGGCTGGGGAAAAGACAATACCTTTGGAAGATTTTTGAAACTCCTTAACAAGTGCAAGTGCTCTTTGGTTATGAGAATGTTAAAACAGCTGTTGGTGAGTCTGTCACACTGAATGACCAGAGACCGTCAATTCAAGCTTATGACCAGAGATTTTGCCTACAACAACCAAAATTACATAGTTTTATTCATATTATGTCTTTCCTTTTTTGATCCCTGTATATATTATATCTGACACCATATTAAATCTCAAGAGTCAAAAAGCATTTAAAATAACTAAATAAGTGTAATCTTTTACATGAAACTATAACACAGTAAGTCAACTACATGGTTCATATTCATGTTGCTGGAGCTCTGTTGCTATGAGTTCCCCTAGAGAGAAAAGATTTGATCCTCCTTGTCACAACTGCTGTTAAATGTAAACAGAATAATGGACATGGTCTGAAAGTGCTCCCAGATCACACATCATTAACCAGCATGTTCGTCTTCACTGCAGCCAGAAGTTGCACCACATTGCTCTGTGTCAGTGGGAGGTGTGACACCTTGATGTTTAGCAACATCGCCACCTCGTTACCATTGCAACCCCCCACGCCCGTACACTCCCACTGCTGACCTGGGGGGCTCACCCACTCTATAATTAGGAGCCACTGTAGTTCCCCATCCCCCCTGCATCTACTACCCCTCTTTGCTAATGGCACCAATTTGTATTCACTGTCAGCTCCGATGAGCTCTCATGCGAAGAGATGGCCTTATCACAGGGCCTCTGGCTCCCATCACCTAAGCCCCTCGCCTGCTGTCTGCCACGTCCAGCATGCTGATGGACAGGGAGAAATGATGAGGGGGAGGAGGTCCACATCGTCCCCATTTTCATGTAAACTCCTGTAACAGCAGGCAGATGGGCTTTGGTGTAAGACGCACCAAAGAATCCAAACACAAGCTACTCCTGTATCTTCAGCAAAATATGACAGTTTTTACATTTTAGGTCATTGACATGTGTTGTTGGGTCTTTGGTCCATCTCTCTCAATCTGGTGGAAATATATAACAGATGTCTAACTGTGGAGGCTGCAGAATCTGGAGATGTATTTAGGGAAGGAGATCCTCCTTTTCTAGAGTATAAATTTATTGTGTCACATCTGTAAATATATGTCTGTTTTAAAGAACATGAATTTTGTTAAAAGCCTGCACATCAATAAGAATACATTTCACCCAATTTCCATCTCACAAGTCTAATTTAGCAATCCTTCCTCATCATAACTCTGAACCTTTCAGGGGTTTGCAGAAAGGATTCAGACACTAGTCTTTGGTTGGTACTTTAATAAAATTGACCTTACCTTGCTGGTCAGCAGGGTTGCTTGGACAGGAGCCAAGACACACAAAAGGTTCACAGGTCATCAGTTAGCAGTGGAGGCGCTTTATGCTCTGGTTTAATCTGGGATTAGCTCAGGGTCAGGGTTATCCCTTCACAGCTCGAGCAGAATTAGGAAACTGGGATTGCCTGGGGTAAAGTGGCATTACTGCATGGCCTGTCTAGAATCCCAATGAGCCTGTTCAGCGAGGAAAGGGAAAGATGGAGAGTGTATATCCAACGTGGTTCACTAAACTCAAGGTTGTAACCGCCTTTTCATTGCCCTTATGCTTTCTAAGTTCCACCGCACACTCAACTGTGAATTACAGCACCCCAAGACCCAGTGAATCACTGGTATATGGTATCTGTATCTGTCTAGCCACAGTTATGCACATACCTCCTGGTTTCCTGAACACATTTAGTGTGGTAAATTCATTTTAAGCAAACTTCATGCAGAGATTGGCGACTTAGGCGGAGCGCACAACAACAAGGATTTTAAAGAGCAGACGTGACGAAGACTAAACATAAAACCCTGGCTCAAAGAGCTCTGACACCTTTAGCCTCGCTTATCTGTAACTTGGCATGCTTCAGCTTCATGTCAGTCTATAATCCCTTTAGGCTACACGTGACAAAACTTCTGGAAACTGTGGGGATGTTACAATGTTGATTAGAAAAAAACTTTTACACAGTAATTCTGTACCTGTTGAATCCAGTCGCTCAAGCATGTAAGCAGTTACATCTGAAATGGTGAAAGATACAGACGTTTGCTTGGACCAAGAGTGAAATTGGGTTGCTGCTACATGTTGAAAATCGTGAGTTGCACAAACAGTTCTCTGCTATCCACCATTATTACTGTTGTTGATCTACTCGTGCATGCACAGAACAGCTATTGACTGCAGCAATCTGTGGTGCGACTGTGGGATTTCAAACTTTGTGGATTCCCTTGAAATGCAACAGGGAGTATCTGGAAAGTTCCACTTTGAGACCTGGATTCAAAAAGTTTTGGTGTTAAAGAATCGATCCCTGTTGTCGTGTACAAGAATGGCCAAAGAGCAACAGGGATATCCTGGTTTCACCGAAAAACAATGCTGCGTGAACTGGTCCTTAGAGACAAACACTACCATCGTTGACTGTGGTTTCTGAGTCCATTAACAAAAGTTGACAGTGTTTAATTTTCAACCATAAACACGGGTAATACTGTCTTGGTAAACTTGATTCTACAGCAGTAAAACCAGCCCTTTTCACAAAACAGTTCTATATATAGCTGTAAAGACAAGCCCCTTTTCAAGCTGCTTCTGTACATTGATAAATTACCAACTGAGCCAGCCAGATTCTTCTATGATGCAAGTTTACCAAAATAAATTTGGTATAATGGGACTATAGCAGTGTATATTGTAACTCAGCAGCAATGTGGAGCTCTATACATAAACTGTGTTGGACGTCTCCTATTCTAAATCCTGTGGGCTGTAGTCACAGACTGTCATCACTATATCACCTTGTTGAGCTGCAACACCACGTTAACCTTTCATGTATCAATCATTATGACTCTGAGATTGCTCATATTAGTGGCCCTAAGGTGGTGGATTAACTTCAACCTCAACACCAAATTAGTTTTTACAGAAATCACACTGAAATGGGAAGAATGAATTTCAGATGTGGTTTAAAAGGGTTTTGTGAAGGAGGATACTGTCACAACTAAATCCCAGTACAGGATTCTACCTATAAATTCTTGTGCCCTGGCAACAAAGAAATTGGTCGAAAATCTGACAGTTGTTGCGGAAAACATGCTGATTTAGAAGAAATTAATATGGATCACTTAGTCAAAAACATATTTAGTTTGTCATCAAACCTTCAGAACGTCTCTTTTTCTCTATTGCTGAAACTATAGCAGATTTGTCAATCTTGTAGGGTTTTGTTCAATATAATCACAAGTAAACATCTAAGAAATATTGATAAATGACTGTTTTTGTTGTTTTTTCTATATTTTAGGCAATAATCAAATAGCAATAGAGCTTCTTTGAGCTGACCTGAGGGTTTCACTTTTTAGTTTATTACCAACTCGAAGTTGACTGTTTTGTACACATTTTTCTATTTTCATTTAATAGATGCTATTTTTTTCCAATAAATAGGTTGCAGTAACTGCTGGTTTAACCAGCATGGTCGCTCAATATCTTTCTAAAAACAATAAATTTGCTGAGATGGGGTTTCTTGGCTAAGTGAACCCACTCCTGGCAGAACAAAGCTAGTAAAATGTCTCATTAAAACAGTACATCTCTTTGTCTCTCAGGTGCCTTCTGAAAAGCCAGAGGAAGATTTACAGTTGAAAGACACAGGATATAGCCAGTCCGCTATCATGCTACATGCTTCTGAATGTCTTATTTGTTAAACCGGTGAAGGGGGTCACAGTGTGTGAGGGCCCAGTTGTTCCAGCCCCTTCCTAAGAATGACACAGAGGTACAACAGATTGTAACAGCAGCTATTGTGGCTCTGCTCCAGCTCTCTTCCTCCCATCGGTCTCCCACTGCTCCCTCATCCTGGGTAAGCATGCAGCATGACACATCAGCACTTATTTTCCTGTTTCTTGGGTGGGCAAGGTTAAGAATAAGTTGCCGGCAGGACAACCTTTACTGCTCTGTTTGCCATGTGGAGCCTCAGTGGTCATCAGTCACACCCGACATGAGGCGGATGATGAGGATAGAAGCAGCAGGATGGTGGGACATTCTCACCATCCCCTGTGCACAGAGTCAAAGGGAGTTCTGACGTGTCCATTATTTCTTGGATTTGGAGACAGGAAATGGGATTAGAAAACCAATAGCAGTTGTTCATGTGTTCGTCGGCAGCTTCACCACGTTCTGCCAAAATGCTTACTTTCTCTATTCAAAGGGAGCTCATCTGAAATTAATACGATGAGCCTTTTACAAACAGTGTTGTGTTTTTGGCTGCCACTGCCTCATCGGCCTGTCTGCTGTTGGCTAAACTGAATGGGAGCTGCATTCTGAACACACAAACCCATGAAAACCAAGGGTCACATGGTAAACGTCCTTTAAATTCAACTGATACAGCAACATACAGCAGCAATATTGCTTTGAAAATGAATTTAAAAAAAAAAAAACTGAATTTAATCCAGTTTGTTCAGAGTGAAAATCTTCCTGCCATTCCTGTAGGGCAGTGTTAATGCTCTGCTGTAGGTACACTTGCTGTTAATGAAGGAGACAACAGGAAGTAAAGTGCATTTCAAAGTATAAAAGGCAACTCTAGCATGTTAACAGCTGACATAACAAATTGTTAGCCCTATTACTAATGTGTGCCCTTTTTATCATTAAAACACTTAACACTTAATGTCAGAACTGTAAGAAATCGCATCAATAAAATCTAAAAACATGTTGCTGCTTTTATCCCCCTTGCAACTGAGAGTGTGAGCTAGAATCTAGCTAGTATCTGAAAAATAGTTTAGGTTAGACAGGTTGTTACTGTTGCGGTGGAGGAAGCGAGACAAACTGTAGAAGAAGAACTAGAAGCAGAACTGACAGGATATTGTAAAGAGTCTGTGATCCACAAAGGTGTCAGAAATATAACACCTGCTTCTCTCTGCATGTGCCACAAGCACAGCTTTGGATCATAGACATGTATTATATTACTAAACTAAGTGCCGCCACCTTCTCTCATTGTAAATTGAAGCCAGCAGTACCCAGTTCACAGAAGGTCCATTAATAACACTGTAAGCCCCTCTAGGGCAACGGTAATACCGTCTACCACAATATAATTTGAGGACAGTTTAACGGTATTAACAAAAAAGGATAGCATCCAATCCTATCACACCCACTGATGCTGTAATCCTGGTGTCCGTAAACTCCGGTCGTTTTAAAGAGCCTTTGAAAGCTCCGCAATCTTATCCTCTTTCCAATTTAGAACAAGATAATAGGTTCAACCCATGCAACAGTTGCAACAGACAAATTTAAGGTTAAGATTCTTCTTAAGTTTTTGGATTTGTTTTGGTAAATTTCTCTAAAGAAAAAAAGGGTTACATGCTCAATAAAAACAAAGATTAGGAACCTTAACTACACGTTTTCTATGAACTTCATCTTGAGGTACATTTACAAATATATACAATTCAATTCCATTTCACAGGAATTTATTTAGTATTGCATTAGTGCACATTTGGGCCTGACTGTATTTTTTGTTTTATATATATATATATATATATATATAAATGCATCACATCAATAGCTCCTTAGAGCTTTATCAGGGTTAAGGCTTTTATTTTGGATGACCACATGCCACAACCATGTAAGGTGGTGTTAAGGAGATGGTGGCTCAAAGGGGGCGGCTGGTAATTTGCAGGGTCAACAAGTTTGCCAAGCCGATTTAGCCTTCCCAGTTTGACACTGGTAATCTCCCTGCAGCCAGCAGGGTGGTAAAATCAGCCCGATAACTGCAGGAGATAGATTGAAAGAAGCAGACTGAGCAGGTGAGAGTGAAAAATGTTTGTGTGCATTCCCCGCTGGACCTTCGTCTTCTAATAATATGCATAGCATGCATGTATACACAAGCAAGTAAAACATCTCACACACAGATGTGACTAGGGATGGTTCAGACATTGGTGCACAATATCCTTGAATGTTGCAACAGATACAATCTGAAACTTACAGCATTGTTTCTACATGCAAATCAGGCAGAAATGGGACAACTACAGATGGAAGTTGGTATAAAAAAGGTATAAGCTAGATGCGTGTGAACGGTTCACATTGAATTTTATATGGTAGAACCCAGAGCTGTTTTCTTTGGCAGCATCAACCAAAATCTCAGCCCCTGAGGAAAAAAACCCTCAAAAAAACAGACATCCAGCCAAAGCATCCCCAGTCTCTTCCTCTATAATGCCTCCAGTACAGCCTCTTTTTGCCTCGCCATAAACACTTAATTTCTTTCCCAACTCAGGAAATGTGCTTTCTAAATCATTGCACTCCTATGGTTTTTTTTAACTTTCTCACATTTCCAGCCAAACAGAATTAATCTAAAGAGATGGAATGTTTCTGAACAAAACTCCACTGGCATGTCACGTTAAGTAAGGAGCTCATAAAAGGTGAAGTTGATGGGTTTTACATTTCCCTCACAGACTAACAGGACCTCATTTAGCGACCGGCTTTTAAATAGGTATGTTAGAAGGAAATGTGCATGTCAAAATGCATTTAGTGAGTTTAAGTAGAACCATGTTAAACTGTGACAAGTAAAAACTTTGGACGCTGAAATTCAAACCCAGAGGATGCTTTGGCCTCCTCTAACTGTATGGTAATACATCTTCTTTTCAACAGTAAGTGTACATTACAAGAATAAAATGACAATAAAAAATACACACACACTTAAAAAGTAATTTACTGACTCAGACTGAATTTAATTGCAAAAAACTCTGAATTTGTGCCCCATATGAATTAGCTGTAGCTGGAATTTCAGCATGTTGCAGCAATATTATGTCTCGCTAAAAGAAGATATACCAGAGCGAGAAAGATCTGTTTTTCCTCCTCTGCTTTCAGGTGTGTCCTCTAGAAGCTGTGATTGAAAGTTGTTCTTACAGTTTAACCTCCCTCCGGTACAGCCAAATCTGAGCAGACAAAACAAACCCTCTTTCTCACTCATCACATGATTGTCCTGCAGCCCTGCAACACGCTGAATTTGGCAAGGTGACCTTGATGAGGGAAGTAATAACTGTCAATCATTGATTACCGTTGGACGTTTTTCACATTCACTTAGGGGCTCCCCTTTCAAGTTTGATCAATATCAGCCAAAATGTAGTCAGGTCCTAATTGAGAGGCATGGCTATTAAGGAAACACTATGCCACAGGAAAGACAGGCCAACCGTAATGTGCAGCTTATGCAGCAGAGTAGATGGTCTCGGTACACAATACACAAAAAATTCTGTGAGTTTTGCAGCATCTCTCCTGAACTCTTGCTCTCTTGCTGAAAACTGCTAACACAGACCAAAATAAATTAATGTCCTCTTTTACTTATGGTGATGTTTGCGTGCCTAAACTGCGTCACAAAATTCTTGGTATTCATTTATAAACACTCTACTATGATCACAATTGAATGTTTGTGTTTTTATATGATCTGCTTTGCACGAGAAAAAATAAATCAAATGCTGGTGAGATTTCTCAAGTGTGAATCTCAGCCGGGGTCTTTCTCTGGGGACTTGACATGTTCTCCTCAGGAATGCATGGGTTTTAGTCCCACAGTCCAAAACCATGCATGTCAGATTGTTTAGATATTTTGAATTTACAGTACTTTCAGAGTGAATGATTGTTTTTCTTTTGGTTTTGTGCATCTCTGTGTTGGCCAAGTGTACCCCTCCTTTTGTTCAATGAGAGCTAGAAAAGGCTTGTTACCCCATTCTAAATTCAAAGAAAAGTGGTATTTGTCATTTGAAGACCCCATTATAATGGTGCATAACCAATGGCATGATGCCAAGAGAGCAAAGTTGCTGTTTTTTTACAGGTGCTGCAGACATGCCCTAACTGAAGTTCTCCTCTTAAACATCCAACATAGCTACAAACATCCTGTTAAGTAGCAGGAAAAACACAACAAAACTTATTTGCAAAAGGTAGATTCATACGAAACTGATCGGTTTTACGTTTGAGCAGTTTTTTAATGTCATATCTGCAACGATTTAACTTCTAGGGTTTTTGTCAGTCTTTTGGATTCCTGTGGAAACAAACATGCCCACATATCAGCCCTGCTGCTGTTCCTGTTTAACAATGCACCAACAAGTGGGAATGCATTATTATTATTATTATCGGTGGACTAATGAAGTCATACTCTCACTGGATTTTAACACTGAAGGCCATACACTGCAACAATTCCTTGATCCAGATCTTCTCACGACTTACAGGAATAATGGCCAAAACCATGAAAACTGAACATAAACTGTATAAACAGTTATCCCTAAAACTTTGGTTTAGCTGGTTCTTTGAAGGGGTGAAACCCCTGTTAAGTATTTTTTATTTAGCAGCCAGTTTTCATTTCAGGAGTAGCTAAATCCTCTTGGCGTTAAACAGCACGTGAGACGAAAGGAGATCCTCGAACCTTGGGTACAACTGCTACATTCCAGTGAAAAGCAAAACCCACATATAGGCAATAAAGTAAAACATACCAAGGTAATAAACCTGTGAGTGTCACGAAAAGGTTAATGCCATGTCTCATTATTCCTGGATATCTTATTTGACACAGACTCAAAAGTTAATCCAGAGAAAATCCTGCTGGGTTTATTCATTAGGATAGCCTCACTGTGGGTTGATGGGAAGAGGCTGAGGGGATCGCTGCTCTGCTGTTCACTCTCTAAGCAACCATCCAAAGCCCCTCTGCCCTCCTCATAACAACTCAATGATTTGAGCTTGTCGATCCCTGCCTGTCTTATCTCAGATAACAGAGCGCCTTCACCGTCTTTCACAGGCGGCAATGTCTGTAAAAATAGTGCAGAGTGCACTTAAAGGTCAGCTCTGTTGCTGTTCAGTGGTTTTTACACTGAAATCAGCTGAAAGAAATCTTTATCTGGACACGTCCTCCTTTTTCGACCAGTTAACACTCACTCTAACAAACATTTTCTTTTTTTCTGGAGCGGTTTGGTAAACTATCCCAATAGAGCTTCTTTTTATCATTTCAATAACAAACTTGCACTTCACACATCTATAATTCTTCTGGGTCCACGATAGCCTGCCTTTGACCCTAAACATTCAAAGCTTACAAAAGGGACTCCCCCTCACAAGCCATGAAAAGGCAATTTATAACATTTGAAGCTGGCATGACAGTAGAAGCAGCAGGGAGTAGGTGGAGAGGGGAGGAGGAGAGCATGAAAGGTCTGAAAGGAGGAAACAAGTTCACTGTACTGAAAAAAAAGTATGTTCTTTATCAGCCAAAGTTTGTCTGTTTTCCCCAATGGCAAATGCTGTCAAGATTAAAGAGTGTTTTGATATAAGGACCACAAATAAAAACCCCTCGGCTTGTATGATGTGTGATTTGAAAATCGCACATCATAAGAAAACTGTGAAATGCCACACAAATCACCCGCTGCTCATTTATTTAATTGCGTTTTGATTCATACCATGTTTTCCTTACAGAGAGAGAGAAAATAAAAGCTCCAGAATGCTTTTAACAAACAATCAGACTAAATCTTGGGGTTCATTTATTTAATCAAATCTTTGTCAGTCTTATCTGGGACACAAGACCGAGAAATTTAACTTAATAAAACCAAACGCATAAAAATCATCAAATTACCCATTAGTTAACCCAGAACTCCAAATATCTCCATTGTTATTCCTCATTAATCCAGAGGAAACCTGCGTCTCTGGACTCAGCCGTGCCTGAGGTGACATCCATACATGGAAGTAGACATACAGACGACTTGACAGCTGTGGAAATACACCGAAACCTTGGTAAAATTCAAAACTCGACCTCCCTGGGAGAATTTAATGACCAGTCAGTCTCTCTTCACCTGGGT
Source organism: Kryptolebias marmoratus (assembly GCF_001649575.2). Lineage (NCBI taxonomy): Eukaryota > Metazoa > Chordata > Actinopteri > Cyprinodontiformes > Rivulidae > Kryptolebias > Kryptolebias marmoratus. The sequence goes on from NC_051433.1 coordinate 23,487,480, forward strand.
TTAAATCCGACACACCTGACAGCCCCGACGTTTGACTGACAGGCAGGATATCCCCCTCTGTGACCCTGCAGCCCCCTTCCTGAACAGTTTTGGCAGAAGGTAACGAGCTACAGCGAAGGCCGGAAGTATTCATTGCCAAGTGGCCAAAATGCAACATTTACTCGGGACGAAGTCCTACGACAAGAAAAAATGGAAGAGGAGAAATATCATGTCCAAACGTTTGTTTTATCCCAATTTATCACAGCAAAACACACTAAAGTTTTTTTTCTTTTAATGTTGCATTAAGAGGCAAAGAAAAGTGTGGACAGCTGTATTAGTGCTTTATGTACAGAACACAATTGTTATTAGAAGCATTTCATCTCTGTTTTACTTAAAATTATATTTAATATATATTATATATTTTTTATTGAAAGGGGCTCTGGAAAAACAACAACAACAAAAAAAGACAGCTAAATGTTTTTGAAAAAAAAGAAAAGAAAATAACTGTATCACTTAGTACTATAGGGGAGAATGAATAGTACAATAATACAGGATTTAATCTCAGTAATATTACTGGTTTTAGAATTTTAAAAATGCAGCTGTTTGACACTAAACATTAAAATAATTTAAAAACTAATTTTATTATATTTTGTCTTATAATGTACCTTATGTCACAGCAAAATCATTGAGTGAGACAGGACGTCGCAGCTTGGTGGCTGTTATAAATCTAATACAAATAAATGTCAAGCAAAAATCACAGGGGTTGAGACAATTCTGCGCAGCAAAATGTGTCTTCTGTAAAGATGAGTGAAAGCTTTTAAAGCGTCATGGTGCTCATCATAAACATTTGTCAACACCTGCAGGAGCTGCAGTGAGGAGGGCAACTTGACCTGATATCAGGAAGTAGACAGATACTTTTTTCATCACAATTCTGCAGCACAGAGTAAAGATCAAAAATTATTTCCCATAACTCTGTATTTACTGCAATTGGTTACATAAAGGGATAATTCAAATCTTTTAAAATAGGGTTCTGTAGAAAGATTATAAACAATTATTATTTTATCGGTTGTAGATGGCTCTTTACACGACTTGAGTTTGGAGAAACTGAGTTTAACTGACTGACTGACAACCCAAAAAAACTCCAGTGTCAAATAATTCACAGGAGTCTATGTGAATGCCGTTTTAAAAAACTTTAAACCATTGTCAGTTTTACATTATTCAATTATTCCAGCAGAAATATTGTGAAGTCCCCACAGGCAGCACTGGATGTGCTACAGCTAGCTGCTGCTGCAGCTAATTGTGCCTACAAATAACCATAAAATTTGGTGTAAATACCTATATAAAACAAAACTCAAAATTCTGGAGAACAAGTTTAATTCTAACCAGACTGATGAGTTAACGGCTAATCCAAACACACACCAAATTAAATGCTGCCATCTTTAAAGAACTTTAATCTCAAAAATACCAAAGATGTTAATGTGAATGCTGTTTTTTGAACATTTATACTGCTGTCAATTTGGCATTACACATTTATTCTTGCAGAAATATTACGATATTCCTGTGAGAAGGGCCCAGGGCTGCACAGGAAGTGCTACAGCTAAGAAATGACAATAGAATCCTATGTAAGTGACCTTGTAATGCAAAATTAACAACAATGTAAAAGGTTCATAACATATTATTCCCATAAACTGCTATGAAATGTTTGAGAATAAAGTTGTTTTGCAATGAGAGCAATCCACTTTGGTCTTGCTCTTGCTTGGACTCACTGTTAGTTGTCAATCAGGTCAAAATTAACGTCCTTTCTTTAAACTGACGCTGCTGAAAGAGCTATCTAAAACAAATATGACCTTTTCACAGAATCCCACTTAAAACAATATCAACTTGTGCTTTTAATAAAACAAAAACATTTTGATATAATTTCTTCTAAGAGAAAGCTCTGCTATTGACATTATTTACTTAACCCTTTCAATACCACGTAGATCACTGCTGACACTGCGGCGCATGTGCATTTCAAATTACTGTAATTAAATTTTTGCAATCTCAAGAATGTTCAATCTGCACTTTTTAAGAAATTTTAAAAAGAAAGTTGAAGAAAATTAAATTCCGTTTTTGTCCCTTTCTTCTTATAACACACATTTTTAGGTATTTAATTACATAAGAATGGTAAATACTTAAAAGATTTTGAAAGTTCTACTTCTGGAAAAAGGGTGTAAATTATTTACACACAGGGCATTTTTTGACACAATTATTGACAAAAATAGACAAGAAAGACCAGGCATTTTAATAAATATGTCTATTATTATGGTGCTAAAAGGGTTAAGGCCATCTAAATCAGTTTTCTCATGTACTTGCACTATGAGAATAATTTTATTCCATAGTTTACACACATTGCATTTACATGACGATGAAGGCGGTCCCCTCTGCTGGTGTACAAATCTACATAAACTCCCTCTTCATGCTCATGCTCAGCTGTTTACCACTTTAGCTCCTCAGTAACTGAACCTCATTTTCTCCAAATCTCTCTGCTTCAACACTGCAGGCAACCCACAGCTGAGAACAAGCCACAGCATCTTCAAATTCCACCCCCGTCACTCACACACACCACCCCTTTCCCCCACCGCACTATGTAGCCGAAGAACATTTTAATTGAAACAGCAATTAAGCAAGACAAGTCAAAACAGAACTCTTCTGGAGCCTCTTTGCAAGGAGAAAGTACTGTACTTCCTAAGGCGACTTTTTTCCTGAGAATGTGGAATATTTTATCTGAGATGTAGAACTTGGATCTCTGCCAGAGACAGATCACTGCAGAGAAATATTTGAGAATAATGTGTGATCAACTTCATAAACACAGGGAACAGTGAGATAATATTTGGTGAAGAATTATTTCAGTGTCAGGCTGTCTTAACCCAATAAAAACAAATGATGGACATCAGTGAGGCATAACATTATGACCTCTGATAGGTAAGCTGAGTACTGTACCTCAGCTCAACCTCTTACAGCATTGGGGAAACCTGCATTCAGAAACCTTTTTTAGAAAACCAGAAATCATGTTGAAATTTTGACACAAGTACCTGAATTTGCTTGGTTCTATAAGAGGATGAGAATAGGAAATGTCGTCACAGAACATTTCTAATAACTTCAACCTTTTAGTTATATTGAATTTGAACCTAACATTCAGACATGCATAAAATCGATGAATTCTCGACAATTACTCTTTTTTTTATATGATAACTGCAAAAATTCAACTTCCAGGCCTTTTTTTTTTTAATTTCCTAATAAGCATAAGTAAGATAGAGTCAGAATCACGGCTGTATGTTGAAAGATGGAGCTCTTATAGTAAACCTCTCCTCTTACAAATTAATCACATTAATTTTTAATTAAAACTATTGTGTGCCACATTAAACACATTATTTAAAGATATTGTGTATCTTTTATCTTTCTTTGAAATAATTGTGACTAATTAAATTCAGATTACTTTGGAGAAAATGACTCACACTAACCTTTAAAGAGAAAGAGTCATTGTCCACAGGCATATCCACAGGTACAACATCACATGAAAGCATCTAACAAAATTACCTCACAAATTATAAAAGAGAATTAGGGAAGAGCAGCAACTCTTTGACAAGTAAACTATCAGGTGTGGCAGTGATTGTCTGGGGTCATGACAGCTCTTTTCAGGACTGATTTAGACTCCCCCCTTGATTTAAAACATGAAAGTGGATTTTCTTGACAACTCGAGAGGCAGTCATTGCCAAGCAGCTAAAGCATGTCACTAGGAGAGAGAACTAGGGATGTGTTAAACCTGGAAGGCTGAGGAGGTCGGCTCCAGCTGTGAAAAGACTCATCGCTTTGTCTGTCAGGCACCTAGGAGTCTCTGTGTTAAAAGCTTTGTCAGAACTTGACAGAACTTGGTTGCTGGATTCTGCACAACTTTCCTTTCTTCCCATCATGTTATGACAAGGTGAAAACAGCGAGCTGAGATTATGTTCTCAGAGTTGGTATTAGTAAAAATGTCCCATGGCTCCATGCTCCTGTGTTGACTTTACTTCACCAAGCATACTGTTGGTTCAGCTCCAACCAGAAGACACTCCAGCTCACGGACACAAATCATAATAAACATAACTACTACAAATGGTATTTCTAAATCTGCATTGGGAAAAGTCTTGACCATGCATGTGTATAAAACACAAAACTGACACTACAGCCAACAGGAATCATCTGCGGCAACATATATGTAAATTTGTATTTCCTACATAAAACTTAAGTCTAAAACTGAAAACATAACTTTTCTTATTTTCTTTTAAAACTTAAATACTACTTCTGTTCTTATGGTGATTATTGCACAAACATGACTCTTCAGTGGGCTTCTGGCCTGAGTCACTCAGGAGTTAACTCCACAGAGCATTCCATCCCCACAGTGTGCCTTTAAAATCCCCGAATCTCACCTAACCATCGTTTATCTCTCCACTGCTAATTAGTTCCGATCAATTACCTTTACTCAATGCTGCTTCCACATTTAAGAAAACAGGAAGAGCTGCTTATTCATTACTGCTCTTTTTGCTAGTCTTTTAAATGCTCCCTCGGGTTGGTTCCAATAGCTTTCTTTTTTTTTTTTTTTCGCTGGGAGGCTTCTATTAGAAAGCCATCGCTCACCGTGGGGTCCAGCGCGTGACAGAGGTGGGCACTGGGACCCTCTAAAACCCCTCTCTGACTGTGCACTGGGATGGAAAACACAAAAGCTAACTGACTTAATTACAGGCTTTAAAATAGCAAACGATGGTCACAGATGAGTTGCAGTTCTGAGTTGTGTCTGACAGAGTTATGAGCAAAAGAAAAAAAAGCTTTTAAAAGTTAAGTGACTGTATCAGTCATTAACCAACTGAGGTGGAGTTAGGAAGTTTGTTCCAGCATAAATACAACCTCACTGATGACGCATGCATGGATGGCTGCCTGATTAAACACCAGTGGAACTTAACTCTAGTTAAGTGACAAAATACGGATGTGTCCAAGAGGGTTTGATTACTGTCATAAATTTTTTTGTGCAACTTGTGTTTTCTATTCTGGAAAACTCATTGAATGAACCAACCATTCTGTGCACACTTGCTGTTAGTCTTTTATTTCCATCTTAAATGACAGACTATAAGAAAGTCAAAACTTGGGAAAGTTGGGAGAAGATATTATAGACCATGTCAGAGACTTAAGGTGGATTTATACTCCATGAGAAGTGAAGAAATCAGTTGTCACTCATTTGGTTGGTTGACAAAAATCACGTAATTTTGTTCTCCTAGGAGCTTCAACAGCCCCTTCTCGACACAAGGTCTGGGCAGCTATTGTGTGATTGGTCAGAACTTTGAGGTGGGCGTGTTTGTGGAGTTTTTTCGCTAAGAAGCAGCTGGCCAAGGCTGTTAGAAAATGCAACCATCTTTACAAGTGTTCCAGAAAAACTTACAAAGATAGTCAAATGATGAAGAACTCTTGGAAGGACATATCCCAATGATTGTACACCAAAGTGACCATGCAAAGACACAGGCAGTAGTACATGGCAGTTTTGGCCCGGAGGAAGCGTCCCTCGCCTGGGCAGGGTAGGTGTGTCGGAAACGCTGGCTGTCTCTTTGTGCCAAAATTTGCAAATGCCAAACAGTGTTTACTGTGTCAGACAGTAGAAAAAAATGTCTGGTCACAGTAAGGGAAGCAAAAATCTGTAGATGGACAGAGGAGTGAAGAAGCTGACAGGAGGAAATCTGCTCCTGTGCTGTGGGAGGAGGGAGGAGCTTCCTACGAGTTCTGCGCTGCAGTTCTTGTTGAGTATAAAATGTTGATGCGAAAAAGAACCTCTCACAACCATGTGACCATAAACAGATTTCTTCACTTCTCGTGGAGTATAAAATAGCCTTTAGCCCATACTCTTGTCCACAGTGTTTCACCCTCCCTCTGTCAGAGCGTCTTGGACTCTCGGCCCGTTTGTCTTCTAAACAGAAAGGAAATGCAAAATAGGCTGCTTCCAAACTCTGGGAAACGCCACAGGACGTCTCCAGGGGGGGAAATTTAATAAGGCCACTCAGATCCACACAGTAAAGTGGCAATAAAGTATTCATTAACCCTCCATTGAAGGGATAAGCAGAAAAACAAGCAGCTGAGTTAAGAAGTCAAACGAGGACTTAACACACACAGTAACAGCAACCCCTCTCATCTCAAGATTTACAAAACAATGAGAGACTCGGGAAGCTCAAGAGTGAGTACACCTCGTTCAGACAAGCACAGAGATCAGAAAGTCAACAAAGGGATGAACTAAATGAGCAACATAAGGGCATTATCAAGTAGTTTCACAAACATCCCTCCTGATACTCATAATCCTCTGCTTTTATATTTCAACACATCACCCACTATTGGTTTGGCAGGAAGCCAGGCTGCAATGAATGACATTCCTCTTTGCTCCTCTTCACTTTCATTTTCCCTCCATCTGAGAAACTAATTTTTCACCTTCAGTCCAAACTGCTGTCCTTTTGCAGCTCCACAGCGGTGCTCTGTGGAATCTATAGGCAGCACAGAGAAAGGCCAGCAGGATGCTGTGTGTTGCATTCATTTGGAAAAAAAGACCTGAATCCAGTTTGAAGCCCACCCCCAGATCTCCCAGAATGTGAATGAACTTCTGTGAATAAGAGGCAAACCTACACAAACGCCCCTGCAGCTATAGGACCCTAACGGGGCAAGAGTATGTGGGCGATACCAAACAACAACAACAGCGTGGAGAAATGCATTGCATGCCAGGGATCCCTCTTTTTTCACCCTTTCACCAATCAGCAGGAAGCTCTACCACAGGAGGGTGTCTATAAGGATGGGTGGTTGATAAAAAAACAGCATGTTGTATGGAGAGGGAGGTCACTTCTGGCTCTGCCCAGGCCTCAGTGGGTGTGAAGTCATCAACACACACTGCAATTAACACCTACTCCACCAACATGCAGGAGGCAGCTAAAGAGAAATATTCAAATCAGCATTTCAAAACCTCACCATGACAAAGGCATCAAAGTGCACGCATTGTAAAGGCCTGAAAGAGCACAACTAAAGTTCTCAGTGTGTCTTCCAAACAGCTTTATTTGCCTTCACTCATTTGAAACAGTCTTTAATCTCATCAGTGACCAGGTGAAACAGCAGGTAGCTGAAAACTAACATAGAAAGCCATAAAAAATCCTGTCTTCTAATTTTAAAATGCAAACAACTTTCTCTTTTATTTTCTCACCAAATAAATTAATCTAATTTCATATTCACACATTAATAATCATCAGTTTCACATTACGCAGTTATTCCTTTAGAATTATCATCATATTCCTGTTGGAAGAGCCCCTAGCTGTCCTAGAAGTGTTATGTCTAGCTCATGCTGCCACTGCTATTCTGTGGGTATTCTATGTAAATAGTAGGGATGGGCATTTTAAGCCAAAATACGTCAAATTCGTCCAGTAATTATTCCAATTTTCTTCAAATACTTTGCCAGTCCTGTGTAACATACCCCTTTTCTCATACCAGCCACCATAACAAACAGAAGATGAACTTGCATATGCTCTTTAAAAAAACAATTCTGTGAAAAGCCCGGACAGACCAGTCCATTTTTTTATGCTGCCTGTGGCCATAATGAAGCCGGCCACGTCCCAAATAGACGTGAGCTTTCAGAAATGAAGCCAGCCTTGGGTAACCAAAGGAGGCGTTTAGCAGAACTTATTAAATGTATGATGAAAAGCTCCCTCAAATCATTTTCAAAACAAGACAAATGAACTCTGTTTCTGTGATGTTAACTCATTTTTTAAAACTAAATGCAAAGTTGCTGTGCATCATCATTGATGTTCCGTCAGTAATAAATCTGTTTGTTGTAGTTTAATCCTGCAGCCGGGTGGTTGAACAGACTATATGTCATTTCTTCATCACATTATTGAGCCCCAAAGCCAGCTTACCTTAGCACATGTTTACCATTTTGGCTTTGTTACTACCTCTCTTCGTGGCACAAAGGCGCATTGGGCGGGTTGGATTCAACTCCTCTTGCTGCCTTGGTTCATTCAGAAATCACACAGAGACAACCAAAAGGCATCTAAGGCCTCGTTAACACAACGCTGCAACATTTCTGTTGCATTTCAACCATTCGTCTACACGACAGCGGCAATCGTATTATCTGACACTGAAACTTTTTGAACCCAGGTCTGAGAGTGGATGTTTTTGGAATCGGTGTGAAATCGCACATGCACACTGCATACAGCTGCAGTCAATAGGTTTTTAGCATTTGCCTGAGTAGATGAACAACAATAACAATGGCATATATCAGAGTGCTGTTTGTGCTGATCACTCTTTTCAGTTTATCAGAACTTCTCACATGGAACATAAATGTGCTACACCATATTTTGGTAAGCAGAGACACATTTCACACATTCTAAAAATACTGTCAGTCCAAACAATCTGTTTTCAAGCTCGGGACTACAGAGTTTGTTGTATGCATGTCACTGAAATACAAAAATTACAGTGCCAACTAGTGATCTGGCATAAAAACTACAGCAAATTCAGCAAATTTTGAGGTCTTGTCTAAACAGCAATTGCGATCGCAGCATTCCAGTGTGAACGTGTAGCGTTTTCACAATCAACATTGGAAAATGTATAAAGTTTCCAGGAGACTGTTCACAGGTAAATAGAGTCTATGTCCCGGTTTGAGGTGTTTTATGGAAGAGCCTCATGCTTCTCACAACATGTGCTTATTCCATCTCCTTCTCATGCAGGGCTAATTAATACAGAACAAGTGTCAGCACAACAACAAACTGTTTCAAAGCACAGAAAGCAGTCTTAATGAGTGCTTATCTTAGCTGCCACTTTATGATTTAGGACCACTGCCAGTTTGATGTTTTTGGTTTTAAAAATTACCGTGCCCATATGGTTGAGATATGCAGTGCATTTAGGTTCACTCCTACACAAGTCCTGAAGTCCTGCAGCTGAAAAATCTCTCTACAGAAACAGAGGTTTTGGGTACAAAGACTTGTGCTGCTGCTAAAACTGCTACCCAGGTATATTTAAATTCCCTAATTTTTACCTTTTCAGTAGATCAATGTGGAGTACATGAACATATACAGAAAATAAAGCTGAGCACACCCGTGACCATAGTGTCCACTTTATATTCCTTTCAAAATAAACCATGACAACAAATGGGAAGCTTTCGAGTTGTTTCTTTTTTATTTTCTTTCAAGGGTGCTCACAATTGCATCAATCCTCAAACTGAAAATTAGTACAGTGTCACTGACCGGGTTTTTATTGTACAAGACATTATCTCTTAACAACCAACCAAATTTATTGCGCATGCATTTATTGCAGTATGTGCACATTACTATTTGACTCCCTTGAACAAATAGCAACAATCCAACCCTAGTGTATTTCCTGACAACCCAAAATACACAAGCCATATCAATGTGTACAAGCCTGAGTGGTGTATGCACGAAGACACGTATGAAACTCAATCCCCAAGTGACAGAGGGTGAGAAATTTCTCTGAGGTTGGAGACCAGAGGGGGTCTGTGGCCTTGACCCCTGTAGTCAGACTGGTGCCCTCCCACTTGACCTTTCTGAGAAACTGCCATATAGTTAATGTCTTCAGGGATCTACACATGCATGAAGACAGGCCATAAACAAACCTCAGCAAGTACTTCTGCTGGACAGGAAGTGAACAGACCACAACATGCCTGTGTACAAGTAATACAGCTGTAATTTGAAACCCTTCTAGGCAATAAAACTAAGTTGTATTTCTCACAAAAACAAAATACAAAGGAAAAAAATATGTAGAGCTACATTTGAAAATTAAAAACAGCTCCACTTAGATCACTGTCAATGACTTTTTTCTTTGAGGATTTTGTTCATTCTTCAACAGTAAAAATGTTAGGATTTGTATTTTTGAAGATATGAGATAAGGAGACAAAACGTATATCTGAACTTTTAACAAAAGTCACTGATCAACAGAGCTGAAGGTTGCCTAGTGGTGGTTATCAATTCTTGATCTGTTACTGACTGAGTTTTCCAGATGGACTGTGTTTATCTGTAACTGATGGAAAAGCCAGTGACCGTTAGCATAAAGGAACAATTTACTGTATCAATCCAAGTACAGAAGCTTTTCTTTGAGCCTAAAGAAATCCACTTTGAAGTGACAAAGAGAAGACATTAAACAGTATGGACAAATTTAGAAGGTGTGACTTAAAGATGAGATAGATACAGATTCCTTCCTGAGAAGAGGATACTTCGAACTGCAAAGGTAAAATAAGTGTCTTTACTGTCTTTAATGTTCCAACTATATGCTGTTTGGGTGCTAATAGGAAGAAAGAGGAGCAAACAAGTAAAGACTTGGCCATTTGCATTTTAGATTGATCCAAGTATCTTCTTGCATCATAACACAGAATCAGGACTTTAGCTGCAAGCATGGAGGTACAGGATGGAGTAGAAAGAGGATGGGATGGACTAAAACCTTCAAAAGACAGCACTGCAGCTGTAAGCTTTGAATATGACACAAATACTGTATATCATCTGCACTTTCAAGCATAAAAAACCAAAGTTATCTACAACAAAACAACTAATTTATCTAACAGACGATGGGGAGATTACCATAGATGACAAAACAACAAAGTGCTTTATAATAGGGGCTCAAAACAGAGGACGTTTCCAGGAGTGAGCATAAATTTTATTTTCTTCTTATGCAATATAACAACCATCTTTAAAGGGTCTTACTATAGTCAATAAATGATCTGTAAATAAAATTATCCTATATAAAGATAATTTAATTTATTTTCTAATAATTTATCCTGTTTTTTAACAGGAAATATAAAAACACTTTCTCTGTGCTGAAGAATATAACTTCAACATTGAAGAATTAGCAGTTGTAGTTACCCAAAAACAAATTAATAAAAATGATTCACTAGAAATATCTTCAATGATTAGGAATGACAAATGAAAGAAACCAGACTTCCCTTGTTAGCGATATTTAAAGGTAATGACTTAAAATGTGAGAGTTGAGGTAGATAAACTGATGAATTAAAGACTGGTATTCTGATTTACTCATTTACTGTTGCGGTTGTCTTTGATTTGTACGACTTGAAAGTTGGAAATCCAAAATTCTCACTTGTTAGTCTTCTCCACACGCAAAAACCTTGTAGACATAAATCCACAGGAACAAATAGCCTCTTCAAATTTTAACAAAGCACAGACGAATGAATCAACCATAAAAATTTATGCTTGGTTGTACATGCATGGTAAATCAGAGCTGTATAATCAATTTGAAAAGAGGCACGCCCAGTCAAAGAAATGTTTGAAGTGGCTCACTGCACCGTCTAGAATCATCTGGTATAAAAAGAGCTGTGAAGACATGGCTGAAAGAGAGCAGTGGTACAGTAATCCCGAGGTAATTTGATCAAAGCACATTATTTTCATTAACATCTTAGAAAACTATGTAAACTGGTGAAAAAGCCATATTGTGTTGCCTTTAAGGACCACTTTTGTAAAAGACACAACAAAGCATAAACTTTCCGTGAAACATAAGTATAGCTTTGAACTGGATTCAATAACTCATCTGCTCCGTCTAGACCATTATTCACACTGACACCTTAATCTGCCACAAAAGAAACACGAGTTCCAAGAATATACAATGTTCAACCCTAGCAGCAGTGCAGAGACAAAGCTCCACTGAGTCCTCGACCTGTTCATCCAGTCTCCACTTAATGCCCTTTTTTCACAGGTGAGAAAAGATGCAAAGTCCCATAGGAAGTCTTAATTATGCCACCAAGAAAAACAGCGCGCCTTACAGCTTGGCAGGTGTGTTGTATCCTAACCTGGTCACCAGTGAGAAGTGCTGCATCATTACCTATTAACAGCTACCTGAACAAAGGGAAAGAATTGTATAACAAAAAGATGGTGACTGATGGTTTCCGCCACATTACTGAAATTTTAATGGTGCATGAAAAGGGCCCCATGATGTGACTGATATGGTCTCCACAAACAACACAGAATAACTAAAGCCTGGTTCCTTTTGTGATTAAAGGAAACAGCCAAGACGTTGCGTTTTACTTAGCTTTAACATATGACATCACTACACATTTACTGTTCTAACATCCATGCTGAAATAAATAAAAAAGAAATGAAAAGAAATACACACATCAGTGAAGAAAAGATGCTACACCAGTGGATAAAAACTGATTTATCTGGACCATTTGGTCGGTGTGTTTCAGTCTGGTGAGCTGAGAGGTTTCAGAGATGGGGCAACAGATGCTACAGCATGCCTGTGAAAGACTAAATTGATAGACAACACTGGCTCTTCTGTCTTTCTGAGAAACAGTCTTGGTTTCGCTGGCGAGCCACTGACAGAGCACGTAACCTGATTCATGTGGCTGTTCAACAGGTGAAACTCTACATTTACTGCTGTACCAACACCAAAAAAAGAGAAAATGGCAAAGTAAAAATAGACACCAGTACTATTTTTCTACATTTAAAAAACAATTTATTAGTCTGTTCATCACAAACAAATGGTCAACTATTTTCATTTTTGATTAATTCCATTAATTGTAGGATTTTGTGTAAAAGTCTCAAAAATTTGATAGTGGTTCATGTGAACGCTGTAAACTTTTACACTGCTGTCAGTTTCTCATTCTATGGTTATTTACCTAGAATTCAGGTTAATTGCAGCTGCAGCGGTTAGCGTTAGCATTTCTAAAAGAAATATAATATTTTTTCTCCCACAACAACTGTGTAATGTAAAACTGATGACAGTATAAGGTTAATATAAAGTTAATAGCATTTCATTGAGCCGCTATAAAACTTTAAAGATTGGAATTGTTTTGGGGTGACAGTAATCCACTTGGGTTTTGGCCCTGCTTGGACTAGCCATTAGCTTGTCATCTGTTCAGAATTAAACTAAATTTCTCCCAACTGAAGTGATTGAATGGGCTACAACTGGTAGGAAAATAATTGTTTGTAACGTTTCCATTTCAATCCATTTCAAAAAGGCTGTAATGTTTTGAGTCTAGCTTCTAAAAAGAAAACACTATGCTTCATTTATTTGTTTTCTGCACAATATAAGAAAAAGTTACAATGTGTGATATTATTGTTTATTATTCCAATGACAATATCAGTTGTGACAAACCTACATTTTTCCTCACTCCTCACTTTCTCTTCTGCCATCACTATCATCTAAATTAGGTGTTGGCAGCAAGGCCAGTGAGACTCCATTGGGTTGACCAAAATATATTATTAGCAGCAGAACATAAATGCATGGTACTTGAAAAATAAAGGCTATGATTTATTTTAGTTCAATTTTAGTTTTGAGAAATTGATATTGAGCTAATCAATATTGCATTGACGAAAAATTAGCGAATGTTGTGCAGCCCTAACTGAGACTATATCTTAAACCACTGGATGATCCAATCAAGAATGTTTACATGCTCTAAATATAATTGAGAAATGAAAAAAATATATTTATAAATTATAATAAAGTGGACAGTTACTCTACTTCAGGAAATTAAACAAAAATCTGTTCAGTTTCATTTTTCCTCATTCTGCTAACTCTTTCTGTCTTTTCAAGACTATTGTTATTTATGACATCTGAGCCTGAACACACACTATAACAAGCCTCTGCTGGCCATATGCTGGAGAAACAGAATCCTAGCACTGATACTACTTCCTTTTTATCAAACATTAGGACCACCCAAGCAGCATACGATACACTTCACAACCTTGCTACCATATGGCATAAGAATCAAGTAGACCAATGTGCCAAGTGGCTATACTCTAAAACCGCCTAATACAATGTCTCAATTCATGGAGAGTTATAAAGAAAGGCTTGTGTGCACCTAAGAACCACAGCAAGGAGAGAATCAAACAGATACTCCAGGAGCTGCAGCCTCAGCGGGAGGTGGGAGGTGCAGACAGAAGTAACACCGTGACTGAGATTTTACTTCCAGAGGAAAAACTGGCACCGTTTGAGACAGAATGTGAGATTACTGCTTGATACAGAGGCTATGTGCATACTCATCTTTTCAGGAAACATCATACCTGCCCCACACATATATACAGTACACGACAAACAGTGCTTTCTGTAAGGTTCGAATACATGTTTATTTTGTTGCTAAAATCAAAAAACATAAATCTGTGCTACATTCAAATGCAACACTATATTGCACACAAAACATTATCAATCACTGATAAGGGTGATGTAATTTCAGAACAGGTTTGCAGACTGAAACGCTATGAAATACTAATAAAAGCGCCACTTCAGTGATTAACACATAGATTGAGAATACTGTTATTTTTAATTTTTACTGCATTCCAATCAGGACAAAGTACTAACTGGTCTGGAAATAAAATGTAATCACAATCCTGTCAGTCTCCCACCAAACAGGGGGCAGAGTTGTTGATAAAGAAGCTCTGAGACAGTCAGATAATCAATCCTCGATTACTGACCTGTCTGTCGGAGGTTATTGGACATACGCTGGGAACGCTTCTGTGATTTTTTTTAAACTTTTTTTTTATTTGACCGGATAATCGCTCATGCCTGAACTCAGGCAAGATTTAAAACTGCTCAAACATCACATTTTATTTCAACAAGATATGAAAGAAAATCAATAACAAGGAAATATTTTAACATGTGCCCAAAAATTTGATTTGCCAACAAGACTGATGCCTTTTTAGGTCACAGTCTGACAGTAACGAACCATTTAATGATTATCAAAAACAAATACACACATCTCTACATACGCAAAAGAACCATTTTCAAGTCATGCGCTCTACAATGAAAGATAAACACCATTTCTAGAACATAGCTCAAACTAGACTCCTTTCACTTTATGTTCACTCTTCTCCACACCCACTTAAATTTGAAATGTTTCACTCAGCTGAGAATGGCTTCTGACCATTCAGGGCTTCACAACTAGGATAGACGGGTCACTGCAGAGTGCAAGTTACAGGGGACCAAGCTGTGTTTGCACTTAAATCACCATCACTACTCTGCCAGTTGAATTCAGTGGTTAACCATGACCCTCCAAAATGACTGCTGTGTTCCTGCTGAGGGACGGTTTTATACTAAATGTAAATGAGCTTAGCTGCTGTAGAGACGGGCCGAGGTCTGGGAGGTGGCCAAAGTAATAGTGGTTTTCAAAGCTTTCAGTCATTGCTCTGCTACCGTGGGGATAGATGCTCTGAGCCCTCACAAACAGTAATTAGAAATCACAGGCAAACATCAGCCACAGTGCCAGACTGCCAGGGCAGCGGTTTCACGGCTTTTACATGTGGTCAGACCCTACAGCAATATTACAGTCAGAGAGAATGTCTGCCAAATATTAGACGCGCGCAACAAGAATCACTAAGAAGAGGCTGACCTGAGTTTCCTAATAACAGCACTGAATTTACTTTACTGTATGGCTAAAGCAGCTTGAACATTAATATCCAAAAATCAAACAATAAACAAAACTAAACATCTTCTGAAGAAAATATAAAGGGTGCTGATGAAGCTACTGCCCAAAATTCCAGAGTAGTGGTAGTAGTAGTGAATTGAAAGTTGTGGTGGACACAGAAGAGTAATGGCCAAATCATGATAAAGATGCTTCAGCGCTTCTGCACTGGCATTAAAAAGCCTCAGACAGTTGGTTTGCCAATCAGACAGCAGACAGTCGACAGTCAATACTGAGTAAAAGTTCAAGACTCTTGCCTCAAAAACGGCATATTGGCTAAAGCAATAAAGTAAACTGAGTGCTAATTTGCACCTCTGCACAAAAAAGAATGCAACAGCAGTCATGTTTTCTTTGAACAACCGTAATTAGTTTAAACATTTACTAGTTTGTGACAATGTGGCAGTAAAAAGGGAAAGCTCAGAGCTGAAGTGACTGCAAAGTGCTGATCGAACCAACAAGTACTCTCCTACTCTGCTCCTTAAAATATTTTACAGTTTAACCCTTGTGTATGATTGTTCCTAAGATTTTAAAAAACATACATTTGAAACAAAAAGACTGCATATTTAAGGTCAATACATATTGGAATGCCTTACATTTAACCCTCAGAGCAGAGTTTCTAACCTCTCTCTCTGATGCCACCCACCCAAACACACTTCCACCAGATATAGACTGAAGTCTCTGCCAAGGAATAAAAATAGTAGCCAACTATTCAGAACGAGGCACAGATGAGAAATATTTGGAATAGTGACGAGCAAGGCTGCTTTCTCTTACTGCCACCTGCACTGCCTGCAGCGAGCATGTGGACTGTAGCCATGCTGACCCAAATTCTTGCGTCATAGCAGTGGATTTGGCCTAACGTGTGTTCAGAAGGTGGAGGAAGAGGAGGAGGGAGCACGCTGTAATCCTTATGATGTTATGGCATTTAAAAGGACTTGTCTTTTTTTGAACTGACACTGTAATTTCATTGTTGCAGTTGCCAGAGGAGCCGTTTCTAATTTCATTAACACCAAACTGAGGAAGGGTGAGAAGTACACTGTGGTAATTCTCCCATGCTCTTTGTGGTGCGAGACGTGGCTACACCCTCAGCTGTAGATCAAGTCTGCGTGGCTTTTCAGGGAGGAAAATTTACATTTGAGCAGATTCTTGACCCCATGCCTCTGTTTATTCTGAACTGGTGTTTACGTGCTGCCTGTTTATCTAAGCGGTGGGTGAAAAACTTCCACACTTAATGGCAGTTCCACCCTGAATGTAAGCAAGCCTCAGAAAGGCTGAACCAAAGACAGGACATCCCATAGACAAAATGATGCTGTGGTTGTTTCAGGATTTGTGACGAGGCAGAGGTTCATGTGAGGTATGAAGCTTGAAACAGCAAAGCCATAATAATGGATTTAGATTTGGATCTGCTTAATGCATGAAGTCACATATGTCGGGGCTGGATTGTGAGCTGCCACAGTAATAATACTCTCTTCAAAATGTGTTAAGGTTAAAAAAAAAGAAAAAAAAACTAACTTCCCAAGGGTGTTTCTCCCTTTTTAAAAATGTCATGTTTTCTATACCTCACTGTGTGAAGCGAGTGAAGGGAATGTTTGAAGAAAAATAATAAGTCGACACATGTAAATCAGTAGAGCACATAATGGTTTCATTCCACTGCAGCCCTTGCGTGACTCTGGAGTCCTGGAGAGGCAAATTGGTCACACGAGACTTTCACATGTTAATTTAGGGTTTCACTTCACGAATGGGCAGCGTTATAATAAAAAAAGGGACGATTTGGTGGCATTAAATTTTAACAGGATTAAATCAAGAATAATGTCTTTACTGGGCCACAGCTCTGTTGCACAGTACAAAACATTTACTCTGCTCCAGGGAGCTTACAGGGCCAAGGAAAGCTTCTACACCAAAATGTGATTAATGTAACAAGCACCTTCCCATCTACATTTAGTGTAAACTCACCACGTTTTCGCATTCACACTGCACTGAGTCAATTGAGCCAAACTCTTTGAGCACACTGTTCCCCTCCTCACCTGTGGTGGCGCTGCACCAAGAACTACTGAAGGAAATGACACAAAAACCTCTAAAGAGAACACTGAGCGCAACTTCCTTCTTCTGGAAAAATAAACAAAAGTTGAGGGGTGTCAAATTTGAGCAGTTTTAGGATTTCTGTTTTGTCTGTGGTACATGTGCCTAACAAACATTTTACCTCCTCTTCACTCCACTTCTGACCATGAGCCATTTCTCCTTCTAGTGGTAGAAACGCACATTTGTTTTAGTTGTATTTACCCAGAAGGCCCTGTGCTATGGTCCGCTTCCTGCTTTTGGAGCAGTCTTCAGTCCGCTTGCGTTCACATATGCATTCAAACCGCGCCAGAGTTCACTTCAACTGAACCAAGACCTAGGTTTTTAGGCGGACCAAATTTTGCTTTTTTTGGTCCGCATCAGAGTTCGATTGCGCATTTACACCTCCCCAAACGAACCAGACTTTTTAGGCAAACCTCAGCTTCATTTCATACTGAGCTGACCTAATCTTATCTCAAAAGACACTACTTCATGTGAGCCACATGTTATACTGCCTGTATTTATTCTTGTTTAGTTTATTTATTTATTTATTTTTTAAATCACTGTAGCCTTTCACAGACCACTTAAAAGTAAAAACAAAAATGTAACATTCCTTAAGGGAGTGCCGATTGCCTGTCACCCTGCATGGCAAAGTTTAAAACCACAATCCTTCCTTGATTTATTAATGTTCAGAATATGCGTTGTGAATGACTCTCAGCTACTATCACACCAAATTTTAGCTCAATATCTGTAAAAATGATACATAGCATCTCTGCTGCACTGATGCATTCAAAAAGAGGTATCTCAGGAAAGATATAATTCATGCTCTGTTTCAGTGATGAGTGTCAGACATTGTTGCATTTAAAAATTGTCAAGAAAAGTGTGCCAGATTCTGTTGCTGCCATTTTACATTCAGAATACAAACCCCTGCGATTACAAAACACACCAACAAACAACATTTCATATGCAGAGTTAACAAACTAGTGAACTTTAAAAAATAAGACTTGTCTTCATTGTTCATGCAGCTGTGATGCACCGAGGACAGTCTGCTCTAATTGGTAGCTGCTCTGAGGGTAAGAGGGGGTCCTCAACTCTCTTCACAGGGGGAGTAGGCACAGCCAGCACCCCTCAGTCTGGGCTAGAAACCAACAACCAAATCTTTTAATGTTTTAAGTGAAAACAAGAGGATGCAAGGAGGGTTAAATAGTGCAAAATGCTCACACCTGTTGAACTTCATGGGTGTGTTTCCATTGGTGCATTCGTGCTACTAACACAGAGAAGGAGCAGATAGTGGGGGCAAATGATGGGTCAAGAATGAACAAAAACAAGACGCTTATAGTAAATCAGGGCCCGAGGGTGAACACAATATTACCAGCATTATTTGATTGACTTGTATTTCAGGAATGGACAAACCCTGCTGATTTTGATGTAAAAATGATGGTGATGAAAAGGGAGAGACATTGTCCTCCTTCAGCTCCAAAATGCTAAGATTGTAAAACAAAGTTCTCTGACTCCCTTTGGCCTTGCTGGTTTCGTTGGTCTTGTCTGTGTGAACCTTAAACTGATTACAGGTGCTGGTCATAAAATTAGAATATCATGAAAAAGTAGATTGATTTCAGTAATTCCATTTAAAAAGTGAAACTTGTATATTATATTCATACATTACATACAAACT
>NC_051433.1:23507894-23562789 GCF_001649575.2 Kryptolebias marmoratus
ATTAAACGAAATAAACATTTGAAATATATGAGTTTGTATGTAATGTATGAATATAATATACAAGTTTCACTTTTTAAATGGAATTACTGAAATCAATCTACTTTTTCATGATATTCTAATTTTATGACCAGCACCTGTATGTACGGTGGATTTGTTTCAGTCCCTCTTGCTTTTTTTAGGAAACACTCAGTTTGCTTACCTGCCACTGATTACAGCTACTTATTTTGAAACTGAGGAAGCCTTCTTTTCGCCTGACTACCTCTGCCCTTTCTCCTCCGGTTACTAACAGAAAACGTGATAAGGCCGAACAAAGTCTACTTCATCCGTCACACGTTACAAACACTAATCTGATCAAAAGTGTAAAAAAAAAAGACCCATTTTTCTTCAACTTCTTCTGAGCATTTTAGGAGTAAAGGTTTTTGTGATAACAGATGGGGTTTTCCTGTCATAAAAAACTGCAGACACTGTGAAGCAAAAGCAGAGCAATTAGATTTCATGATTTACTTTACCTGCTTTATTAGGGAAGTTGAGGGCCTCCCAGATGGAGGTCATGGTTCCTAACCTCACTCTTCAGCTACTGAGTTAATGAGTTTGAAACATGTGCTCAGAGCAACACGGACAGAAACATGACGCTCTATGCAAACAGATTCGTTTTACAGTGAGCCGCTGGCACAATGATTAACTCTTAGAAAATGCAGCCTTATTGTAAAACAATTCCTTTCTGCAGTCTCCCAGTAAAAACGCGCTTTTTGTCTGCAGTTGTCTTCATGCTTTGATGCATTAAAGCTGCAGCTCAGAGGCAAGCTGCTTCCTAAACAACTCAAGCAAAGAAAAAAGAAAAACTTCACACATTGTGGGTGCATCAGGAGAAGTGAAGCAAGCTTGCCAAAGTAAGGACTACATGGGCCTCTCAAAAAGCAATTAAGGTGGGGAGAGTCATATTATTGAATGGAGAGTGGGGAGCAGTCCTCCGAGAGAAGCAGCAGCAGTAGACTGTGAAATTCATATTGACTGGAGAGGCAAACACACACAGGTAAGCAGCAGAGTCAAGCGTTTTCTTTTCCCTCCACAGCCAGAGGAGTAGTCCACCACTTTCAAATCCATTCTGAATGACTTCAGACATCCACCAATGCATCGGCTTTTCTATTCAGTAAGTTTTTAATTAAACTAAAACACAACTTTTGGTGAAAACAACATGGCTTCAGACTAAAATGAAATCTGGAAAATTTTAAAAATCTGCTGAGCTCTCAGAATGGGCTCAGTGATGTGTTAAATCCAACTTGATTAAAGCAGGAAAACGCCTTTAACAATGAGCCGTGCCGGTCCACTTAATTAAGTCAACTTGTACTACCACAGAGCTCTGGAGAAAGCAAAGCAAACAGGGGCCCCCTCCCTTCGCTGCTCTCTGGATGCTAATCAAAGGCTTGATCTGCGAGCGGGACGGGCCCCGGGGACAACGCTCTGCTCGACTGATCCTTGCAATTTGCTCTCGATAACACCGTCTTTCCCTCCACGTCCCAGAGAACCACAGCAACCCGCCTCACCTAATCTGCACGGTTGCTGAAACGCACATCTGTCTCACCGGGGAACGACCACATAATGGCCATGGAGTTATTATATGCTCAAATCTCAATTTGGGATGCAATTCTAGACTGGTTTTTAGAAAGATAAAGATGATGTGCAGTCCCTGTTTGCGTGTTTTAATTGTTTGTGCAATAATATATGCCAATGGAAGCATCTGGTGGTTATTACAAGTCCTGGATGTCTTACGTAGGGGTGGAGAGTGGGAGGGTAGGCAGCATACAAAGATCCAATGATTTGTTTACAGCCCTTTCAGTTTTCTTCCAATGCAAAATCTTTCACCACTTCGCAAAACCACACAACTGCTCCAGTTATGCAACCATCATGTTTTCAGTCATTCATCCAGCAAACACACAGCAGAGTTTGAAAAACCAGCATCGAACTTAGACAGTTGGCAATATCCAAAACAGCTCTGGGTTTTAGATTGTCCTTTCACCACTTCGCACTTTTTGCAGTTTGGTGACATCAAGAAAAACCCTCCGGGTCTCTTCGTCCCAACAGGGATGATTAAATCAACCAGAGTACACTTTGAAAAGGTCTGGTTTATAATAACAAATTTTTAAAAAATTAGGACAAAAAAATAAAAACCACAGATTTTTTCAAATGTGCAGTTACATTTTGAAAAAGCCTATTTGTACATGTCAGTTGTCAATATGAAGTATATTCACGGTCGTATTCATACACTTTGTGCATAATTATTTAATATGAGTTGTTTTTTTTGTGTTGTATGTGATTTCAAGAAAATATTCAACCCAAATTCCAAAAAAAGCTGGGACATAGTGTAAATTGCAAATAAAAACAATGCACTTATTTTCAAATCTCACCCAGTGATGTTCATAACAAAAATCAGAGTTAATGAGCCAAAGATCACAGGCATCCAATATTAACTCTCACCCTTGTTATTGAGCTCAGAGATTTCTTCAGATTGCTGATATTATGAACTGCAGATGATGGGAAGTCTTCCCAAATTTTCATTGAGGAACATTACTGTGAAATTGCTCCACTATTTTAGATGCAGTTTTTTGCAGACTTGTGAACCTCTGCCTGTCTTTACTACTGAGAGATTCAGTCTCTCTAAAATGCTCTTTTTATACCCAGTCCTCTTACTGACCTGTTACCAATTAACCTAATTAGTTGCTCCTCTAGCTGTTTCTTATTTGTACCACTTACTTTTACAGCCTTTTGCTGACCTTATCCCAGCATTTTTGAGATGTGTTGTTAACACCAAATTCAAAATTATATTTATTATGTTTACTATATTCCATTATGAATAAAATATGGGTTTATTATTATTTAACCCAATATATTATTATTTACTTTTTACACAATGTCCCACATGTTACAGCCAAGGATATATAGTGAGTGCATGACTAAAATGTGTCACCTACTGAGTACAAAAAGGGAACCAATAAGTAAGAGGTGGCAAAAGTACGACCTAATCAGCACTCATCTGAAACTTGCAATTTGACAATCGATGAAGAGGCAGTTGGTTTCTTACCTTTGAAGGAGATGAAGACACGGGGCGCAGCGAGTGCATCGCCGCTCACTTGATTGCCAGAAGCCCAGCTGGACAGAACCAGGAGGGTGAGGACTGTCCACAGACTGTCCATCTTCACGGTGGACCAACAGCACCCAAACTTTTGCTTGTTCTCTTTTTAAATCTGCAGGGGCAAAAACAAAACAAGTGAGAAGATGCTGTCTCTTCCAAGAGAGAGAGAGAGAGAAAAAAAAGGTCTCCCATTAAAAGTCTGGTTTTGTTTATGGATTTATGTGACATGTCAAATCAGCGGCTCCCAGGGGCCCCTTGAGTGTTTGGGCGACTCAGCGCTGAGGTGCAGATATTCCACCCAGGATTCTGGGAGCATCGTAAAAACTGATGAGCCCTGACAAAGTGGAGCCAAGCTCCCAGCAATGTGTACACACTTCCATTTGGTAAAAATTATGTTTGTTTTCCAGAGTGTGACAAACTGATGGAGGAGCCACACCAAACACTCTTGAGAAAAGCTTTTTTTTTCCCCGTTCCTGCTTTACTTCACGCATCCACAATACATTCCTGCTTCATGACACCACACGCGTGCAACGCTGCTGCTTCGTAATTACAGCTTCACCTAATGCCAGGTTACAACAGCCCTTACTAGAAAGAAAGACCCAAAAATAAGGCTGTGATTGGTGCAATTAAGTAGATAAATTTTACTTGTTGCGAAAAGTTTAGTAAAGGATTTACTGCTTTGAGTGAAGCAGATTAACAGTTACCTGAAAACTGCAGCAGTGGTCATCAAGTTAATGAATGATGGACAAGAGACCAGATATTTCTCATGATTCAGAATTTATGGATCTTTTTTTCCATCGACATGAAACATTTCCCTCACTGACTGGGTTCATGCAGTTTCTAAAAGTTTTTTTTCCCCCCTCTAATGCTGAGTATTTGGACTCACTCTCCTCTTTCAAACACACCTTTGGAGACCACAGAGTTGTTGTAGGCTGGGGCCGATTTATGAGCATATCGCAGCTGTTTAAACTTCAACTGTTTACTGACAATTTGTTAACCATCCGGCTGTTTATTCTGAGACAGAGGCCAAGTCCTTCACACAAGCACACAAAAATCAAACAGGTCCAGATTGTGAAAGACACACTCCCACATTATACCAGCAATACCAGCAAGGTAAGTACATCTACTCCCCATTTCAAGTTTTACTGAGCTCACATGGAAAGCTGTTAAACCGATAAACCAAACTTCTTCACTGTTACAGCCCGCTAAGTCTTTACTGATGCATGTTAGAGAAATTACCTGTGATTATTCAGAGGCAAAAAATCTAAATGAGATGGAAAACACACAATTAAAAGGGTCGAATAAAGTCCATTCATTTGCTTTTTTTAATGTGTTTTATTTTTGAACAATTACTGACTTCAGCATGAACACTTCCAAATTTAAAACAGTATGAAAACAGACAAAAAAGGGAAGAAATGTTCATGTTGCAGAGACTTGCTGTGGACTGAAATGAGTGTGACAGACTGGCAGCCTTGGCCACACATTGCAGACAGAACTGTAAACAGTCTGGTGTGGTATTAGAGCGCACAGTAAACTGCGGAGATATTCAATAAATACTTCATTATGTGGAGTATTATTTATTTCCCTGTCCTGTTTATGTAAGGAATTGAAACACTGAAGCAAACAGCTAGGAAATAAACAAAACGACCATGACCAGCAATGATACAAGCAGGTCATTTTTTAAATGTTTTAAATGTAGGATTTCATTTAAAATAAATTTTCAAACAATTCAAAGCAGCCTTACCTCACAGCTGAAGTTCAGATCCAACCTGCAAGCGTGAAAATTCCAACAGATCGATGAGTGTTTGTCTCTAAAGCGGAAATCAATAATAATAATAAAAGAAAAGAACAAAATCCCCCGCGCGGCTTTTCAGCAGTCCGTGTTCTGCTCAGGGTGGGGTGCAGGGGTCCTCCGCACCTGTGTGTTGGCCCCGGAGTTGGAACACAGAAGGAAGGGAGGAAAAAAAAAACAAAAACAAAAAAAATGAGGATGGGCTTCTTTACTTCATTATTCTGCGAAAGGAGGGGATGAAGCGCTCTCGACGCACGAGCGCAGTCCACATCTCGTGGGAGAGAGCAGAGAGCGAAAAACAAGCAACAGGAAGCAGAGAGTGGCCGCGGCGCGAGGAGGTCCGACCCGTGCGCTGCGCTGCGCTCGAACTTGGAGCTCCTGACTGAGAGGAGAGGCAGGGCGCCGGCAGGTGGATGCGGCCCTGAACACACCCAGGGGGCGGGCAGGAGCGAGCCGAGCCGCCCCTCAGCCCTCAGCCGGCCCCCNGGGGGAGATGGTGTCACACCGAGCACCTGCACAAATATCTGACACTTCCCTCTGCACGGAGAGAACCAAGTTACAGTCATGTGTCTCTGTGGGGTTATAGCTTTAGAAATGCTCAAAAAGGCACAAAATAAAGGCTTTTTAAAGCGACATGAACAATTAACATCTTACCTGTTGTACACAGCTGCCTGATCAGCCTCAGTTTGGAAAAATAGTGATTTCACTGGATGCCATCAAACTTCTTTCAGTCAGTAGTAGTAGTAGTTTTATTTATTGATGGACAATGACAAATTCTTGTGCTAATATGGACTTATAACTTATCACCTGTCACTATAAATGGCAAGAAATAAAAATATATATATATTTGCCTGTGTGTGTTCTTGTGTTTGTTTGTGTTCGTGTCTGTTAGAAAAATATCCCGTGAACCAGCGGACATATTTTAATGAAACCTCCAGAACATAATCTTCGGATGGACAGCTGAATACCTTTAAAAATCAACCTGACTCAAGACGGCCACCACAGCTAATTACATTTCGCAAACACAATCAATTTCACAGGTACTGAGCTAAAATTTGGTGTGGTGGTAGCTGAGAGTGGATCCCAACAAACACATCACATACGAGCTATGTTTAAAGCTTTGTCATTAACTGCTGACTCAACATTGTCTGTCTGTTCGCAAAATATTCATTAGATGAACCACTGGATGGATTTCAAAATAAATTAACATGAATGTTAGAAAATAATCATTGGAAGTACAGCTATAATTGAATAACTTTTGAAGTTAATGTGTATAAAAACAAATGAGACAAAATGATATAATTCCAACTGTTAATCAATGTGTATGCAAAATAAGTTTTGATCTGTAGCTGATACGAGAGTAAATTTGTATCTGCAGGTATATTGATGTATGTGTAGGAATACGTAGCTATGCATGCATGTATGTGTGTATACAGTTATATATGCCTGTATGGGTATTTAGGTATATCTTGAATCACTATTATTATTTAGAATTTATGTGTAAACTTAGGGACAGGACTGGATAAGCTATTGCTTTTTCCTGCTCCCTTTTTGAACACTTTTCTTTTGATTACAGAATATTTTTCTAGAAATATTTAAGTCTTTTGATTTATTTATTTTTTGTTTTGTTTTGTTGAATTTTTAACTGTTCAAAATATTTTAAAAAACTGTCAATCCAATTCAAGATGGTCACTACAACTAATCGGCCTTAGCCAACATAGAAATGGCTGTAACTCAGTCAGTCTTACAGTTACTGTGCTAAAATTTGGTGTGGTAACGCTGGAATGATGTTAGAATGCAAAGTCAAAGAAATGCTAGTTTTAGTTTGAAATAAAATTGTCTGTTTAACTGTTTTGAAGCAGAACAATAAAAATAAAAGCCCTTACATGTGAATACGTGACTCATCCGCATGTTAGATTTCCTATCTTGTCTCCAGCTGCTTTGGTGCAGCGCAGTCTTTCACGGAGGAGTTGTTTGCTTGCTTTAAATCAGTCGCCTGTATTTCCATCGTCTATCTCTGTGACAACCAGCGAGCATCCATCTGCCGCCCACACACGAGGTGAGGAGGAAAGA
Source organism: Kryptolebias marmoratus (assembly GCF_001649575.2). Lineage (NCBI taxonomy): Eukaryota > Metazoa > Chordata > Actinopteri > Cyprinodontiformes > Rivulidae > Kryptolebias > Kryptolebias marmoratus. Next base: position 23,514,890 of record NC_051433.1, read on the forward strand.
TTTCCTACAAGAATTGGTCTAAGCGGTGTGTTCCTTATCTCTCTAGTGAGTGCAAGTACATTCATTTTACTTCAAGAAGTTTTTATCAAAGAGATAAAAAAATATTACTTCTATTACCTTAAGCATTTCATGCATGACAAGTTTTGTACAGCACTGGCTTCTATTTCTATTGAATATCTGACCTGTCAAGTTCAATTTAGAGACTTAGAGCCATAACAATGTAACAATTGTTGGATCCAACTTATCAGAAATTAAAACTCTTATCTTAGTTATGTACCTCGTAATGTTTTTAAAAAGGGTGAGAAACTTAATTCATTGGATGGTACAAGAGAAATGCTTAATTTGAGAAGCTATTCAAACACTGATTGGATCCTCCAAAGTCACAGAGTTACTGCCTGGGACAAAATTCTAAAGCTCATTGAGAAAATTAAACATTTCCTCCCCATTTTTAATTCAACCCTTTTCAGAGTCCTTTCACACCTGCATTATCTGCCTTTCATTCAGTTCGGAGCTTAAATGTTGAAACACCATTGAGCCTGTCAGAGAACTGGAGGGAAACTTTGTGAGGTTTAGTTCTCGGCTCAGTGAGGTCAAAAAAACCTGTCTGGCTTGACTTTTCTCCCACATAAAGGCCAAGACGCTGGGTGTTTTTAAAGTTGTTTTGGTTATGTTTAAATAGAAACAGATCAGATTGATGATTCTGAGGGGAATTCTTCCTCTTCAGGACATTTTATTCAAACTATTTACAACCCCAATTCTGAAAAGGTTGGGCTGTTGTATAAAGTGTAAATAAACACAGAATGCAATTATTTGCAAATTTCAAATATATATATATATATATATATATATATATATATATATATATATATGTTTATCATTAATAGAACATGGTAAACATCTCAAATGTTGAATTTAAGAAATTGTTCAATTTTTGAAGAAAAAAAATAAGAAGTTTGAAGTTTATGGCAGCAACTGAGTTCTCAAAGGTTGTTCCAGGGCCACATTTACCAGTGAGAAGTATTCCTTCTTCTTTTAACAACAGTCTGTAAACATTTAGGAACTGAGGAGAGCAGCTGCTGAGTCTTTGCTGGATTTTATGTTTCACAATGCTTCAAATGTTTTCTTTCAGCTGTTGAGAGGTCTGGACTGCAGGCGGGTCAGTTCAGCACCTGGACTCTTCTGCTCTGAAGCCATGCTGCTGTCATGGATACAGTATGAAGTTTAGCACTGTCTTGCTGACTATGCATGGACTTCCCTAAAAAGATGTCTTGGTGGGAGAATATGTACAGTAGTTCTAAAACCTGTATATACTTTTCTGCACTGATGGTTCCTTTCTATATGTGTATGCTCCCCATTCCATAGGCACTAATGCACCCCTATACCATCAGAGAGGCAGGTCTTTGAACAGTAATTTGTAGAAGTGTTCCTGATGCCATGCAATGATGTCGAGAACAGAATCAGACCTGTTTTTAATGCAGAAACCCCAGAGGGCCTGAAGATCACAGGCATCTATTAACTTTTGGCCTTGTCTTTTACCCACAGAGATTTCTCCAAATTCTTGAAATCTTTTGATGGTATTAATATGAACAGCAGATGATGGGATATCCAAAGTCTTCTCACTGGTCCGTTGAGGAACATTATTCTGAAATTGTTCCACTATTTTTAGACACAGTTTTTCTCAGACTCTGCCCATCTTTATGTCCACGAAATCCAGCTTCTCTAAAATGCTCCTTGTCTACCCAGTCCTCGGACCTGACCTGTTGCCAATTGACTTAATTTGTTGCAAAATGCGCCACTAGCTGTTTCTTATTATACAACAAACTTTTCCAGCCTTTTGTTGCCTATGTTTTGTCTTTTAAAAATTTGTTGCTGTCATCAAATTCAAAATTACCTTTTTTTTAAAAAAAAAAAAATAATGCAATAACTTTGTTTCAATATTTAATATATTTTCTATGTTCCATTATAAATAAATAGTGGATTTTTCAGCTTTGCAAATCATTGCATTCAGTTTTTATTTACATTTTACACAACATCCCAACTTTTTTGCATTTGGCCTTGTATATAGACTTGAGACCAGCAGTTTCATTAGAGACAACCCTTCATCAGCCAAGTTTTCCTAAAAAGAACAGTATTTGCTGTTGTGTATTTATTGTTCTGGACAATGAAAATCCAGGATGAGTTGTGTACTTAACAGAGAAGGATTTCTTGCTTCTAAGTGGGCCTGAATTGTTATGTTTGCGATAAAGATCTTGCCAATTCAGGACTCCAAGCTGTCGATGGCATCTATATAAGTAGGGTATGAAGTTGTTTTAAATGTTCTGCAGAAGAACCTGCATTCCTGATATGATGTGAACTCTGCCTGTAGTGTGTAACCATACGCCAGGTGTTTAATCAGCATTTGTGATTCTTATAAAGTTCAGGAAATCAGTTCAGCATGTGTGGAGAGATGTATCACACTGCACGCTTTGTAGTTTTTGTGATGCACTGAACCATAAGACTTATCTGAGATCCTACATGAGGTAAAAATGAAGCAAGGTGCTTTTAATTCATCTGGTTAGACTATTTTACAACTCTCTGATCATTTGTGCCTGGATTTTATTACTTGATGATTTATTTTTGCATGGCCTGACTTAGTGCTGTTCAGACCTTTTACATGTGCAGAATGAAGCAATGCAACAAGCAGAAACGTTCTTCTATGATAAATTTAGAAGCCCCAATTAATCCAACACACGTTTTTGGACTGTGGGAGAAAGCTGGAGCACCTGCAGAAAACCCACAAAGGTTTTGAGAGAGCATGCAAACTTCACACAGAAAGAACTGAGACGAGATTTGAACCCATAGATCTTCTGGCTCTATGCAAAAATCCAGTCATGGAAAAATAAAATATACTGATGCTTTAAATTTTCATAGATGTCCTCATTAGGATGCAACAGAATTGTCATGTGTAACATATGTCTGTTCACAGTTTGTTTGGTCGTGCTGCCCCCTAAGTAACATAGCTCAGTTATGATGGGACTATTGGCCTTCTTTTACTGATAAGCTTTGTTCAAAAGCGTGGTGTGACATTCTGAGGTTAGACAGACTATGCTGCTTGTAGCTGTCCCATCCCTGGGATTTTCTGCTTGACATTTATTTTGTAATAAATTGATAAAAATCAACAAGCTGGGGTTCTCCAGCCTCCATTATCTTTTTGTCGTGACAATTTGGTGGCAGTGGTCGAGATATCTTTGCTGCTGACCTATAGAGTGTGATGAAGGAGCAGAGGTGAGTCTCAGGTATGTGAAAAATAGCAGGAAAAACCTGTTTGATGAGAACTAAGAGGATCAGCATTGTGACTGCCTGAACACCGAAAGAGGATTTCCAAATTTGCTGCAATCCAGCCATGTTGTTACAGGTTGTGGAGAGTGTAGCAGGAGTGAAAGGAGCTTAACCAGAAACTACTTAAGGATTCTCTTTTCCACCTTTAGAAAATGTTGTGTCCTGTCTTTGAACACACAACAAAATACATAAAAAGCAACTCATCATTTTTTGTGAGACTTTTACTAAAAAAAGGTCATTTGGATTAGTAATATGGTTTGTGTCAAGTTCTTGTAGATAAAGATCCAGGAATGCAGACTACAGGAGGAGTTTGAATCAAACTTTAAAAGGTTTATTAAATGAAGGCAGCAAAAATATACAATAAGCACAAGGAAATACATGGAATTGACATGAGGCGAACCGAGACGGTGCCTATAAACAACAATGATCCATTCCTGAGAAGTGTGGGGCAGACAGATTATATGAAATGGGATAAATGAGGAGATTGGAGACAGGTGACCAAATACTGACAAGGAACAGGTGTAGATGGGCGTGGCAGGCTGGCTACGGAAAATTACTGAGAAGGGAATTGGCTGATGGCACAGAGGAGAACACTAAACTCAACAGAATAATCAAAATACAAGAAGCAAAACAAAACACAAGCATTAAAAAACACAGAAATTAAACATGATAACAAAAAAGGAGGAAAAAACAATAAACACGGGAAAAACTACCAAACAATAACCAAAAACCCAGATCCTGACAGTTTCATTACATTTCTACCACTTAAAAAATTTTCTATCACATTTTCTGACCATTTAGCTTGCTTTTTTAGTCAAAGTCAAAGAAACGGGGGTGTATAAATTACAAAGTGCTTTGTATTTAAAAGTAGCTACTATTACCTCATTGTTGCGGATAATTCTGATTCCTGAAAGTATTAGGTCTGCAGCTAACAAAGCCTCAGATAAACACAAAAAACTGTGGGTGGCTACACATGCACAAAGGGTTTTGAACAAAGCTGCAAGTGCCTTACCTCTCCAACCAGATTTGGTTGTATTTTGAATTTAGCAGTCAGGTGCTCACCTTGTGCTCCAGCCAGATAGGAGAAAAGCTCCGCTCCCAGCACTCTCTGTCAATGATGTCCTCAAAGTTATTAGCATTTAAATGAGAAAAGAAAAGTGTCATATCGAGATCACATAAAAAAAAGCTCTCACAAGTCTAAAACTTGTTCAACACTTCAAGTGTGTTTAGGACAAACTTTTTTTTCATCTCCTAAGCAAAGTGATTGAGTGCCGCCGAGTTAGTGAGTCAGTTCACCAAGCAAATTAGGGTCCGACGGGAGGGTAGGGGGGGATTTTAAGCCCTCTGATCACACAGAATGAAAGTATGTGGCTTGTTGGAGGGAAGATTACAGCTGTGAGGGCTTGGGCCACCTTTCTCTGGCCCTACCTGTGGTATGGGGCCTCGAGCAGCAGTTTCCTCTGTTGTTTTTGGCAGAATGTGCAGCTCCATAAACTTCCTAGACTCTGAGGGCCTAACAACTCTTAACTGCCTGTCGCCCTGGTTGCCCAAGGGAACCACAACCCACAGCAGCCAGAATAAAGGAAATGACTTTGATTTTCTTCCAGTTTTTACACATAATATGGCTGAAACAATGAGCACCTTCCACAGGTCCTGACTGAGGTGCATAAACTCATGTCAATGTGTGTGTGTGTGTGTGTGTGTGTGTGTGTGTGGGGGGGGGGGGTTAAACTCAATTCTCTATGTGTGTTGATGAGCAGGTGAGTTCATTTTCCCATCACTGCTTTACATCAAAGTTGATGTTATGTGAAAGGTAAATAGGCTATAATTTAATAAAATCAAAAACATCGGGAAGAAACAACTGGCCCACTTTCAGATTCACATTACATCTCTGTTCTTCCAGAAAGGTCGTCTGTTTTTTGGAGAGGGGGGGGTTGTATTTTTTTCAGCTGTCACTGTAAAGCTGAGTGGCAAAATCATAACAACTAATCCATCGACCAAAGTCTGAGTGGTGATTTCATTCAAAGAGGAATGAGTCTGATTATTTATATATATATACATATAAAATAAAGAACCACAACCAACTCCTTGAGGTGGGTCATATTTGAGTCACACTCTGCATGCGTCATAGTTCCTTTTCACACCAACTTTCTGGGAGGTACCAGACTGGGACAAAGTTGATTTTGTTTTGCTGTGACCCTCAGGAGAGTTTAAACTGGATTACATCACTGAACAACCCAGTATTTGGATATCCATGCAGTAATTTTAACACGTACAGTACAATGATTGTGTCTTCGAACATGGAGTCTTAAGGTGTAGCCCACAAGCCAATGTAACACAGAGGGCAGACACACAGCTGTAGAGTAAAACACATATATGACTGCTCGTTTTTTCCCCCCCTTTCCTGTATGTCTGTAACAGCTCAGTCAGTGTGAACAGCTTTAAATTATGGTGCACAAAAAGATGAAAGTTTGCCTTTTGACACAAAATTACACAGTTAAACTTTGTTTAACAATATGAAGAAAAGCCAGGTGAATGAAAGAGAGACACTTGCTGGTCGAATGAGAGCAGATATTCTTGTATATATATATATATATATATATATATATATATATATATATATATATACAGATAATGTCCTGGAAAGTCCAGACCCTAATCCAACAGACCTAATCTAACTTCAATAATTTGAAGTTCATTTAATAAAATTATTGCTTTTATTCAACTGAAATTTCTACTAAAATTTCAGGTTGTAAGGCAACAAAGTAGAAAGATTACCAAAAGTGAGATGAATACGTTTGGAGTGAGATGAATACGTTTGGGAGGTACTGTAACAAACACAGGTTTCACAATCATTTTACTGAAAACTACAAGCAGTTTATTTAGTTTGTTTTTAAACTTTCACTTGCATTTGTGACCCTATTTGCCAGTTCGAGTCACAAAAAACACAGGAACTTTATTCTTTATAGAGTCTACGAGAGGAAATCTGTCAAAAAAGGAAGAATCTGTGAAGTCCCCTGATCACTGGTGGAACAGCCAACAAGTCCACAGACGTGGAGAACAGAGATAGGAAGAAGAATCTGAGTTCTGCACTCTCTCCGGCTGATTTGCTATCTATTGTCATGTTGACTTGATTCTGCTCTATGCGTGGATGCTTCCTGAATGTGTCATGGGAGTTCATGGGTAAGAGTCCAATACTTCCTCTGGAATCTCATTCACTTCCTGCCTTTCCATCAGACAATGAGGTCCTGACCTCATTAACTGAACCCATATTCAGGTTTGACTAAGCTCCTTGAGCTCCTGCCATGTTGTTCAACAGAGGAAAAAATAACTTTTCGAACCTGCCGGGTGAGTTTCACCCTCGCTACTTGGCCATGATTTGCTTGTAGATATAACGGGTGGTGACAGATGAGCTCACAAGAATGTCAACATTGTTCGTTGGCCAGACCTTAAACACAGTCAGATGCTTTAAGTCTAAACATAGTAGCACAAAATGTATGTTAAAATTTAGAAATGAGTGTTTATGTTGTTTAAAAATGAAAAACAGAAAAGGCTTTTAGGTGTTTGGTTTTTTTTTTCACAAATCTTGTCTTAAAAGTGAAGTGTCTGCTATTACAATTAATACATTTGACCCACGTGCAGCCACTGCTCTCTCCTGATCTGAAACATCTCTGTCTCTATTTGCAAGCCAACCATGTAAAAAGTGAGATCAGCAACTGGGAGTTGCCACTGGCAGAGCAGAAAGGTTATCCTGAAGTTTCTGAGGGATCTAATCCTACAAACTGGCCTATGAGACTTTGTTTTTGCAGAAATGGAACGCTCACTTCCTCTCCAGCAACCTCACCTCATTAAAAAATGTGACTCAGCATTTCACCCTGCCTAAATAAATCAGGGTTCTGTTGAAAAGCCAAAAAAAAAGTTACTGCAAAAAAAAGGGTTTGTTATTAATTATATAAATCATACTTCAGCCACTATTTTATGAAAACAACAATTTAAATTCTATGAGCATAATGACAAATAAACAATGGATGAATAGAAAATTTAATAAATAATTAGAGCAAAAGCTAAACTGCTTCAGATAAAACTGTGAAATCATATGTTCAGGCTTGTTTAAGATCCTGGCAGCTAATTATCGCCCACCACCGAAAGGCAAAAGGCAATCAGTTGTAGTTGTGCTTCTAATCACTAAAGCACTTTATGAAAGTTTCATTAAAATCTATCCAGTGATTAATGAGATGTTTTGCTAACAAACAAATGTTGATTTTCTAATAGGTAATGGTAAAGTTTCAAACACTGACCTTGCATGACCAAATAGTGTTCAGAGTACATGTTGGGGATCAGTTTCAACTACCATCACAATAAATTTTAGTTCAATATTTGTGAAACTAACTAAGTTGTAGCCATTTTGGTGTTTCATAACCTTGCTTTACTGTGGCTGCCATCTTGAATTAGGTTAACTGTAAAAGTTAATAAGCTTTAGATGTACGTTCAGTAATTAGTTTCTCAACTATGCTCAGTTTTTCATAAGATATTTTACTGATGGTACAGACAAACACATGCAAACGAGCACACACACACACAAAAACATGATCGCTCCGCCTTTGCCTTCGGCAGGAGGAGATGAACATGCGAGTTTCTCAGAAGAGTCACCAACAGTAAAAACTATTTTAGCCAAAATACTAGACATAACCAGAACTTAAAGCACATATTGATTCCTTTACAAGCACAATCTTATTTCAGGTGCATCAGATACTGCTGTTATGTTGGAACCAGCCATGTTTCTAAGCTGTACATACAGTGTCCTTCAGCATCAGTACCATAACCCACAGGCTGCTTTTCTGACAGACTTCCTCTGGTTCCGTAAGTGGGGTTTTCTTGAAGAATGGTCAAGAAAGTTTGCACATAATGGAAGTAATCTAATCTTTGTCCAAGAGGTGCAGATTCAAGGCTTGTGTTCTTAATTGCTTTCTGTTTGTTCCTTCACTCAGAATAAATACTTGTTTAAGTTTAAGAAATTAGCCCATTTACAATATTAAGGCTCCATCCATAAAAAATGTCCAAAAGAAATACCCAGTGAGATAAACACTTGGCCCACAGGGATCCTAACAAAGCATTATAATACAAAAAAAAGAAGTACAGTTGCTTTCACACGCTTTGGCTGGGCTGGATCCGTTTTAAGAACATGTAGCAGAAAAAAAGTTTTATTCTTTCAAAGGACGTTAGTTTGTGAAAAAAAAGAACATAAGGAAGGATGTTGTCATATCCCTTTTCTTCCCCTCCTCCCTGCTGAGGTTTTTCTTGCTTTAATAGGTCATAGAACACTGATGTGGGTGATACTTGCATACACACCACTCTGTGATGAAGACAAGTAACTTATCAGTGCAAAAAGTTGTAACACTGCACTCTAAAACCAGTTGCTCACCTATGGCTCAAAGCCATGTGTGTGCTGAGTCATGTTTCTGTCGGTGTGCTGCTGTGTGTGCACAGTAGGAATGAGTCAGAGTCAACGCACGCATGCCCGCACTTTAGTATCACCCACAAATATCTTAGAAAGATTTCCATGAAGATTAAATAAACGGATGTGCATGACCATGCTCAATGTTATCTGAAAGCCATCTGCAACTGTGGCATTTCAGGATGTGTGAACACTTTGATGTCCTTCGGCACAATAACCCCTCATTCCCTAAAGTCCACAACAAAGTGCAGATATGTGCCTGCATGGCAGTTCTAAGTCTGACAGGAGACTTAGTAACCTTGTGTTTCGAGTGCTGTTAAATCTTTGGGTCTCTATGTGAAATACTTGTGTTGTCTGCCATAACGCTCGAGGGGCTGTGGGCCCTACATGTCTGGACCGCTCCGTTTCTCTGTGTACAGACTCTACAGCACCAAAAGAACCGAACATCAAACCCTAGACTGATGGGAAAGTGACTTGGATACTTTCACACCTGTAATGTTTGAATTTATCTTTATTCAGTTAATAGGCTTGTATAGACTTTCATAAGGATCTGTATAACTTCTGTTTAACCTCAGCTGTACTTGTGTCAGAATTCAGTTGATTGCGTGATGTGAAGGGAGTGGCTGCTGGGCTGAACAGAGTGTGTCCTTGCATGTTTTCAGCAACACTTCACCTTTCTGTAATGATGGTCCAAGTGCCAAATATGCATCATTTTATACATATTTAAATAAGTACATGTAAAGAGCTGCTGTGCAACCACAGAACTAACTGGTTTAAATTTTAAGTTTACTTAAAGAGTGGTTTTGTTCACAATAAAAACAAGTTTTATTGCATATGCTGGTGTAGATTCTCAGTCATCCAGGCCATGGTAAATTCAAAAAAGTTAAAAAACAAAAACAACTGGACTTCTATTCTGTAGTTGAAGACGTTTCGCTTCTCATCTGAGGAGCTTTCTCAATTCAGAGACTCAATTCAGAATCTGAATTGAGAAAGCTCCTCGGATGAGAAGCGAAATGTCTTCAACTACAGAATAGAAGTCCGATTGTTTTTGTTTTTTAACTTTTTTGAAGTTTTATTACAGTGTACTGGCCAGGACCAAAGTGGATCCATCTTAAAATAACTTCAATCACAAATATTTCATAGTGGTTCATACTAATATTTTCTTATAAACCTTTATACTGCTGTAAGTCTTGCACTGAAAGTTTTTTTTCTGATAAAAGTATTATTTTATTTGGCTCCTGAAAGTTTTTAAAGGGGTGGTCAGATGGGAGCCAGTGTTAATCCTGGGGTGGCACACCAAAACCAAAAACCATTACAGAATTTCAGGAGTTTTAATGTGCTGTTGTCATATAAAGATTATTTGAAAAATACTGCAATGTGGGAATTAGGGAATGGCCTTATGATACAGGCCTATGTTTTTGTTTTTTTTATGTTTTTTTTTACTTTACACAAAATATTGCTAACTCAGATCAGCACAGTCATGACTCGACTCACTGAAACTTGTCTTTCCATCTCTTAAATTGATAATCATATTTGAAACTAGCCTTCCTTGAAGGGGAGCAAACATCTTGCAACCTGTTATGCCAAAGTTTTATACAAATATCTTGCAGAATCTATTAGTGCTCCAAGTATGTGATGGGGATAATTCTCAACTACTTCCACACCAAAGTATGTGTAAGTTTGACTAAGTTGTAGCCATTTTTATAGTTGTTAAGGTTGATAAGCTGTGGTGGCCATCTTAAATCAGGTTGATTCTAAAGATAAATCAGTTGTAAAACTGCTACAGCTTGATGCCACTGCAAATAACAATAATTCCATGTGAGCAACCATTATTTGCAAAACTGATGGTGATGTAACCATTTATAGAGCAGTGTCACAGGAAATGATGGGATACAAGCCTAGAAATTTTACTTGATTTTTTTTAAATAAAAAGATTCAAAATAATTTGGAGTGTGAACTTTATGAATTAATTAGTGTAATGCAAAAAAATGAATAAATACATAAAAATCTCCAATTAAACTCTCAATGAAGAAATTCAGCTGTGCTTTTACAGTAAACAAGACTTTCTAATTTTTGAGAATCACACTTGTTTTATATCATAAGGCAAAAATGCCCTATGCAGCCCAACAGGAGTATGTCAGATTTCCTAATCAGACTAAAGGCTGTTTGTCCTATATGTTTTGGTGAAGTGGCTCCAGCAATCTCAGAGACTGATTACAGAAAACCTGCATTTACAAGTTAAAATAAAGGTACCAGTCAACCCAAGGAGCAGTCAAATATAATGTGAAAACTCTGACCTCGTGAAATTTCAGCAGCGAGAACACAAAAGCCACTGAAAATCTGTTAAGATGCGAGCTGAAGACCAGAAGAGCCCTGGAGAAGTCATCATGATCAGATATCATCCTTCGCTCTTATGGTGCAGATGTTATATCCATGTCTACGGGTGACCAGCTCATTAGGTTTTATGTACTTCTAACAAAGAAGAATGGTATTTTCTAAAATAAATGCAGTAATGCATACTGAGAGCTGAATGACTGCTGAAGTTTGCAGATGAAGCTGGAAATGAGCCGTTAAAGCAAAAAGAAGCAGAGCAGTAGATGTAAATGTAAAAGGAGCAAAACACTAGCTCAAACGAGCAAAATGTTAGCTAATGTTAGGTCACAAAAAGGTTAATGTAGCAAAGGGCCAACTAAAAGCTAAAAGTAGCAAAAGGCTAGTTAAAAGCTAAAATAAGCAAATGTCTAGCTGAAAGCTGGAAGCAGTAGAAGTTTATTCAGTCTCAGGTGAACGTTTAGCATGTGGTCTGCACTCATGCGCAGATGACACAAAGGTATGAAAAGGAAAATCTAACAAAGTAAGGACAGGGGAGGAAAACAACACCTGCAGCTCTCAGACAGAGCGAGGGAATGCAGCATGGAACAGGTGATCAGATAACCCCCCCATCCCAGCAGGCGGCCCGACAGCAAGCACCTCTGATGGAGGTCTGGATAGAGACACACAATGCAGTGATGAGAGAGGAGAGATAGAAGTTCTGGGGTTTCCAGCAAAACTCGTACTGCAGTCTAAACTGATAGGTATTTACAAGTTGTGCACAACTGTATGTATTCATACCACTTGCTAATGTTATAGCCTTACAACCTGGATTATAAATATGTTTTTAAGTTGATTAAGTAAAAACTATTCATAGCCCTTAAACTGTACAACCACAAACTTCAAAGTATTTGACTAGGATTTTATGTGACGGACCAACACAAAGTAGTGCATATTTGTGAAGTGGAAGGAAAAGTATACATGTATTTTTCTCATTTTTTTTTACAACTAACATTCTGAAAAGTGCAGACTTGTGTTTAGTCAAAATTTTGTAGAACTACATTTTGCCACAATTCCAACTACATGTCTTTTAGAGTTTGCTCTACCAGCTTTGTACATCTATAGACTGAAATTTTGACACTTCATTTTGTTGTAAATTAGCAATTATGATCAACACATTTCAAGTCTTGCCACAGATTCTCAGTTGGATTTAGTTTTGGACTTTGACTGGGCCATTCCAACTCACAGCTATGCTTTGATCCAAACCCTTCTATTGTAGATCTGGACGGATTTTTCGGGTCGTTGTCCTGCTGGAAGGTCTCCAGTCTTCTACAGTCTCTAACAGGTTTTCCTTCCAGGATTCTCCTGTATATAGGTCCATCAACTCTGACCAGTTTCCCTGTCCCTGTTGACAAAAAGCATCCCCACAGCATGATGCTGCCACCATCGTGTTTCACAGAGAGGATGGTGTGTTCAGGGTGATGTGAAGCATTAGTTTGGTCTGATCTGAGCAGAGCAGCTTCTTCCACATGGTTGTCGTTTTCCCTACATGACTTGTGACAAATTGCAAATAGAACTTCTGTCTTTCTTTCATCAATGGCTTCCATCTCGCCACACTTCCAAAAAGCCAGATTTGTGAAGTGCATAAATAATAGTTGTTCTGTGGACAGACTGTCCCACCTGAGGTGTCCCTAGGTGTCTGCAAACTTGAATTTTTACTGCTGCTGCAAGATAAGTTAAAGCAGAACACAAGTCCACAAAAAATGTCTTTCAAAACCTGACATCTTCAAAAAACAACTTTTATCTACCTTTGAAATAATGATAAAAAATATTTTGACAATGGAAACCAAGGCAGTTTGGAGCTGACAGCTGATGAGACTGCACTGATTGTTTGGCCAAAAAAAATAAAACATACAAAAGATGAAAAAAAAATTGTATAAAGATGAGTGAAATTATCCAGTCTTGCAATATTTGCCTCAAGGGAACAAACAAGCAAAATAAATAACTGACAAGAAAAGAACCCCCCTCCAGATAAAAAAACACACACACACACAAGCAAGCAAAAACCAGCAAACATTTGGGTTTTAAATATTGAGACATTCTGATATTGTGGCATGTAATAAGACTGGATTTATGCACAGAGACCCTATATGACTATGTAAATATTTAATAATGCTACACTTAACGTGTCAGTTTATTCAAACTCTTTATAACCCAATTATATCTTCAGTCAGTGCTATATTCAAAGCCCTATGTGTGTCTTAGGCCTGACAACATGAGGTTAATAACATCCAGTTTGATCATGACCTTCCAGCAGTCACATTTCACCAGACGAGAAGATTCAAAGCTTTAATTTCTGACGCTTTGTGTTGGATTTCTGAGGTGGCGTGGCCTTCACACGTTGCCACTTGGAGACTAATAGAAACTGGTGTTGAGTATGTGGTATCCATAGCAACCAACCCATACTTAAAAGGAGGGATCTCTGCCAACATTCTGTGTGTCTAGACCAAGGAAGCGTCTGCAGTCGGGCGAGGCAAGTCTGGCGTGCCTCGCTTTCATGTGCTAGATCAGAGCCATGCTAATGCTACTTTTAGCAGCACTCTGTTCTTCATCCATTTAAATCTGCGGCCATGGCAACCAATGAACCTGAATAAAACTGTTGTCTTTTTAATTTGTGTTTAGCACAAGTGATTCCAAAATCAGCAGGCCACTAAATCCACAGCTTTTTTGGGTAAAATGTGGATTTCAGAATCAGGTTTAAATAATTTATAGTAGCTCTCTTATTACTGAACCAGTATGAGCTTTTTGGTAGGCTGCTAAACCAAAGTGTATACCAAGGAACATGTAATATTTATGTCTGTGAGGGAGAATCTGTAACTTTTAAATATTCATTTTAAACAGCTACTTCATGCAGGAGTGATTAAAAAATGCTGGTCCTTCAATCCTCCTTCTACTGTAAGGTCTCCTGTTACAGTACTACACAGCACTGAATTAAACATGATTCACATGTATTAATGTAGAGGTGAGCAATGAAAACAAAGAAACAAAAATAGATTCAAATTTTCACTGGTATAGGGACACGAGTGTCATAAGTAATTGTTGTATCTCTCTCAGCATAGGATATGGTTTACATGTATTTATATTAAAAAAAATATTTATTGCCCTCTTCCAAAAGAGAAAGAGCAATCATGTTTATGCCCATGTCTGTGTGTATGTGCCTGTGCTTGTCTCTCATGTTAGCAAAATATCTGATAAATCACTGGATGGATTTCAATGAAACAGTCAGAAAGAAATCACTGAATGTACATCTATTGTTATTCTCGTTAAAGATGGCTGCCACAGCTAAACAAGCCTAGAAAACACAAAAATAGCTACAATTCAGTCAGTTTTACAACTACTGAGCAAACATTTGTTGTGGTAGTAGCTGAGATTCCAGAGGGCTAACTGCTCGTGCAAGATTTGTTTTTGAAAATCTTGCCATCACCCTTTGGAGTTGACTTTGACTGTCTGTTAGCAAAGACTTTCATGAACCACTGGATGGATCTTAATGAAAATGTCAGAAAGAATTTATTTGGGTGTACATCTACAACTGATTAACTTCTGGAGTCAACCCAGTTCCAAATGTGTGCCACAGCCAACAGATTGATTAAGCTAAAGTTTGGTGTGGTAGTAACTGAGAGTCATTCACAACACTGAACACTACACACTGCACAATATCTTTGCTTAAAACTTTAACATTAGCTGTTAGCAAAATATTTCATTAACAAAAATAAATAAATAAAACATTGAGAAAGTGATCATTGGAGGTACATCTACAATTGATTAACTTTCGGAGACATCCCAGGTTAAAATGGCTTCCTAATTGACCTTAGCAAACTCAAAAATGGCTACAACTTAGTCAAATTAACCAATACTGAGCTAAAATTTTAGGTGGTAGTAGCTAAGAGTCTTCCTCAACTTTCCGAGTGCTAATACATTTTGTGAGATTTCACAATACTGCATAAGGTTTGAGCAAATTGGCTATAACTCCATCCCACTCTGACATGAAAGGTGGCGAGTGATAAGGGTTTCTTTAAGCAATGCTGCGTCTTTAAATTATACATGAAACGACACTGTCTCCATTTACAGCTTTTTGTTCATAGAGTTTCAAACATTCACTTAGTAACAGAACTCAAGTTCTAAAACAGTCTGTTTGGGAACATTTGCTTCCGGATTTGATCCAAACGCTCCCAATTGTTGTGTTTCTGAGAAAACTGGCTGGGTTTTTTTCTGCCATTTGGACATGAAACAAGCTGCAAGTCTGCAGGCTTTGAACAGACAGGTTAAGGAAGCCTACCTGAGTCTGAGCGGTGTGAATGCTGCTGCACCTGTTCATGTTTGCAGGCCTTGTTGTGGGACTCCTGTCATCCTGAGCCATTAATGTGTCAACAGTGCCTTTTAAGTGCTTTCCCCATCCAAATGACATTAATATTCACTATAGATAAGTCTGAGATGGCTCAAGGCCCTTGGATCAGCTGACATTAATCAAAGCAGAAAGTTACATTTAAATGCTAAAAATAATTACTAAAGAATTGCAAAACACCTGGCAGCTAACTGCATAATCATCATTTTGCCTGTGCTCTTTTTAGGCTAATCAATCAAGCAGTTTAAGCTTCAGGCATAAATGTCACTACATGAGATTGCTACATATCCGAATTAGATAATTTCCTTCTCACATGCAACATGGAGAAGAAAAAAAAAAACGTTTTTCAATCAAATGTGCTGATGACAGATGAATTATAAATTAATTACACAGGAATGTGTGCTTCAAAATTAGCAGATGTGTCGCAAGAATAAATATTGTTTTATATTTCTGAAAACCGCTGTTGTGTTTTACAAACGTTTGCTTAGTCAAAAAGGCCCAGAGCTCTGTCACTTCAATGGGACGCTGACTTACAATAAACCATGTTTTTTTTTTTTTAACATCAACAGTTTTTCTACATTTTGTTTCCTAATTTCAAAAAAGTCCCAACACCTAAAAGCAAAAACAGACCCACCCCCCCCAAAAAATAACTAAATAAAAATCACATTTTAATGGTTTACGTAGAAATATGTTTGAACATAGTCATATTAAGTTGAAATCACTTGTTGAATTAAAAAAAAAGAAGAAATTTACACAACTGTTTAGAGTTTTTTTCTTTCTTTCTTTCTTTTGTTTTTAGAAATAAACATTAATGTAGTTTCAAAATACCAGATATGCGTTGGGTCAATATAATTGTGTTGGATTTTAAATTACTTGTTATTTGACCCAATAAATCTTCTGTCAGGTTTTTATATTATAAATCTTTTAGTAACCATTAGATGTGTTTAATTTATTTAACAAGAACAACAACAAAAAAGTAAAAGAAAGTAGTTGTTCATGCTATGGAAAATCATGTAATTGCTTGTGTCTGTGGTCATTTGTATTTGTCTGTCTGTTAGCAAAATATCTCATGAACCACTGAATGGATTTAATGAAACTCAAAAAACAATCACTACAACAAACTTATTAAATCAACTTGATTTAAGATGGCCACAACAGCAAATCAACTTTAGTAAACACAAAAATGACTATAACTCAGTTATTCAAAGATATTAAGCTAAAACTTGATGTGGTAGTAGCTAAGAGTCATCCCAACACATACTCTGAGCGCCAACAGGTCAAATGAGTAGCAATTCTTGAAAGAATTGTCATGAATTCAGGTGTTTTTGTTTTGGATTTGTGTCTTGGTGCTTTGTTTACAGGGGTTATGTTTTCTTTTATGTTTCTGTTTGGGTTTATTGTTTATTGTCATTTTCCACTTGTCCCCAGTCAGCTCGTCTCCACCTACAAAAATAAATTGTAATCACTCACCTGTGCCCACTTCCAACAATCATCCCCAGCTTTGAAACCTGGTCACTTTCTCCACTTCCCTGTTAGTTCATTGTCTCTGGTATGTCTCTTGTTGTCTGGTTCCCTTGCCTTGCCTCCCTTTGCCTTTTTGTTTTGTTTATATTTTGGATTTTTGCTGCCATGTCAGCCTTTTGTTTTTGTTTGTTTATTTAAGAATAAATATTTCGTTTTTTCTTCAATGAGTCTGCACTCTGCGTTCGCCTCCTTGTCTACCGGCCTTGACAAGAATACAAATCCTTGCAAGTCAAACTCATTCAGTGTGAATTCAGGCAAACCTAATATATATAAAAGAAAAACATTTGCCAAAAGAAAAAGCAAGCTTGAGATACCCATTTAAACAAATGAAAGTCAGCCCAAGTAAAAAATAAAAAATAAAAATCTAAAAGATAACATAATTAGCATAGTTGTTTAAACTTAGAACAAAACTGAGTGAAATTATTTTCTATGTTTAATTAGGATAATTCAGCATTGGTTTTCAGTTCAACTTGCAATCAAGTGTTTGATTTCCAAACATAACCAAGTAGGCTTGGATTCGTAAGAAGGTCGTATTTGTGACAGCCCCTATTTTAGAAAGAACCCCCCCCCCCCACACACACACACACACACCCCTCAGCTCTAAGGTTCTTTGAATGAATCAATATCACCTGCCGCCTTTATGCCAGACCTTTAAACTACAATCATCTTATGAGTGATGATGGGGTTTTGGTCAAACTTTGTTAACAATGGTAAGCAATGCAAGTGTTAAAGATGACTCTCAGCTACTACCACACAAAAGTAGCTCAACAGTTGAAAAGTACCTAAGTTATAGCGATTATTCTATTGGTGCATTAGTTGTGGTAGTCATCTTGAATTGAGCCGACTGAAAGAGTTAATGACTTGTAGAGCTAAACAAATGTTTACTTTCTGAGAGTTTCACTAAAGTCTGTTCTGTGATTCACAAGATATTTTGCTAACAGACAAACAGGGTAATTGGCAAGGTTTTGAGCAAGGAAGTTGTGCAATGAGTGGCACTTAAAGTATAATTAAGGAATGAATCTCAGCTAAAACACACCAAATTTTTGCTCAACATCAGTAAAATTGTCATGGAGGGTGGAAAAGATGGCGAACCCAGAGCACAGACTCAATGCAAGAACTGAAAGAGAAGTAATTTATTCAAAATAAAAGAACAAAACAAAGGGCTGATGTGGCAGCAAAACTAATCATAACAGAATCCAGGACTGAAACATGAGCAACAAGACGAGCAGTGCAACCAGACAGCACATTGGAGTGACACCAGCAGTGAGTGGAGGAAATGGTAAATGGCAAATGGCTTGCACTTATATAGTGTCTTGCCCAAGGACACAACAGCTGAGACAGCTGGAGCGGGGGCTTGAACCATCAACCCTCTGATCACAAGACAAACCCCTACTTCCTGAGCCACTGCTGCCCCGAGTTATTTTTGTGTTAGCTAATATTGGATAACAAAAGTTAATCAGTCGTAGATTTATACATAATGATTACTTTCTGAAAGGTTCTTTAAGATCTGTCCAGCGGTTCATGAGATATTTTGCTAATTCAAGAGACAAATAAACACAGAAAAAAAAAACTTTATCATCCTTGCCCTTGGTGACAATAAACCTGTGAAACAGCTTTATAAATAGAAACTTTTCCTTCACAGGATGACATCTTATGGTAATGTATTCACTGAGTGCTGGGCTGTAAAAAGTACTGGGGCTGATGAGATTTTTATATTTTTATATTTGTCATAAAACAGAAGGAAGTTCAAGACAAAGATGCTGGGTTTTGATTGAATTAAGCTGTAAACATGTTACCACTGGGAGTCACTTCACATTTTTCAACATGAATTTTCAGTAAACTGAGAAAATGCTGCTGACTCATATTTCATGAAGTGAGGTTCTTTGTAACATTTAATGTCTTACCTGTTGCAGACTTTTTTTTGAACCACCTCAGTTTGGAGAAATAGATTAATGAGCTAGTAGTTAGTCTGAATGCGGCCAAAACCAAATTAAACAGTTTTGTTAAACGGATCCCACTCAAAAACCTATTTACAACAGATAAGATATGAAATGTTAACAACTTGTTTTTTAATGTACCCCATTTTAAAAGATCTAAACTGTCCCTTTAAGAGTGAACTGAGGGAAGGAAAGTATCCTGGACATCTGATATATATTTCCCACCTGGTCCTCAGAGATCCTGGCATTTGATAGCAGCTCAGTCAAAGTAGTATTGCTGGTATTTGGCAGCTTTATCAAGTGACAGATAATCACCTCATTGTCCTGCCATCGCTTCCTACCAGAGCAGGGTTGGAACCAACCAATCAGCTGTGGCCCCTAATGAAATACTGTACTCCAGCATCCCTCTGCTGTCCAGTCAGGTATCTCATTAGCTGTGGGGCTCTGCTGTATTTGAAGCAGGTGGGCAGCCCTGCTGCAGATGCTGACTGACATCTCCTTTTATCTCAGGTTCTTTCTTTATTGAGTCTCCGCCTCACATGGAGAGTTCAGGGATAACAAAAAGAAAAATCACCTGCACTGCTGACATTTTACACAAACATGTTCTGCTTAAGAAAACAGGAGTTAGGGTGAAATTTAAGCTTAGATAAAGACATGCATAATATTAACAATGATTCGTTGATTCAGTTTGTCAAAGCTATGGCCTCTCTCTCTCTCACACACACACGCACTGACATATTTTCCCACAAACTGACCTCACACAGTTGGCACACACATGTTACATGTTACAGTGGTTTGTGATCATGTCTTCAAGCTGAGAGACAGCTGTGGGCAAGCAGCTTGGTCACGCTCTGCAGGACAGTAACATGGACAACTGAGGTGTAGACCTGCAAAAATCACATTTAGGTTTTATGAATACCTTCATGGAAAAGAAAAAAAAACATCTCAAACAAGAATCTATTGGGATAGATAAAAGCACAGACTTTAATTTTATTAAAGTGAATGAAAATAATATATATTGTTAGGTTTAGATTTCACAAAATACACTTATAAGTGTATGAAAAGTAGGTATTTTGCAGTTCATGTGATTGTGGTTTCTGTCATATCACATTGCTTTATACAAAACAACAGCATGAAGATATTTTACTAACATCTCATGTTTTCAAACCATGACACTGAAATGTTTCAGACGTCAGTGGGAGATTAATCATCTCCTGATGGGGTTTGGCTTGAATACTTTAGCTTTAACATTTTTGCTTATAAATATGATAATGCTTTATCCATGTATTTGTCTCTTTTTGTTTGTCTGTCAGCAAAATATCTTGTGAACTACTGGATGGATTTTAATGAACTAATTTAAGTAATTATGATGATTGGGGCTTTAAAGCAAGGGTGTGAATAAATTTGCACACACCACTTCTTCACTTTTAAATGTTTTCACAGAAGTTTCTTTCACCCCCAATTTAAATTTGTTAACCTGGAGTATTGTTTTAGAATTTTTTTACTTTAAACCAATTTAGAAATCCAATCCAAAAAGCTGTGTACTTGTTTGTCTTTTAAGCATTTACAATTCAAAATACAGGAGAGGTCCATTTCTCTGATTTCATTCTTAGACCGGGCTGTTTTCACAAAACACAACCTCGACTCACAGGAGGGAGAAAAAAGGCGACAACTTTGTGCCGAAAGGCAACAAAAGAAATATTAAACAGCATATATCATGTGCTTTTCCACATAAAATGTAATGCAAATAGTACAGTTTGTGTGGTTAGTAATTCAGGAAACCAATGTCCGCCCCACTAATATTTACGCTCAGAAGCCTCTACTGACGTCCTTGTTGATCTTAGGCAGCTTTTAAATGTGATGCTTCTGAGAACACTATATAAAGCAGCTATGAGTCTTTGTTGACCTGTTGAAACCTGATGTTTTTCTAACACTTGTCCCCATCTACAACATTTCTTCTAAACCTGGTAAGTTTGGACTCAGTTAATAAAATCTTTCCTCATCTGTTATTTTAAACAATCACGTATAAAGCAGGTCTGTTTACAGCAACACAAGCAGGTTTGTGCCATGGCTTCAGTGATCTATTGTTTTAATAGAAATGCACCATAATAATGATTAAGTAACAACCACCTCTTCTTTGTGGTGTTAAAGACACTATATGATAAACATACTTTAGTAACATCCAGAGGCCTTTCCAGTAATAACAGTAACCTTTGGAGAACGGTCACGCTGTAGCAGGTAATAATCTGAGGCCATTCCAGGTATTTCTCCCTGACCTTTCTCCTCCTGCTGCTCTGTAATTACTTTGACCTGCAGTGACTGATAGGCTTTGTCATTCACACTTCAAAACGGACCATCTTCTCTTATGTTCCCTCTGAAGATAAATACAGCTGTTATGATATCATCTGAGGAGATCTCCTATAGGCTGTAGCACCTCCATTAAACTTTGGATTCTTCAGTGATAAAGGGCTTTTTTATTTGTCTATTCCAGAGGTTTCAGAGACAACATTGCAGGCATAGTTTGAAAAACACAAGCACTTTGTTCAAAAGATCTCCTGGCCTCATAAAGGCTTTCAAGTGAACAATGGCCCAGTTGATTTTTGAGTCACTGCAGTCTTGAAGAAAACATTCAATGAGCAACCACGGCCCAGGACCACCATAATGTTAAAACTGACTCAGACACCAAAAACTTACACCAAGCAACACCCCTTGTACCGAGAGGGGCCACCTGATTGGAATTGTGAGTATGGCCTTCTGTTAACTGGGTTCAATTACTGCTAATTACTGCTTCAGTGCTGGTTACAAGAAAATCTGCTGCTTTGCTGTTTGAAGAATCCTTCAAGATTTCTTGCTTTGCTTTTTTTAGAATTACTTTGGAATCTGCTTTGCCATTGACTTTCTTTTGACCTTCATTTTGAGCATTGTGTCACTAAACAAGAAAATTGAACCTCAGATAGATGTTAAGCAGGCTCAGCTTTGTCACGAACCAGTGGCACAGCAGCGCAGTGGTCAGAGTTGTTGCCTCCCAGGGACATAGTTGCAGGATCGCCTACTGGCCCGGGGCCTTTCAGGGTGCATGTTGCATGTTCTCCCTGTGCTCATGTGGGTTTACTATAGGTACTCTGGTTCCCTCCCACAGACCAAACACATGCATGTTTGGTTAACTGGTAACTTTAAATTATCCCTAGGTGAGCATATCAATGGTTGTTTGTCTCGTTTGTCTCCATGGGTCCCTGTGATGGACTTGTGACCTGTTGAGGGTGTCCCCCACCTCCCACACAGTGACAGCTGGAGACAAACACCAGCTCCCCACAACCCAGAAAGGAGAACCGGGTAAAGAAAATAAATAGGTTAATAGATGGTGTTGTCCTTGACCTGGTCTGTTTTAAACTGTAAGACTGATGGCATCTGGTTCATCACAATTATGTTGTTTAGGATGAACATTAGAAAATTTACTTTATTGTGAAGATTACTCCAGCATGTGAGTGTGTGTGGTTTCTTTAATCCTTGCTTTAGCTAACTTGTTTTATCTGTCTTCTCTGCAGCTGAGAGCTTCCTGTGTGCTGTGGCGTCTTGTCCGGGTAAACCTCAAATTTTAAGATATTTCAACAATGTTTTTAAATTTACTAAAAACTTCTCAACAAAATTTGTTTGTCTTCCTTGGCACAACAAACATTTGTATATTTTTATGGTTATTGATTACATCAATTTATAATATTATTATAAAATGCAGCATTCATCAAAATATTTCCTTGGGCTAAATTCCCAGGGTGGCAATGTTGGCTATTGTTCTGTAAACTATAGATTCTGGTAACCAAATCTCTTCTCATACCACTGTTGTAATTATTACCACCACAGCATTTTGTTCAAATAAAGCAACACTATTTACAAAATTTTCCTTCACAGTAAGAAGATTTGAGGTTTTTTGCTCTTGGCAAGATTAGTAGATTTCTATTACTGTTACCTTTATATGCCTGGTAATAGTTCTGGTTTGGAAACTGAATGTTTTTATTGTCTTTAATGACTTCTTAATGAGGTGGTTTGCGTTAGCAGCAGGAAATGATTCTCACACTGGATTTAGATTGGGTGCACATCCTCAAAGAATTCATTGAAAACTATGCATGTGAGCTGCTGGATCAAATTCAAAAGACGAGGGTTGGCGAACTACACGCAGTTTACAATGTGTGAATGCTTCATTCACAAAGACTGTTTGTTTTGGTTTTAATTGCAACAATGTCATGAACAGAACCCTTTCAGCTTGAGGTTTGAGTGCAGTGTAAATGTAAACAGCCCATACAGTCAGGGTGGGAAGCTTACTTACTCTCATAAAAGGCACAGATGCCGCAGCAATTAGGCTTTCAGTTTTTTTTTTCTTATTCCCAGGACAATGTTTGTACATCATTAATAAAGGGTGAAAAATAATTTGTTGCACAGATTTTGTGGGGTTTCTTAAACCAGGATGAAGTAAAAGAATGCATACATACAACCTTGGTAATGTACAGTAAATGCACCCGTTTACATCATAAATTCAGCAGTGCAGAAACTTCCTAATTGCTTTGCAGATTTTCAGTGCCAAAGCTTCTCATTTGGGTTAGCGATCCTAACTGACTGCAGCTGGGCTCTCTGGCAAAATAAGATCATCAGAGTCAGGCAACTTTATCATTCTTTCCAGTTCAAGTTCCTACTTCTATCAGACACCGTCAAACTGGGAAAACATACCAAAACAAAACAGTTTCTAAATATAATAAGTCAGTAAAAAAAAGGAAATATAATCATAAGTTTCATGAGTCTGTAAGACATCTGGATAAGAGATTTGGATAAATACTGTATATGTCTGTATGTGTTGAGCAGCTTAGTTAGCAGAAAGAATACAGCAACTGGAGCAGTAATTGGTTCAACATAAGGTTGTCTGATACTGTACTCTGGATATCAAAAAATACTAACAGCATCAGTTTGAGTACACTTTAAATTCCTCTGGTGTTTTTGATCTTTGAGAAGATCAAAAACACCAGAAACGAGCAGAAACTTAAACATAAAGTTCTGCTTATAGAAATGGTGCAGTGAGTGCAGCAGAAGCCCTTATTATTCTAAAGCCACAAAGATTCTTTTTACATTAACTTTTTGAACATTCTCAGTCAACAATCTAAAAAATAAATATTGCAGAAAAGAAACTACAATATGTATCAAGTATACATTTAAAAAAACTTGAAAAATGAGAATAGTTTTTAAGGATGAACAGTCAAAGAATTTCCCCTGATTTGCTTTGAACATCCATCCATTTCTTCCTCCCTGCATACTGTTTGAACTGACACGACTCCCAGTCAATATTCACTGTTCTGCACTTTTGTGGTCATGTAGTTTAAAATTGTAGTTGATCCCCACAAAGCTGCCAGAATCCAGACCTGATTTATCAGAATATACACATTGATCTACTTATCCATGAACAATGTTTTTTGTGTTGACTCATGTTGCTGTGACCGTCATCTTGAATTGGATTGACTTCAAAATTCAATCAACTGTAAATGTCCATCAAATGATTATTTCCCTAAAGTTTAATTAAAAATCCATCTGGTGGTTTGTGAGATATTTTGCCAACAAACAGACAAAGCTGTCTCCAAATAATGGCAAAGTTTTAAACAAATATCTTATGCAATCTATTAGCACTCAGAATATGTGCTGTAGATCAGTCTAAGCTACCACCACACCAAATCTTAGGTCAGTGTGTGGACTGGACTGGGCTCTCACAAGGGCTTGGGAGCAGGACCAGGACAGGTAAGACCATTGAGGACTGGTGGTCGAGTGCAAAAGGGGGTTTAGGCGAAAGGGGAAGTCCAGAGCCAGGTGAGGGGTCAAAACCAGAGAATCCAATATTAGCAACCAAATCCAGAAAGGGCAGATCCAAAGAACGATGTCCAGAAGCGAGAAGCGAGGTCGGTAACCGTGAGACAGATTCCAGGAAGGTATCAGGCAAGGAGAAGGCAAAGCTTGTGGGTCAAGAAGCAGGCAATGGTCTGTGGTCATGGAGTCAGGCAGGAACTGTGGATAAGCACTGGACATCTACTTGGTGAAACCGTTCAATAATCTGGCAACTAAAGACTGTGGGCAGTGGACGTAAATACTGGCAGGAACAGGTGAGACTAATGGCTGAGATTACGTTGGCATGGAAACAAGGGCGTGGCATGAGAAAGTGGAAAGTTACTGAGCTGTGGCATGACTGAGAGCAGGAGGCATGGCAGGAACAGAGGAAGCTGTGACAACATTTTAATGTCTTTTATGTTGTTTATATAATCACTGTTTACGTTTAAGGATTTTTGGATATTTTTTTAATAGAATGTTCAACTCAGTGTGATGAGATATCTAAACTTCATAAAAGTTTAGCAAACAAACTATTTTTACTTCCACAAAATCATCCATCCATCCATTTTCTTTACCCACTTCTCCGTTCCGGGTCACGGGGAGCTGGTGCCTATCCCCAGCAGTCACTGTGCGAGAGGCGGGGGACACCCTGGACAGGTCCCAAGTCCATCACAGGGCCACATAAAGACAAACAAGACAAACAACCATTCACAATCTCACTCACACCTAGGGACAATTTTAGAGTCATCAATTAACCTAACATGCATGTTTTTGGTCTGTGGTAGGAAACCAGAGTACCCGGAGTAAACCCACGTGTTCACAGGGAGAACATACATCCACAAAATCATTTGATTTTTCAATCTTTTGATTTTGACAACTCTCACTGATTCTATGTATATACCCACATTTTTGCTGTGGTGGCTGAACACTTTAGATGCAACACGTGTTCAGCTGCATGTCATGCTCGACGGAGACGGAGGGGAACCCAGAAAACAGACTCATAATGCAGAACTAAAGAAAAACTAATTTATTTGAACGAAAACAAAAAGCTGACGGGGCAGCAGAACAAGAACCAAACCAAAACCAGAGACACGGAAGTACACAGGACTAGCATGGAAGAAAACAATGATCCGACAGCGTGGTGGGGGAATTGACAAGGTATAAAAGCACAGAGGATGATGAGGTAAGTGGGAACAGGTGAATGATAATAATAGCCGACAGGTGGAGATGGGCGTGGCAAGTAAACAGATAAGTGAATGACTGAGGAGGCATGAGTGGTGACAGGAAACAAACACAGACACACAAGGCAGAAGGAACTCAAACCAAAACTAACAAGATAACAGAATAAAATAAATAACACCAACGGAAACAAAAACCACAAACTAAAAAAAAACAAAAACCCAAATCCCGACACTGCAAAGTGAGAAACTGTATATGACAGCAGTAAGAACATTTAAGTTATAGTTATATAATAAATTCGGGCAGACTCTCAGTTTTAGTTTATTCATTGCAATATTATCAAAAACGGATCAAAGAATTCCAGCAAAAAACAACTAAAGCACAGTCATATAAACATTGTCCATAGGTCAAAATGTGGATTGTATGTGTTGAAGTAAGCCATTACTCTTCATTGTAATAAACATTTTTACTAGGGTAATCTAAAACCAAAATTCAATTACTGCTTCCCTCTAAATCTTTCCTGATTGGGATTCATTTATTATCCCACTTCCCTTTGAGGAATTAGAAACAGATGTAGGGAACATTACTGCTGGCTTAACAGCACACTGTGTTTAGGGAAAAAGGGGCTAAATGACAACAAAAGAGATCCTAAAACCTTCAAATGGATACTTTCAGAGTTTCTGGTGAATCCAGTACAATGTGCAGGACTGCCTGCATTGACCTGGAGGTTCAGCAGATCCATGCCAGCACAGGCTCAGTGGGGTTTTTTTGTTTTGTTTTGTTTGTTTGATTAGGTCATGCTGAAGGGACAATTGGAAAAGAAGCCCTGATGGTGAAGGCCAGGATCTGCATTCAGATGAGTTAGCCCTTACTTTCATCACGAGTAGTAGGAAGCTCTCACCATGCTGGAAAAATTGGCCAGATCAGTTAGGTTTGTTAATTTCACTACAAACATGGTTGTTTTTTTTCTTGTTCATCACATAACATATACTTTCCTATTAGACATCTTTGTCTGCAGCCTGCATAGACCTGGATGTAGAGTTTAGCTGATTTCACTGGGAGCTGCATTACTTTGACCGGCCTCCAGCTCAGACCTGTTAATCCAGACTCTTTTCAGTTCATATCAATACATGACTGCACACAAAATCCAGAGTCAAATTTATTCATCATGCTCTTTGAGCTTTATAAATGTCAGTGTCCTAATATGTGCTAAGAATTACATATAAAAAAGTTCAACTTAAAAATTGCCTATTTCAACTATATCCAGAGGAAAGACTGTGAGACCAA
This sequence comes from Kryptolebias marmoratus, assembly GCF_001649575.2. Lineage (NCBI taxonomy): Eukaryota > Metazoa > Chordata > Actinopteri > Cyprinodontiformes > Rivulidae > Kryptolebias > Kryptolebias marmoratus. The sequence continues at coordinate 23,542,158 of NC_051433.1, forward strand.
ACAAATCCCAATTTGTATTACTTTGTCCACAGTTGTGTGTTATACTGCTACTATAACAGAAACACTATATCATGATAATAGTAAATTCAATTAAAACTAATTAAAACTATATGATATGATTGTTTTTGATCCCACTTCAGGAACACCAAGATGACTGTTCGACTTCTCAGCTGCCAAACAGTAAACTGGAAAACAGGACTTTAGCTATCACAACTGTCATCTCTCACTTCTTATCAATCAGGCATGCCCTGAAGGCAAAACAACTCCTCTCTGGATCCAAGGCACGCTACTCTATGTTTACTATGTTTAGCATGCAAAGTCCCTTGATGTCTGCTGGTTCATATGTACTCTGTGTAGGGATCAGGATCAGGATCAGGTTTAGATGTCTTCATCACCAAATTATAAAGTCCTTCAGATAAATAAATAATGTTGTCTAGCTATATTCTTTCAAACTAAATGTAGCATGTTTTAATGTAAGATCACCAGCCTCAACAAGTTAAATATTTTTTCCCCACTGCCAGCAATAGCTTCCTTTTACCCTGAAGGCTAAATCGTACTCAGACCTGGGGTTACAAACTGTAGTCACAGCGACTTGCAAAGAGAGAAACTGCAATAATATAAAGACATAGAATTAAACTGTGTTCTCAATGCTGTTTTTTAATTTATACTTTTTTACTTAGTGCTCAGTCCACACAGTAGGGCTCACAGAGAGCTAAAGTTATCACGCAAGCAGGTAAAATCTATTAACCTCATCTGTTTTTGTTGCTCTTATTATGAGAACCTCCATGCAGGAAGCTCCATAAACATGTTTTGCTGTCTCTTGCTTTGCATCCCCCAGTACTCTTACTGTTCTCATAAATGTAGATCAGATCAGAGTCAAATAATAGCTGCAAACTATATATTATACCGGTTTGTTTGAACACCATGTTACAAACTTTGCTTGCTATAAGCTGTCGGTTTCGCATTACATGGTTGGTCTCACATATGGTAAATTGATTAATAGATCTGGTACATGTTGGTAAAACTACTAAATCATTTAAAGCAATGGTACCCAATCCTGGTCCTGGCAGTATCCTTTTGTGTTTAACTTGTTTTCCTGCTTTTCAGCAGGTCATTAAGTTCTGCAGAAGCCTGTTAATCACTCATTTATTCAAATCAGGTGGGTCAAAGTAAGGAAACATCCAAAACATGCTGGACTTAAAGGGATGTTTTTATGTCCAGCATTTTTTAAAGGAAGTTCTGTCATCTGTGCCTTCATTTACCCATCCACATACACATTCATACAGCACTCTACTACATCTCGACAAAGCTATTCTGAATAAATCATTCTACAGAGTCTAATCAGTGATCACATTCATACACTGATGAGGCACATCGGAGGCAATGAGGGGTTCAGGGACATGTGCGAGGGAGCCAGTGCCTGTCTTCAGCAGTCACTGTGTGAGAGGTGAGGTACACTCTTGAGAGGTCGCAAGTCCATCACATGGCCACAAAGAGAGAAACAAGACAAACAACCCTTCATGCTCTCACTCACATCTAGGGACAATTTAGAGTTTTCAATTAGGCTAACATGCATCCAGAAAGGCACTAGGCCGGGTGGTGATCCTGCAACCATCTCACTGAGAGGCAGCAGCTCTAACCACTGCCTTGTCATAAATCAGTCATGGTCAATATAAATTGATCCTTTTGTATAAAGCACTCAGAGTGCAAAAACCTCCTCCAAGGCCACAGAGTGATTAAAAAATAGTGCGATCCAGATCATAATCTGGATCACCACCCAAAATGTAATCCATTGTTTTATTGTGACAACATTCCTACTCTACACTGTTGCAGAGTTAGAGCACTAGGTCAGCTGTGACGCTGACCTTTGACCCCATGACCTTGAAATTAATGGAGATCATATTTGACCCCAAGAGGTGCCCAGCTGTGCAGTTTAATTTTCCTCTGATACATGGTTGCATGGTTAGAGCACAAGGTCATCTGTGGCCTTGATCTTTGACCCTGTTACCTTAAAAACAATAGTGATCACCTTTGACACATGAGGTGTCCAGCTGTACAGTTTAACATTCCTTTTATATAGTTGCAGAGTTAAGGCTCCAGCATACTCCATAAGAAATCACAAAGTCAGTTTGCGGTCATGTGGTTGCAACCTGTTCGTTTTTGCACACCTTGAGACACTTGGCTTGGAACTCCCGGGAAGCTCCTTCATCCTCCTGCAGTGTTAAAATGGGTTTCTTCCCACCGGCTTCTCAACTCTCCTGTGCTTGTACAGAGTTTTGCTTCCCTTACCACAATCAGACGTGTTTATTAAAGCAACTGAGACACTGTTTGGCATTTGCAAGTTTGACGGTGCACAATAATGAGCAACTGAAAGAATTGTGTCCCTACGCTGCCCGGCCGAGGCATACTTCCTCCCGGCCGCAAAAAGCCACTTGTGTCTCCGTGCAGCGTCTTTAAGTTCATAGGTTTATAGGTTTTGCTGGAACAGTTGTAAAGACAGCTGTATTTTCTAACAACCTCGGCAAGCTGCTTCTCAGCAGAGCAGCAGAAGCAAAATGACTCCATTAAAGCTCACAGGCTTTTCTGCATAAACACGCCCACAACAACTTCTGACCAATCAAACAATACTTGGTGCAAACCACTGTGAGAAAAAGTTAGGCCAGGGCCTTGTGTTGACGAAGCTGCTTTGCAAACAAAAATGACGCAATTTTCATCACTCGACCATGTGATTGAAAGCCGGCTTTGTGACTTCTCATAGAGTTTGGATAGGCCTTTAGAGCACGGGCTGATCTGTGACATTGAATTTTGATCATAAACTTTTGAGGATCACCATCAAAGTTTAATCACTTGTTCCTTGTACTGTGTTTGACGTTTCCCAAAATAACAACTTTTTGAGCAATCTTGTGCACACACACATAGACAGACAGACAAACAAACAGATGCTTCCGAAAACATTATCTCTTTGGTAGAGGTAAAAAAAACACACCTCAAATTTCTACAAAGTAATGTCAATTAAATAAAAATATGTCATGTACGTAAAATAAGTGAGTGAATAAACATTCATCATCTTTAAAGTGACTATCATAATTCAGCTCACAGAACAGATCATTGAAAAGTACAAGTCAGGGGATGGATACAAAAGGATTTCCAAGATCCTAAACAACCCCAGGAGTTCTGTTAAATCCATCAAGAGATGGAAGGAATATGGGACATGAGTGACTGTGAAGAAGGAGAATCGTGAGAAAGACCACCAAGTCACCTGTGAGCACTCTAAAAGGGATCCAAGCTTCAGCAGGTCAGATAGCAGAGACTGAGCTCCAACAATTGTTGTCCTGGTTCTTCACCCATCTGAGCTTTATGGGAGAGTGGCAAAGAGAAAGATTCTGCTGAAAAAAAATTAGATGAAATCTCCTCTAGAGTTGGCCAAATGGCATTTGGAAAACTCCGTGGTCAAATGCTTCTTGGCAGTCAGCCTTAATTATGAATAAGTTATGAATTATCCCTTTATCAATGAACTGTTGTCAATGATCATCTTTTAAAACTTATAACTAAAAGGTTTTGTAGCTGTTTTGGGTGTAATAAAGTGTATGTATCTAAAACATGGATGTAATTTCTCCATTTCTGTTTGCACTGACCACCAGCAAAGACATACCAGATTTACTAGCAGGATTTTTTTTCTATCATTAGGATTTACTCAGAGTCCCTCCTGGCAGTTAAGTATTCTTAAATGTGAATGTTTGCTCAATGTCTAGTTAGAGCAAGTATGCAATCTACTCTATGCCTGAGGTCTGCAGAGTGTCAAAACACAGTGAGTTCTGCTTGTGAGAGAGGTTGAAAACACACAGCTCCATGTGAGCATGCCTCCCGTGTGCCTGCTTGGTGTTTACACTCATCATACCCTGTTAATTACCTGCATGTCTCCAGAGCCTCGCCTTATATCCCCTGGGATAACCAGCACTCAACAGCCATATTTCATAAATTGATCTTATCATTAAATTGCCTTAATTGCCTGCATTGCTTTGAGGATTACCTGCATTGTTCATAATCTCTAGACTTCAAAACAAAAGTGTTTTTTTTGTTGCATGTAAAACAAGTCCTGATCTAAAGGAGGGGAGGCCCCTCTCCTGCTGTGGGTTTAAGTATTTCCACGCAAGTTCTCCGCACGGAATAACAAGTGGCTGCTGGGAAATCCTTTGTTGTGTGATGATGGGGAATACGGGTATTTGACTTAGATGTCAGTGATTGCTCTGTGGCTGCAGCCCTCCATCGCTTTCTGCCGTGGAATGCATAGAGCAGCATTACTTTCAACAGCAGCAATAATAATTTCCCAGCAAAACATACAAACACAAAAGGATGATGATATTTACTCAGAGAATAATTTTCATCAAAATGTTGTAAAATGTTTCTTTTTTCTAAGAATAAATCTGTGAAACATGTCTGGTCAGAGTGATTGGACATACTGGAGCTGATCCAAGTTTTTTAGATACTGACTGTAGCACACAGGTGTCTGCCTGAGAAGCTAACTCTGTCAGTCAGATGGACCATTATTACCATGACTTAGCTACATCATACATCATCTTTACAGCTGACTTATTGTCTTGTTTCTTGACATATCTTTTCCACCAGACAACTACTTGTGCTTGATTTTTCACAGGCTTTTATTGTATCTGGTCTCTATTCAGTCTTCTGGTGGCTTGCTGCCGAACAGATAATCAGGTGAAAATCCAACTCATATGGAGACTGTGACTGGTTGTGATTTCTTCACTGTTTACCCTAAAACAAGAAAGAAACAAGATGAGAATGGCTCTCCTGTGTGCATCCTTCTAACTTGCATGTTGTACAGAGTATACTAAGTCTTTCCTCTTTGCTGTTATTACATGAAAGTACAGTAATTAAAGACCTGCTTCTGCAAACAAATACAAGTTTTAGGATATTTTACCACAATAAGAACGTGTTTGTTTGGTCTCACACTAATCAACTAATTAAAACTTTGGAACTGAAGGCCTTTCTTTACTTAAAGCAATGTATGTTGCTCACTTGCTGGAGTTATAACCGTTTCAGTCAAACCTTGTAAATGAAGTAATGTGTAATCTCATGCAATATTGTGAGCACTTGAGAGATGTGTTAATTCTCAATGTAAGTGTTAACAATCAGCTACTACCACATCAAACTTTAGTACAATATTGTTAAAGTTTACAAAGCTACAGTCATTTTTGCATTCACTAATGAAGATTAAGTGTGGTAGGCATCTTGAACAGGGTTGCCTCCAAATGTAAATCAGTTGTAGACATATATCCAGTGATTAGTTTCTGTGAGTTTAATTTAAATTTGTCCTGTGGTTCATGAGACATTTTGCTAACAAACAGAATTGACCCCTATAGCTTTTTTTTCAAAAAGGGGACCTATTATGCTTCCTAGAAACAAGTCAGGATAGGTCTGTGGGCTATACAAAACATGTTCATTAAATATAATACACAAAATCATTCTCAGATATTGAGATTTCACCTGATCAGTTCTGCCTGTTTTGAGCTCATTTCAGAATGAGCGGTTTTAGGGCTATGTCACTTTTACGCAAATAAGCTGCTGTTGGCCACGCCCCCCAACAACTCAGATCCGAACCAACATTTATTGAGTCGGACAGCGGCAATAAGTGGGTCTGAAACCTGACTGGTAGCGGGTCGAGTCACCAGCAATGCAGACACGTGTTCTATATTGCAGCTGACAACAAAACATTTTCCTTTTCCAGCAGACATTGTTCAGCGGTAAAACCAGCAGAGCAAACGTGATGATCTCCTTGTAATGACGTGGATGGAGCTCCACTTGGGTTACTAGGTGAGGGGATTGTGATGTAACAATCTCAAGGTTTCTAAAACAGGTCGTTTTGCAGACACCAGAAAACATTTACTTTCTGCTAAAAAAGGTCAGGTGTTTTTTTCTTTTTCTGCACTCGGACTGTTTCTAGAAACAGTAGAAACCCAAATGGAAGTACAAAAACATGCAATACGTATATTTTGCATGATAGGTCCACTTTAAAGTTTTAAGAAAAGATGTTGCTCAATGTGTAGTGCTCAGAGTAAATGATAGGAAAGACTCTCATCTACTACCACACCCATTTTTAGCGCAATATCTGTAACATTGACTTTGCTAGAGCTCTTTTGTGGTTGCTTAGGTTGCTTAGCTGTAGCAGCCATCCTGCATTGGGTTGACTCCAAAAGTTAATCAGCTGTAGATGTCAAGCCAATGATTGGTTTGTCAGATTTTCATTTAAATCTATCCAATGTTTAATGAGTTATTTTGCTAACAGGCAGATTTGACTCTAGTAGTTAATGTAAAGTTTTTAAAAACAGATTGTGTGCAGTGGCTTTGAAAATGAAAGACTTTAAAATATAGGTGTAGTCTAGCTAATATGCTAAAACAACCCAACACACCCATCAGCTCTTCTGTCATCTACTTATAATCTATGGTTACTTAGTGTTTCTTGAAAAGTGAATTTTGTCCATGTGACGTCAGATTAATGTGCACACCAACATTCTACACACTCAGCAAAAACGTTTCTGCTGGAGATAATGTTCTCAGAGCTCAAAATATTAGAGAGGAGTTGCAAAAGGCAGAAGAATATGTACTACAAAGAAAATAAATAAAGGTGTACGTTGGAAATTTTGATTACAGCAGCAAAAGACTGCCAAAGGAGCCTCTTTTATTACTGTTCTTGACTTCGTACAGGTTGCAAAAAATTCCACATATTTGAACATGTCTGTGGTGTTATCAAGTGTTTGAAGCAGTGTTTCTCATGTGCTAAATGCTCCAGAACGGACACTGCTACATTCACACGTGGTCTCACTCTGTGATCTGCCAGGAACATTATCAGGAAGCTGGCTGGAAAATCTCCCCAGAGGAAACATCAGCACATGAATCACGACGCACTATTTACATCAGCTCCTCTGATTAATATATTATTTCAGTTTAAATCACAACTAAATTGTTCTCTAATTATAATGAATTCTATAATAGACCATTTTGTAGTATTTAACTCTATGCCTGATATTTCAGTTGCTTACAACATTTTAACCTGCCACCAAAAACAGAAGGCAGACAATATTGATTTTGTGTTTCTGTATCTGTCCTTTGCCAAAACATCTCATGAAGCATTGGGCAAATTTGAATGAAACTTGCAGAAAGAAACCGATTAACTTTTGGAGACAAGCCTATTCAAGATGGCCACCACAGCCAACTGATATTAGGAAATCCCCAAATGGCTATAACTCAGTCAATTTTACAGATATTGATCTCAAATTTACAAGTAGATGAGACTGATCCCAGCCCATATTCTGAGTGCTAACAGATTGTGCAAGATCTGTATTTAAAAATTTGCCATTAACTATCAGCAGTCAAATCTTTTTGTTAGAACTATATCTTATGAACCTATGGATGGATTTTAATAAATCTTTCAATGAATGCACATCTACAACTGATTAACATTTGGTGCCAAACCGATGATACACATTTCTTCAATTAATGCTAGCCCTTTAATGTCAAGGAATAGGTATTCAGCTCATAATTATATAATAAGCAAGTTTTTCTCCTGACTAAGAACACTGTGCAGTACATCACAAACTATCTACACCTACTTGTCATATCAGCACATTCAAGTTTGAAACTGTCCATTAAATTTCCATGGTACAAGTCCATTTAGGGGTCCCAATTGGAGATTGGTTGTCAAATTTGCAACAGGCAGCAATGATAACACGGTCCTGATAAATCCACTACTGATTGAAAGCAGTGAACCCTACACCTATGCTTGTTGTCTGGAAATGGAGAGCCTTGGCGTGCTTTTGGCTGACCTTTCCTATCATTAATCAAGCAGGCCAGGCATGGCTATGTGTGCACCCGACATGCTACTCCAAACAACACCATGCTACAGTTAAGCCTTCAGATACTGCATTGATCATTTCTAATCAGTGTTAGCATGCTAATAAGATGGGAGGAAGCCAAGATGTTGTTCAGTCTGAGCTGTGCATGACAGCTATCTAATACACCTTCTGTTTCCAATTTATGATCCATTCTTTTTGGTGAAAAATTGTGTCTAGATTACAGACTTAACCTAACAACATTTCTTATTTTCAACAGTATTGTCAAATTGACAGTGCTAAATCTGTTGTTGACAGGTCATCTATGAAAAACTAAAACAGGACACTGATCAATAAATTGTTTAGTCATCCTTTAACTTTATAATAATAGTTGTGATGGTTATAGGATTTAGTTTTATATTAAATCAAGTTGAAACTTTTCATAGAACTCCAAGGTTTAACATTTCTCCCCTTTCATTTGGAGAGTTTTCAAACTGTTTTACTTGGAAAATGAGTGATGAACCCTCCTTTGCATCTGCCCTTGGGCCATCATTGACAAGATATCCACGACCAAGTGTAACATGAGAGTTGGCGACTTTGGCACACCAAAGAAGCTTGAGCGGCAGACTATAAGGGGCTTCAAACGTCACCTAACGGGGGAGACTTCATGCAGAGAAAGACAGACACGAAAGTGAGGAGACGCCATGAAGATCCAAGTAGCCCTATCTGAAGGACCAGACGGCCAGTTGCTGACAACGAGATTGGGTTTCCCTACTACTTGTTGCCTAGTGCTAAATAAATGCTGGCATGTTGCGTGGAGACACCCTACACCCTGGCTGAAAGGGTCCCTCACCTAGAGTTGTTCACAGCACCCAATTTCTCACCTTCTTTGTGCCCTCTTAAATAGATTAATTTCCTTTTCTGTAGGCACTCTTCAGAATGATTGACAACCCCGCTATATCACAAAAGATCAGCAAGAACGTAAATGGTCTTTGCAGGTTCTTGGTGTAGTCTCCAGGTGTGTAAGAGGAATGCAGTGAGCGCTCAGTTATGTATAAAAACGTATAGAGCATGAACAAAAAACTTCTGTAGTGAGGTTGTGGTGGCTTATCATTGTGATGGCAATGTATTGGGGTCCTGGCTTGGTTGTAGAATATCCATGACAGGTGCACACTGACATGGATTGATAGACTTTAAGCAGGACTGGCCTCATTGGTTTCAATACCTTAGGCTACAATTGTCATTGTGACACATTCATGGAAGCAAATAAGCATGGACTTGATACACTTTGTTTTAGAATCATGCCAGGGGTGTCTTGAGAATGGTGAGAATGCAGGAGAGCATCTTCGGATTAGTGAATACTAAAAGTGCTGCAGCATCATATTTGCCTTTACACTAAAGATTTTTTTTCCAAATTTGCTGTGATCCAGCCACATTCTAAAGCAGGGGTGTCCAACCCTGGCCCTCGAGGGCCACTATTTTGCATGTTTAACTTGTTTCCTTGCTCCAACACACCTAATTCAGTGGTTAAATTGCCTTTTCATGTTCTGCAGAAGTCTATTAATAATCCATTGATTCAAAACAGGTGTGTTGGAGCAGGGAAACAAGTAAAATATGCAGGGTAGTGGCCCTCAAGGACCAGGGCTGGACACCCCTGTTCTAAAGGGCTGTGTAGGTCATTGAGAGCATGGCGGCGCCGTCATTCAGTGTGAATGGGGCCTTAGCTGAACTACCAATGTTCTCTTGTCCGCTGCTACTCTTGTTATGTTTCACCTTGCAACAATTGTTAGCTAAGTGTCATTAACCAGGATGGAGTCTAGTCACACTGATGTACAGCATGTAGTACAGAAGTGCTGGAATTAAAATCTGAAATCAAGAACTTTTTAGAGAACTTTGAGCTCACTGTGAACAAGCAAATAATTAATCCTCCATTTTATTTCCTCCTGCTTTGCTTCAAAACTCAAGACCAGTTCAACACATAGCCCTTAGATTCTTCTGGTTCTAACTACCAAGGGTATTTTGTAATATTTCACCAAAACCATTTCATAGAGAAAAGGCCTGCCCAATCCTACAGACTTGCTAACTGGCTGCCATAGCACAAAGGGAATTTATCATTAAAGAATCAATCGATATCTTTCACCCCATGCAAGGCTACGGTAGCAAAGCTGGGTGCTGAGCTCTGAAAGGGGAATTGCGGGGCACCAGAGGAGCTAATTAGAGGCTGAATGTTGGCTCTCTTGTTAGCCTGCATCTAGCGGTGGGATTGGTGTTAATAAGACATGCTATACCAACATAGACAGGTTGTTAGTGCAACATGGAGGATCACTGCTCTTCCTAATCTCGTATGCTTGTATAATCATTAATTAATGTTTTTATTTCCCCTCTGGAGCCTGATGCTGGCTAGCAAAGGAGTATCTGCCAGCTACATGAACACAACATGAAACATCACGTCTAGCATCATGTAGGAACTTCAGAAATGCTGCAAACATTCCTGAAGCATGTAGAAAGCTCATCTCAACAACAAGATTCATGTAAATCTGTGTTTGCATATGCTAACTCTGATTTGTTTTTATCATTAATCTGAAAGTAATCATCATAACTGAATACCACAAAATATAAAAGTTACAAAAAACAAGTGTTTCATAATAACCTTCCACATAATCTTCCAACACTGTTTCTGTGCATTTTCTTGAAGGGTATGTTTTTTTTCTCAATAGTCTTGTAATGACCAATTAGCTGTGGTAATGGCTTGCATCCAGTCAGACCGCGGAGCAGCATGCCTGTTTTATCTTCATTAGAGGTTGAGCGCAGTGAGGCACACTTTTACCCCTCACTCCTGGGATACAGCTTGGCAGCAGGTCAGGCTTCATATCAAACCTAAGGTAACTTTTTCTTCCCCCCATTCTCTTTCATTTTGTGGTTCCTGGAGCAAATAATTTTTAAAAGACTCTTGGGAGAGGTTAAATAGAGATGCTTTTCTAAACTAAACCACTTTTTCCACCATTCATTGGGGAAAAATAAATACATTGCTGTTTGAGTTTGCCTAAAAACCTTTAAGGATAATATCATTAGGTGTCTATCATTAAGTCTGAACAGTTCATAGATCAGCAGGGAACTCAGAAACGTTAAGTCATTACAGGGACACTAAGAAAGCACTTATTCCTCCTTCCAAATAGACCCCTGTGGTTATGGTTCTCGATGCAAAGCATATTTCTGCCAGTTCTGAAGGCAAACGTAATGGCCACCTCCCATAGTTTGGGATGAAACTTACTCCAAGCCTTTTCTGTGAACCTGGAATGTGCTGGAAACCTGCAGAGCTGTTTCAACATGAGCTTGGAAATTGAAAACACAAGGCTAAACCAGGGTCCAATATCTGCGTCTCTGTGAGTGGCACCATAGACTGCACACCTCCCTCGGTTACACAGGCTCCTCACTGGGGTAAATATTTACAAATGTTAGCTCGGTAACATCTGCTGTGGTTTGGGCTCTAGCAGCATGGCAGAGCACAGGAGATGAAGCTCATCATGAACTCATGGGAACATACGCAGTCTCAGGTTTTGTCTGCTCATCGGGAGACTTCAGATGCCACAAACAACTGGTCCCAGATGTACGCCATGATGCAACACAGATGAACTTAAAACTTCAGGGACAGATCGGATTGCTTAAAGTGAGGAAGAGATGAGTTGCAGTTGGCAGAAATCTTAAAGGGCAGGATGGATGAGCATCATGCAGACAACGCTACATCCTTGCATAAAGCTTGTGTTTGGAAAGGGATATTGCAGCCTTTTTACAGTGGAGTTCTGTAGAAAAAATACAGAAAAAATATTTTATTTGTTGTAAATAACTCGTTGAATTGCCTCAGTTTAGAGAAACTGCGTTTACGTTTGACTTGACTGACAGGCTAATGGCAAGGCTTAACACAGCCCAGACAAAAGGGCATTGTTGCTGTCTTAAAACAGATGCATTCTCAAAATTTTCATAGCGGTTCATGTAAACACTTTCATTCTCCATTAGTTTCACAGTAAATGGTTATTTATTTAGAATTCTGTAATTATTTGCAAGTGAAAATAGGAGCAACAGAACTTCAGGTGCAGCTTGGGTCTCTTCCTTTAGAAATTAAATATCATTTCTACAAAAAAAAAAAGTAATGCAACATTAACTATGTTATGTTAAAATAGTGTTTACATGAACTGTAATAAAAACTCTAAGAAAAGAGTTTTTGTTTTTTTTAAGAAAGCAGCAATCTGCTATACATCAGATCTACTCGTCAATATTTGCCTGTCTATACAGACCAGACAGAGCCAATTCTATCTTAAACCTCTTGAAGACTTTAAAAGAGAGAGAAAAAGAGGTAGAGGAGCCCTTGTAATGTCAGCTCAATTTGACCAGAAGGTCACATGAGGGTTAAAACAATTTTTATGTTAAAAATCTTTTTGTGCTTTTTTGTCACCAATTTCATTCCCTGAAGCAAAAGACAAATACAGAAACAATGCAGGATGCTCCTTGCAATGTAAATACACAACAGTTGTAGGAATAACAGGGTTTTTCAAACAGGTGAAATACCACTGAAACCCAAAGACAAACATCTTCCAGTATTAGTCTTCAAGCTTTCTTGAATCTGCTCACTAAGCAGATTTATTCAGAGACCATGTGCACACACTCCACAGCACACAGAGTCCAGCATATCCCCGGCAGGTGCATGTACACGTCCTGCTAAAGGCTTTTTCATGCTCTACCCTGAGAAACATGGGTGTATGTCAGCAGTCAAATGTTAAGGTCTGATGGAGAGAGCATGAGGAACACAGGGGACTGCTAGAAGGAGGAACACCTGAGGATGCACACTTATCCTCACCTTTTTAAGTCACACCAGTCAAATGTTCTGCTTCCTTGTATAAAACATATTTTTGGCTTTATTTTAGCACCTAAATGCTCTCACAGATAAAGATAAGAATTTATTTGTTGTTAGCTAGATAATCCGTGGCTCTTCATAAGCCTTAAAGCAGCAAAAGTAGATCTTTTATCAAACAGAAATGCTTGTAGTCACATTCTGCAGTTCTGTTGCAAAGTAAAGCACCATGTTTTGTTGTGTACATGACTGACTGCTTCAGAGTTCATAAAGACTAAACTTTACACCGCAGTGTCCTGATGTGTTAAAACTTCCAGAGCCCACACAGGCATGAAAATGAATGGGTGCAGAGGACAGGTCACACTGTGACCCCCATTCATTTCATGAAGCATGACACTCTGAGTCACTGCAGAGAAAGCATGAAAAGCAAGAGGAAGGGGAGATTAAGAGAAAGATAAAACAAGCTAACAGAAAAAATGGACCTTTTGGTGGGGTGAATCTTGGAAGCATGCAACTCAAAAACATCCCAGATGTCACTGATAAACACTGTGACACAAATCTCCCTCTTCTTTTTTTAAAAGGAAACAGAAACATGCATGCTATGGCTCGCATTAAAACCTAAAGTGTACATGCATCCTTCGTTTGACCACAATTTCGTGACACAGTGCAATCTTTCTCTTAGGAGTTCACATAAAAAAAACTTGAAATTAGATAGACTCCCACATATTGTCATTAAATGCATTAAATTTGATTAATATTCTTTAAAAGATTAATCAAATTTAATGCATTTAATGACATCATCGAGAGCAGCGATTCCCAACCCTGGTCCTCGAGGAACACTATCCTGCATGTTTTAGTTGTTTCCCTGCTTTGACACACCTGATTTGAATGAATGAGTAATTAACAGGCTTCTGCAGACATTGAAGACCTGCTGAAGAGCAGGGAAATAATGAAAACATGCAGGATAGGGTTCTTCAAAGACCAGGATTAGAAACCACTGGTATAGAGCTTCCAGTGAAGTCCAACAAAGCGTTATTTGTTACAAAAAAACATCATGATCAAGACCTAACATCTCTGAAAAGCCAAGTTACTGTAGGAACCAATCCAATGGCTATAAATCCTTAGCTTTCACAGCTAATATGATATGCATGGTGTGGAACAAATGATATGAAAGGCTAACAAGCTAAAAGAACGAGTTAGGACAAACTAGAAAAATGTGGATTTTCTTCAAAATACCATGTGAATGCTGAGTGCTGAATGACTGCTGAAAGTTGCTGAAGAAGCTGAAATTCAGCTGTTAAACAAGTAAAACACATACCATAGCTAAAAGTTAAAACTAGCAAAACTGTGGCTATAAGCTTAAATAAGCACAACCATAACTAAAAGCTAAAGGTAGCAAACCAGTTATCTAATAAGTATAATTATTAATTTAATATACAGTATAGGTGTTGTATGTCTTGCTGTCATTAGCAGCAGAAACAAATGATTTTTCCTCAGCTCTGTAAGCTCTCTGCCCAGGACAGGAGGTGATATATTAGAGCTTATCCCACTTGTACTTTCTTCATTATCACTTGCCGCTGGAGGCAAAGTGGCAATAATGTTGTAACCTATGTCTGTGTGTGAGTGTGTGTGCTTGTTGTTTGTTTGTTTGTCTGTTAGCAGATTTTAATGAAATGCTCAGAAAGTAGTAACTTATTGTGCATCGCACCTGATTAACCTTTGGAGTCGATCCAATCCATGATGGCCAACACAGCTAAGCAACCTTAGCAAACATAAAAATATAGATAACTCAGTGAGTTTTGCAGCTATTAAACTAAAATTTGGTGATAGTGACTGAGACACATCCCCAAGTTAAACTCAAAGTGCTGTCTGATCGCATATGATCTGACTTTATAATTTTGACATTAACTGTTGGAGTCGCTCGTTTTTGTTTCTGTATGTCTCTAAGCAAAATGCATATGGTATACATTTACAACTCTTTAAATTTTGGCATCAACTCATTTCAAGATTACCACTACAGCCAAAAGAATTAAGCAAACAGAGAAATGGCTATAACTCAGCCCGTTTTACAGATATTGGGCTAAAAATCTGGTGTGGTAGTAGCTGATCATCATCACAAACACATTCTCCAAGCACTACATGTGGAACAGGATTTTTGCTTGAGACTTTGACATTACCGTACCTGTTGGAGTCAGCCCCGTTTGGTTGTCAGCAAAATATCTCATGAACCACTGGCTAAATTTTAATACACCTCTCAGAAAGTAACTTTTGGAAGTACATCTAAAACTGATCCACTTTTGGAGTCAACCCAATTTAAGATGGACCCCACAAGTAATCAACTTTAGCCAGCATAGAAATTGCTATAACTTTGTCAAATTTACAGAAATGATGCTAAAGTCTAATATGGTAGTAGTTGAAAGTCATTCACAGCACATACTTAGAGCCCTAACACATCTCAAGGGATATTGCAATCTTGCATGACATGACGACTATATGACAATCATAAGGTTTGACCAAAATGTCTATAACATTTCTCAACAGAAGATGAGGCCATGAACAATATGCATTCTTTCAAGGAATGCAAGGGCTTTCGTGTTAAATAGATGATTCAGAAATGTGTTGGAAAAAATTAAGGCTCAAAAACACAAGTTTACTAATCATAAAGAGGGTCAAAACCCTGAAATGGCCTCTCATATATGACCATTCACATGAATATTGGAAATATTTGAGCTTGTGACTGTGAGTAGTTATGTGGGCTACAAAAATCCTCCTCTGCAGGGCTCCCACCTCCACCTCCTTTTGGACAAAGCACTATAAAAAACTCCTCCCGACCTTATGGTCATGCTCCTTTCTCACGCTGGCGTGAGCAGGGGGGCCCCTGGCACCGAGGGCTTATAAAATGAAGCCGAGGTTGGACCCCTCCAGCACCGTGACTGACAGAGCACCAAACTGCTCTTACCAGCCCCGTGCACACTCCCAGCATGAATAATGTGTGTGTAAGCGAGCTGAGGAGAACCACCACACACACACATACAGACACGCACACACAGCTGCTGTGAATGTGTGTTTTTATGAGTTCTGGTGCCATGCTCTGAGTGAGCTGTAATGAGCCCTCCTTCATTACCACTGCTTGCTCACTGGATCAGGTGAGGGTGGGAATGTTTGCTGCTCAGAGTCGAGTTACTTTAACAAAAAAATGGTGATTAAAAAGTTTGATGGCAAAGGATTTTGGTAACCGTGTTTGACTGCTGTTAACCAAACTAATTAAAATCAGTGGACGAAATTTATCTAATGAACATGAAAACATTTTTCTTGAATTGCAGCTGTTAATGTTTTTTTTCCTTTAAATTTTTTTAACTGTAAATATTATATTATAACACATCCATCCATTTTTTACATGTGTCTGTGTGAGAGGCATGGTACACCCTGGAGAGGTTTTAAGTCATACTATAACATAGAGCAACTAACTAGAATGCTACAAATCGAAACTAAAGTAAAAAAAAAAAAAAAAAAAATCAGCGCATTGAATCTTGGAATCCTATCTGTTTTTGTATGAATATGATAATAAATAAAAGTATTCTCTGCTACTGAATTAATATCCTTGGTTTCATAGTCCAAAAATATTACATTCAGAGTTGCTATGGTTGGTTAGCCCATCAATCTTACCTCTACAAAGTCAGTAACAGTTGTCCCCCTGCATGTTGTTCATCATCTGCAAGTTGCATTTTTCCCTGATTAGCAAAAACATGAACATAATTACAGCCCATCACCAAAAGTGAAGGGGCTATAATGTTTCTTTTTTCCTGTGTGTGCATGTGTGTGTGGTCATTAGGTTGTCTGTTGTCTGTGTTTTGAAGATTTGGTCATAATTTCAATAACAATATATTCCTATGACCACACTTAACAGGAGTTGTATTAGTCTTTAATGTGTCATTTTTAAGCATGATTAGCAGCAGCAAATCAACACGTCTCATGAATATCAGACTTTCTCAACATAAAAAATGTTGATTAGAATTACAGGTATTTTAAAAACTGGATCTTTAGTATTCTGTCCACTGTAAAAAATGAAAATAAATAGTTCTTTTTTAAAACATTTTCATTATTTAAATCATATGACACAAAAATAATTCTCCTGCAAGTTTTAGTTGTTTTTTGTTTAGATTTAAAAAGTCATCTTAGTGCTAGTGAGCATGTAAACTTTTGGGTTTGTATTTTNGGGGAGAGTTGGTATTCAGTAAAATTAAAATGATAAAAACTGTTATTTTAAACTGTATAACTAGAAACATGACAAGATATAAAAGGGTTAAAAATTAAGCTAGAATCTATAAAAGTCATTGTTAGCAGACACCATGAGTATTTCTAGGTGACTTTTGCGAGTTAGGAAGGAAAAACTTTGGGCAGAGTTGTGTGCCGACACGCCGTGTGAGTTCAGGATTAAATGTGGAAGCTCCGCTCTCCCTTGTTTCCATTAAAATCTCAAGCAGAGTGAAAGCCTCTCAGTTTGTGGTGTTGTATTACAGTGAACCTCATAAAACCTTCCTGTCCATCCTCTAAACAATGTCACATGTTTGTCGAGCCTGACCTTAAAACATCTTCGGACTTGGTAAGACTGCGTTACGATGGCGAGCTCATAAACACTGATTCAAGGAGGCAGCTGTGTGTATGTCAGTCTGAGGTGAGCTAAGACTGAAGGTTACCCCGTAAGGTGAAAGTCTAAACTTTCTAGCGTTTTGAGTGTTAACATGAGGGAGAATTTCGGGATGCACTGTTCATCAATTTTATGAGGGTCAAGTGGCCACGGCTGTGAAGAAACGCAAGAGGAAGAGGTTAAAGACGCCATGTTTACTCAGGGAAACCTACAACATGATCACTGGTTTGAACTGTATCCACTTCACATCATCTTTACCAAATAAACGTTGAGTTAACCTGGTATACGTTGAGTTAACCTGGCTCATATAAATGCAACTTCCTATTAAAATATTAACACTCAACCATATTTGCTCAGCATTGTTCTTTTTTTTGGTTGAAACAATTTATTGAGCCTGTCTAGCTTTAGATTTCTCCACATGTCAGAGTAGTTAGCTTTAGTAAGTGAGGTACGTGATTTGTCTTCAGCATGTAACAGCTCTCAGTTACATCAACTTCTTTTCATCCAGCAGCACAGTGCAAAGAACCAAAACACTGCAGCTAATTTCTGGCAGATGTTCAATTACTTCAGTCGACTGTAACACACCAAATGTCCCATATTTAGAAGATTGTGACCCGTAACGCTAGACTGTAAGACCTTGCCAGATTGAAGCCTTGGTGTTCTTACAGAAGCTCTATCTTGGTCTTTCTGGAGACAGACTGGATTTGTTTTGAAATAAAGGTGGAACTGGATAGGTGTTTATCCAAGCTGATTGAAAAAAAAAGTGTTTCTTTGGAATTATTCAGATATTTATCCATCCATTTCCTGTACCCCCTCAATCTTGTTCAGGTCCCAGGAGGGAGCTGGTGCCTATCTCCAGCAGTCAGTGGGTGAAAGGCGTGGTACACCCCCGACAGATCACCAGTCCTTCAGAGCACCACACACACACACACACACACTCTGACACTTAAGCTCAAATTAGAATTTTCAAGTTATCTGATAAGCTTGTTTTGGGATTGTGGTGAAAACTCGCACATGCAAAGGAACTCCACACAAAAGGCCCAGCTGAGCTTTAAATCCAGGACCATCATGCTTCATAAAACACACTGAGACACCTGGAGTGTTTATTATCACTCACCTTTAAAAGGCAATAATGTTTTTGCCTGTGTATGTGTGTTTATTAGCAAAGTATTTTATGAACTTGCAGAAAGTAATCATTATATGTACATCTACACCTGATTACTTTTTGGAGTTAGCGCAATTCAAGATGGTTGTCACAGCCAACTGACCTTCAAAATCACACAAATGGCTTTAAGTAAATCAATTTTACAACCCTGTCTGTTGTCTGCTGGCAAAATATCTAACAAATCACGAGACTGAGATTGTAATGAAACTCTCAAAGTAATCACTGGATGTACATCTACAGCTGATTAAGTTTTGGAGTCAGTTTAATTCAAGATGACGCACATCAACTTCACATCTAATCCACATCAGACAACACAAAGATTGCTATAGCTCAGTCAATTTTAAAGTTATTGAACTCAAATTTAATGTGGTAGTAGATGAGAGTGATTCAGTATGTAAACCCTGAGCATGACATTTTGCAATATTATATAAGATTGTGCTTAACATTAATTTTAGGTTTGACCAAAATAGCAACAACTCTGTCTCTTCTCAGCATAAGGTGATCTTAGTCTAAAACCTTTTGCAATAAAAGAGGTGGGTGATACGCATTCCTTCAAGGCTTTTTTTCCAAAAAAAAATTTCTTCCAGGTGAATTCTAGACTCAGTCAATTCAAACTCTGACATAGATTATTTATTTAACCAAAGTCTGTTGATTATTCAGTCAACAACGGTGAGCTGCAGTTAATTAAATGCACCAATGACAATTATATTTTAACATCCTGCTTTTCGTTTGTTCCCACTGCAATCAGAGAGGCTTTCTTTTACAGCTCACAAAATCCAGCACACTAAATCTGCTGCCAAGTTAAAGAGCAGTAAACTGTGTGCTCATTTGCAGTGGGTCAGTTTTACTGTTATGACGTGTGCCGTACATGTCCCGCAGAAGGTGTTTTTGTCTATGATTTTTCAAGCCTAACAGCACCATAACCTGATAGTTTGAAAACGTTGAGGGGTCTGTTTTGTGTCATGCAGGTGTTATTCAGCCGTATGTCAAATTAAGAAAGGAAATGTTCATTTTGATAGACAGCAGACTCGCTCCTCCCATCGAAATTATCCGAAAGCACCACAGTATGCATTTGTAAATGAGCAACTGTTGAGTATTTAAAACACGCAGACTGGGCCTCTTTGACAGACATATAAGTCATAGTCAGGTTCTCAGAGGTCATTCTGACTGACAGTGTAAAGGGCTGGAGGTCAGCGGGGACTGGGTACCTTTGCATCTTTCATTTCCTCCAGGGTGAAGTGCTAGTGCCCCCCTGCCTCCTTGTCTCAAGCCAGGAGACCCCAGATGAGACCCAGAGCGAGGTCAAGCCATAGTACAGACAGCCAAATCTCTGCATAAATTCTGCACATACCAAACTCTGTGTGCCCACAGCAAAACCGAAGCACTGAGAGTCCTTTCTCCTGCCGTTTAATGTTAGATGATTTTAGACACCAACCACACAGAAAGTGTTTGTGAATATGCAAAACCTTCTTCTGTTGTTTTAGCCTGGCGTTCAAATGAAAACAAGGCCAAAGACATTGTTTTCTGTTGTTGTTGGGTTTTTTTTGAAGACCAAAGACTTTAT
Organism: Kryptolebias marmoratus; assembly: GCF_001649575.2. NCBI lineage: Eukaryota > Metazoa > Chordata > Actinopteri > Cyprinodontiformes > Rivulidae > Kryptolebias > Kryptolebias marmoratus. The sequence goes on from NC_051433.1 coordinate 23,562,228, forward strand.
ATATTACAGACCAAGTCTATCCACCTTCTCTTGATGATGGGAACTGAAGCCAGATGGACTGGGTGTAAGGGAGTGCCATGTTGTATTTTTGGAACCAGCGTTTGCACTAGAGTCTGGCCTACTCCCTCGCACACAACCAGGGTGTTACATGGGCTTTCTTTAAAATATAAATCATCCGATTACGTCTTACTAAAATGAACATTTGAACAAACAGCTGTAAGGCAAGGATTTTGTGAATCAACAAGAGTCAACATTTTAAAAACAATGATATTGGAAATATTCCATTTGTTAATATGGAGGGGGCAAGACTAAAAACTAATACTGGAAACAGCCAACAGATAATGCTAGTCCCATTCTAGCTTCAACTTCCAATTTCCTGTAGGATGTATAGATATATAGTCTTTTGGTGAGTACAGGTGCTGGTCATAAAATTAGAATATCATGAAAAAGTAGATTGATTTCAGTAATTCCATTTAAAAAGTGAAACTTGTATATTATATTCATACATTACATACAAACTCATATATTTCAAATGTTTATTTCGTTTAATTTTGATGATTAC
>NC_051433.1:23564104-23629343 GCF_001649575.2 Kryptolebias marmoratus
TTGTATGTAATGTATGAATATAATATACAAGTTTCACTTTTTAAATGGAATTATTGAAATCAATCTACTTTTTCATGATATTCTAATTTTATGACCAGCACCTGTATATAGATAAAAGGCAATCTTTTGAAAATGATGTTGTCATAGCTCCACCTACAACACCAAGCTCATCCTATTCTTCTAAATGTATTTACAGTTTGTACATAACATTATGCACATGCTCCATGCCTTGTTTCCTGTTATTGATTTATTTTCATGACAATGTTACAGTACCAGATACAGACCTGGCATGGTTACTACATTGTTTTAGGTCATTTTTGGTGTTTCCTGGTGGATGAAGACATTTATAGTCACCGTGTTTATGGTGATATTTTTAGAAACAGCAAATGGAAAGATTGTTTTGGAAAACTGCATTTCTGTGTGGACAGGGTCTTAGTGGTCAGGTGCTGTGATTATTTTCAGGCTTCATCTACTGTTTGACAATGTGGGTGCCAGAGTGCAAAGATTAAGGCAGGAAGTGTTCTGATGCAGGAAGACTTAAGGATCCTGCACAATGAGTGTTGCATAGGGAACATAAGAGGTTTATATGCTGCTCTCCTTTGCTTTGTTTCTTTAAGACTCAAGTTTTTTTTTTTTATATATATGTTGCTCCCTGAACAATGTCAGTTCCAGTTCACCCAACCAGAATGCTGTTCGTGTGGGAGCAAGACTGTTGGACTGGACTGTTGCTTCATGTAATGAGATATTTGTTGTGATTTTCATCATTGTCAGCATTGTCAGGCTCATTCAACCCTTCCACCAGATAATGACCTTCTTTTGGTGGCGGTGTCTTGTGAAGTGAGTAAAAAAAGTACAAGGAGAAGTGAGAGGTAAAGAGTGAGAAAAGATGAGTAAAAGTTGTACTTCATGTGACTTCAGTCATACAGTGCAGATCTTTGTTTATACAAAGAGCTGCAGTCGAGGTCAGCGGTGACAGACACACAGGCTGCTACTGATGGGAGAAAAGGAGGATCAAAGTCTTTTTAAAGATGAGCTGAGCATGTGCAGAACTGATCACAGACGATCATGCACAATGCAAGCTGTGTGATATTTTGATCTAAAATGATACAAATGCAGTTGTCTAAAACCTCAGATAAAGAGCAGCTGCAGGTTTTAAAAACAGGTGCAACAACTTTACTGCCTAAAACGTCTCTTAATCGGAAATGCCTTCACTTCAGCTGGTTCTTTTAGTTAACTGTTGGATTTATATGTCAGAAAGGCTGAGTACATTCATGTTGCATATTATTAACTTTATATGAGTTATGTATTTTCCCTTGATCATCAATGCATAAATAAAATAACTGAAAGTTAAAATGTAGTATACCTCGAGGAAATGCATATCGCCCATCGCCTTGTGTGCCAAAATTTTAAACATAAATCTTGTGCGATCTGTTAGTGTTCAGAGTACGTGCTGGGGATGACCCTTGGCTACTACCACATCAAACTTTAGCTCAGTATTTGTAAATCTGACTAAGTTATAGTCATTTTTGTGTTTGCTAATCTCAATTAGCTGTGGCGGCAATCTTGTATTAGGTTGACTCCAAAAATTAATCAGGTGTAAATACACATCCAGTGATTGCTTTAGTTTCACTAAAATCCATCCAGTAATTCTTGAAATATTTTGCTAACAGACCAATAGGTTTGCCAAAGTTTAAAACATACCATACACAGTCTGTTAACCTTTAGAGTATGTGCTGAGAGTTGACTGTCAGCTACTACCACACCATTATTTGTGCCTGAGTTGTCATCATTTATGTGTTTGCTAAGATTGACTAGCTGTGGTGGCCATCTTGAATCAGATTTACTCTAAATGTTATTCAGTTGTAGATGTGCTTTAATGGTTATTCTAAGAACTTCGTCAAAATCTATTCAGTGATTCATGAGTTACTGTGATAACAGACAACCCCGAACACACACACACACACACACACACCACACACTGCACACTTAGGCAATCACGTGATCATCCGCTTTTCATGGCTTTGGGAAATAACATCTGTACAGGCATGTGCCAGACCTGAATGTCTATAGATAGATAAATTAAATCCTAAATATATATTTCAGACCTGAGTTTGTAACAAAAACTACAAGCAGAACTTACAAGTCACCTGCAAAGCATTTAATAACATTGGCCTATGAGTGTACTTGTTGTGTCTTTCTGCACAGCCTGGGGGCTGCAGGAAACTACTCAGGGGTTTTTGTCTCTGCCTTTCATTTGCTAAATCTCAGTGCTTCTGCTTCCCCAGAAAATTTTAGTTAGTTTTATTAGAACACACAAAAAACATAAAAAATACCATAGTGCACAATGCACACATTATGTGAGTGGAAAATAGACATCAAATGACATGACTTTCAAACTGCAACCAACAACATTCTTTAACTCTCTTTCCTTTTTAAGAATGCAAACTGTGAAAATACAAAATGTCCTTTTGATCATCAATGTTTGGCTTGTTTCTTTTTTGCTGCTGCAGTACTGTAACATGGTAGGGCAACACAGCCCTGAGGAGAGGATGAAGGGGGGTGGGGGAGCCTGTCACATGTTTTGATGACAAGTGATTGTGGGATAATGAAGACACAATTATTCTTTTTTTTTTGCTATTTCACTCTGCTCTAAACATAGTTTTTAAATCAGACCTACATATTACAAACTATCTTCAAGTGATATTTATTAAAAAAGAATAATGCACAGGAGTGCTAAGAATGTGTACCCTGAAGACCAGGCAGGCTCACTGAGTACACTTACTTCACATTCCAGTCGTGTTTTCCACATCATTAATCATTCAAAGTTGTCTGTTTTGTAAGTTGAAAGCTATAAATCAGTCATCCTTATGATATTTAGTAATGATGACTGAGTTACAACCATGGAAGCCCAGAGTTTCAATCCAGAAGTGTTTACTGGTAGGTGTAACTAGTTAGTTGTTAGTGTTACAGAGTCAAAGCCACACATGTAATGATAAAAATGTCTGCTTTTGTAAATATAAAAATATCAGAGAACATTTTTCAAAAAGGAGTTCAATTCCTCTTTCTGCCACATGTTAAAGCTGGCTGTGATACTCTAATCAGTGTGTGTGAGAGAATGGATAAGCGATATGCACTTAATAAAGGAATGCTAGGTCTTTAATATTAATAAGTAGAATTTATCAAACACAGTTAAACCAGACTTTTATGTGTGCAAAACCATTCGTTCTAAATAAAGTTTTGTTCAATAATTGTTTCCATGTGTAAGATTACTGCAGAGTCTGATGGAAATAAAAGAGAAAAGTGTTTGATGAATCAGGAAGAAAAGACCCATCTTTTTGCTTCCTTCATTTATCAGTATGATATCTAGACTAAAACAGGCAGGTATACCACAAACTTTGATCTGTGTCTATAAGGGAAACTTTACCGTCTAGCTTTCAGCAAACTAAAATAGCCACAGCAGACAGAGAACTATTACAATCTTTTCCTTGTTGAGACCTAATGTGTTAACCATACCCAACACCACACTTCGTCAAAAGATTCAACCTTCTGTAGTCAGATTTTTCGTTGAAAACAAAACAAAACAAAACAAAAAAACACCTTCTTTCCAGCTTCATACGAAGATCCTCATGTGATATTGATGAAAGGCTCCGCCCAGACGGGTTATTGATTTCTTCTTTGAAGATTATCCGAATGTCTTTTTTTTTGTTCAGAGGCATCAGGAAGAGAAAGGAAAAACCTGCTCTCTTGGGGTCACAGATACATGCACTCATCTCTCACACTGGGATGCATCCACATGGTGAGGATGCTTCAGAGTTCAGCTTGGTTTAGCAATAATCAAACAGAGCTGCAGTGTCAAATTTAAGAGGACTGGCCATTCTCAAAAGGGAGATTTCATCCCAGCCAAGTATTCTTTTCCTGAAGCATCATTCATCTAAGACTTAAAGGAGTGCACTGTCGCGTTCCTTTAATCCTTCTGTCTGGTACAGTTTTATATAACTATCCTGTCACCCTCAGTCCACAAACTTTAATAGTGGCAAAAAGTTTTCTGGGGCACACCCTGAGTAATCTCCTAAATTGAGCACATATTTTTAATTCAAATTGTTTTTGGCTGCAGATTCATCATCAGTTTATGTTGGAGAGTTCCCTGTAAAACTTCTGCGTTCCTTTGAGACCACTAACCGCTCAAATAACTTAACCATGACCATATGATCAGAGGGGATGCCAACATATACAGTAATAACACACAGCCTCACTCTCACACTCACACAAACGTAAAGCTTTAGTTTAAGGTTCTTTACTTCACATACCTAATGCAGATTAGAGTAAATGTGGCTGTTGTGAGCATTTATTCTACCAGTGGACCATGTTTCTGTGTTGTGAGGCTTTAAAACCACAGCTTGAAGCAGCGTTTGGCTTTTTCTTTCTCACAGTTTCAAACAATAGGGACAGAAAACCGATAATCGTATAAAATAATCACTTGTGTTAAAATTACTGCAACAAGAGAAAAGAGGGAAGATGCCAGTGATGCAGAACATATGAGAGCGCTGAGTGGTTTAAAATGAGTAAACATGCAACTGCAGGCAGAAAGCTATTTACTACAGCATTATGAGCCAAATGTGGTGCAGAGCCAACATATTACATATTCATTCACTTAAACTAAAACGGACGATAGTGTAAGAATTAAAAAAAATAGCAGATGCATGAAGAACTGTTAAAGTTTTGAGATGGAAGTTGTTTTAGGATGGCAGCAGCCAATTCGTTAGTTATTCAGCCTGATCAGAATTAAATTTTGGTGCTTCAAACTGATGTGATTCAAAAAGCTATCTACAACAGGTAAGATGTTAATTGTTCATACCCTTTTTACAGACTCCTATTTTAGAAGATTTAAACTATGAATTTAAGCCCTTATTGTTGATGTGTTCATACATGTATTCATTCTGAGCATTTAATAAATACCTAATACTTTAGATTTTTGAATGACAAAAAACTAGTAGCATAGAATTTGGCATATGACTGTAATACTGTCAAAGCTGTATTTTAGTGATTAATTATTTAATAAAAATGACAACGATTTTAAAGAAGAACACAAAATGTACTAATTTTATTGTTGGAAAACTTCAGCTGATGCAAGTGACTAATATAATGTTTTCTTTCAGTATTAAACATAAACTAAATTATATCTGTTCAGGAAGTGAAACTGATAGACAAATAAGATTTCTAAGCTGAAACTAATGGCAAACAGCATAACCTTTAAATATGTGGCTGCCATGTTTTCTGAGTGATTCCAGTCATTTTGTGTCCGGTAACATTAATTTCAGTGTCAAAATAAAAGCTGAAACGGGACAACAAAATGAGAAAAGGCATCTTCAGAACCATTTTAGTGTTTTTTTTTATTTACTTCCAACTCCTGAGGGAAATATCTACTCCTTCCTAATGCTCTAATTTGTTCACCAGCCTGTCACTAATTGCCAGTCTGCTGTCCAGTAGGTTTTCAGGGCTAACTCAGTTTGCAGGAAACAAAAACATTGCAAGTTAAACAGCTAAACAAAGTCGTGACACTCACAATAAATCTCACTGAAACCAAGGAGGGCGCCAGGTTCTGATATATTTCTTCATTAAACAGAACCATCACGGCTGCTGCTCTGTCCGAACCTCTGTCCGAGCTGCAGCCGTGCGTGTCCTCCGCAGAGACGGATGTAAGGGATGTGACTCTGTCAGTGTTTTAACCACTGTGGTTGTGTTTATGGTTTCTCGTCACACAGTCATCCACGTGCCCGACCGCATCCATCCCTAGAGTCACATCTGGGAGCCACATGTGTTCAGGATGTGGGCGTACCGGAGCCAGGGCCCAAAACAGCTCAGGGCAACATCCTATACGGAGCTGGATTAACCTGGCTGCTTGTCAATCATTTATAATTACCAGAACCGCCTGTTAATGCGAGCTCCGTCCCCATATTTTCCTCATCAGGATGAAGTCATTCTGGCTGAAAACAGAGGTGGAGCACTTCATTGTGTGGGTGTGTCTGTGTGTGTGTGTGTGTGTGTGTGTGTGTATGTGGGGGGTACATTAAATTACCTTTGCCACAGCTTGATTGAACACTGCTCTGACAAATCAGGCTCTAACTGCAGCTATAAAACACAATCAATTTCTGAACAACCAGCACATTTCAACAAATCTAAATGTGTTTTACAAGGAACAAATAACAGATTTAATACAAACTTTTTAAATGTGTTTGGTAACCAGGACTTATATTGATGAGGAAAAACACGACTATTCAATAAGAAATTATTTTTTCCTTTCCTTCATCTTAACTTTAACAAAAAAGTTAACATTTTTGGAATATATTCTATAACTTTTACATTGCCAGTTATTTCCCCACTGCAATAAATAGGAGTGGGGAAACTGACTGTAGAAAGAGTTTTGTGTTTTTTAGTCACTGTTTCTCAGTTGGAATGAAACTTGCTCGAGGTAAATCATTACTGTAAGTCTGTTGTTTGTTTGACCCACTTTAATTGCTAAAGAGAAGCTCTTGAATCTTGCCTGTTAAGGAGAAAACTGTGAATGAAGCAAAGGAGACAGTATAAGACACAGTTGATTCCATAGATCAGTATTCAGGTGTCGTTTGGAGGTAAGTAAGATTTTAACCCAGAATCTAGTGTACAGAAACAGATTCAAGGACACAGGACTGGATCAGGAGAGCTGCAGAGAAGGAGAACAGGTGAGTGAGGGAATCCAAATTGGAATTTCAATGAGGTAAATAATCAAATATCTTACTGAGTTGTGTTTTGTTGTGTAGCTCGGAAAGAGGGTTGAGGATTTCAGATGGGGTAAGCACTTGATGGACAGTGGCAGATCAGACACAGGAGGGTAAAGCTGAACCAACTTTAACCTGAGCTTGTTATCACAGGTTTGAGGCGAGGACAAAGACTTCTGGACCGACACACGGGAGGTGAAGTTACCAGAAGCCAGAGTAGGAGACACGATGACTACAAGGAGGACACAAAGAGATCACAAGGTAAGTTCAAAACTTTCTATTAGGTAACGTATCTCTGAGGCTTTGGGTTGAGTTACTATGAGGCATACAATGTTCCATTGAAGAGTTCTGGTTTGGCTCGTATTAACTGGAGGATCATCAGGGCAACTCAGCCTGATACTCAGGAGCTGCGAGGAGTGGTTACTGGAGAAGACATAGGAACAATACACTGGAATTCTCACATCAGGTTCCTTCGGACCCATAATTGTGACACTTCTAACAATTTAAGGTGAGAATTAGATTTTGTCAAATAAAGCAAGGAACAAGCCTAATGTGCAGTATTATTTTAACCCCAAAAATTGAATGTAACTAGCCAACTCAACAAAGTATTTTTTTATGTAAACCCCCACAAGTGGGAGTTCAAGTCCTTGTTTTAGATAAACGTGAACAATTCTGGTGGATGCAGAAATGGACAAAAGTGTTTAAATAAGCAGTGTAAGCAAGTACAGTGGGTCGAAAATGTGTTCACCTCCTTGGTATTTTTTATATCTCATTTCCTTACAACCTGATGTTTAAATTAACTTTCAATTTGATTATAATTAATGGATTTACACAAAATACTTGAGTTTAATGATGTCGTAACTAATAATATTTAACCCAGAGTTCAGTAAACCACTGGAGTGTTGCTTGAGCAGCGTGTTAAGTGTCATTGTCCTTCTTGGATGTGAAACTTCTGCTGCTCTTTATTTGCCTCGAAAGTTGGAACTCTGATTTGGGAATGACGTCAGATCCAGACTTAACCGTGTTCCAGCTGCAAGTTGGAAAACCAGTAGGATTTGCTAATGGTTGTGCTCAGTTTTACATTTGAATTTCCAGTCATGAGACAACAAGACAGAAAAAATACATAGAGGGTTAATACTTTTTCTTTTTCTGCTGGAAAAAAATTTGAAAGTAAATAACTGTGGTACCTTGAATATTATCAGAAGTGTGAGGACTGTGGCTTAACTGTAATAATAATCCAGTTTAATTGGCCTGATTTTGGTCTATGTGAAATGATGACCTTTTAGCTGATGTCCTCTGGAATGTTTGTTGACTGTCATCACACCAGCCTCATTTTATCCATTTTTAAAATGTACAACAAATACAGGGATGTTTGGAGAGCTGTTTGGTCACGCCGCAGCTCATTTCTGATTAATGCCACATGACTACGTTGTCTTTTTGTTCCCAAGTCGCCTTGAACGATTACATATAGGCCTCTTTTTGAGCCAACTGTTGCAAAACCAGATTAATAAGATGTAATGGTTGCAAATGTAGCTTGAAAATCCATTCAAGCGTAAATGAAACATTATCAGCTTGATGTAGAAGCTCTTCTATTTCTCAGCATTGTTCTCTTCTGTCAACGTTGGCTCGTCTCCTGATGCTTGTAAGAGCCAATTGTGTTTCCCGGGATGAACAACCGATGTAGTAGAAGAGTTTGAGACTTTACTGGAAGGAAAATATAGAACTTTCTGGAATAAGGTGAAGACTTTTCACACCTGGATGTCAGCTATTCCACGGGGAATCACAAAACACACTTCTATCTTTTGACCCATGATGAATTTTGCTCATGAGGACACAAAACCGTTGAAAAGGATGTAATTGGAATTTGTTCACACAAAGAAGCTAAAAGCTCACAATTTTAATGTGTTTTTTGGCAAAAATGTATATCTACATTGTAGTTCAGCCCAAAAGCACTTGAATAAAGAAGTCCGTTATGTATTTAAAAATTCTATCTTATGAGAAAAATTAGTTTCAAATGCTGGAAAGGAAGAACTCACCAGAAGTGTAAAGGACATATTTGCAGACATTACAGGAGGATTCTCATTCCTAGTTCTTTGTTTCCACTCAGTCAAAAGTGAGTGGATGTACAGAGTGATTTAAAAAAAAAAAAAAAAAAAGCTTTTTGCAGCTTGATGCTGGTGTACAGCTGGAGACTTTCAGTGTAGATTAGTGTCAGCAGGTAACGGAGTGTTCAGCCCCTAAACCTCCCAGGAATGACATGAAGGCAGGACAGCAACGAGCAAGAGACAAAACAAATGCTCTTAGGAAAACACGCTAAACAGGATAAAAGGGCACAGAGGGAGTGGAACACTTTGAGGGAAAATTATATATTTTTACCGTTATGTGCTTCATTAAACTTAGAGTAAAGTTACAAGATCCACTGGCTGATGGATAAACAAGATCTAGCAAAATGAGGTGGTCACATCCCAGTCCTCTGGTTATTTAAACATTAGGTTTACAAAATCCCACATCCTAATGATTAGTATTCTGGGTGTGAGTCCGGCAGTCAGTCACTTAAGGTAGTATCTCATCAGGCTGTAACTATTAGAGACTAGTTAGTGACTTAAACTTGTAAGAAAACTGTAAAAAAAAAAAAAGAAAAAGACAAATTTTCTGTTGCAGTCTTTCTGAAGTTTGAGTTTTTGCGACCAGAGAGCTGTGCAGCCACACTGTGAAGCCAATTTAAAAAAAATCACAGCCTATTTCTGGATGCACGGTTTATATAAACTGTATCCTAGAACTTGCACATCATTTCGATGACGACCTTTGCCCACATTGCACCCGGGTCAGTCATTTTCAAGACTGAGCCTCTGAAACTCAAGCAGAAAAATTGAAACCCCCCACAAATGTTTTGAAACACTTTGGGGGTTCTGTCTTGAATGCCTTTTGCCAACTAGTCACCAACAGTTGCAGAGCAGTGGGATGCTAGCATTAGAGACCGTTAGCTAACCAACAGGAGGGTGGGAGAACTAAGGAAGTTGATGTTTCGTGTTGGTTTCAGTTTATGGAAATTAACATTCCCTTTCTCGCAAACACTTAAAAATAACATCAGGTCTCTTAAAAGATTCAACCCGAGGGTTAAATTCAGTGTTTGTATTCCCATCTGTACTGCTATAACTGTAATCCCATATAATGTTGGGGATGTTAAATCAGCTCTGCAACAGGGACAGAACTTTTCACCTTGTTATCAGAGTTACAGGTGTGGCTGAAAGAGCTTGTCACTTTGAAAAGGTCAAGGTTATTTTCAGCTTTCTTCCCTCTTTTATATTTTTGACAAGTCTAATTAGATTCTCAAACTGAGCACAAGTGCCTGTGAGAAGGGAAATAACAGTCTCCCAGTGCATACGCATGCCTTTTGGTGCATATGCATTCAATGTGCGTGCAAGACTATGCACACCTGTGTTTGTGTATGCTTCTCCCCAAATGACCCAAAGCTACTCATGCCTGGCACAGATCTCCCAAATGAATAAAAGGCTTAATAAAAAAAAAACTGTAATCCCACTTTAGAGAAAAACTCATGAAACAGGTCTTGTTTGAGGCCTATCTCTGGAGTATGTCATTACAAGTTTCAAGATACGAACATGTCTATGTGAAAATGATAGCACGTCTGTTGGACATTTTGTCTTTGCTTTTAACCGAGACTAAAGTTGTGATGCACTGAGAGAAATATTTCTGAGCAAAGAATCAAGTTTTGCTTCTGGCAATTTTAATAGACTTTGACATGTGTAGGATTGGTTGTGGTTAATTACATGTATTCCCATGTTTAAACTACATTATTTGGTGAATGTAGAGCAAAAGCACAAGATTGAAACTAGGCCTCTGTATTGATAGTCCATAGTTATAATTAGTGCATTTTATCATAGTTGATGACAAACATGCATATACTGTTTGGTGCAATAGGACCTGTAAATATTTTTTTCTTTCACCTTACATCCTGTAATGTTACAACTTTCATAATGTGTGGGATTGATTAGCAAAACTCCAAATTCGATTAACTGCACACATCATGAAAAACTGACTGTTATGCTAACCCAAAATCCATCTATCCATCCATGCTAACCCAAAATAAAGATTATAATCCAGCGTTATGCACAAACTAAGGTAGACGAGAACTCTTCACGGAAAAGAACAGCACAGATAGCTGCACTGAGAAGGGAGAGGATTTCTTTCACAGACTTCTGTTTCTTTCATGACCCAGAGATTAATGGTAATGTTTTTCCACACAAGGAAATCCCCCAAAATGACCTGGACTTTGCTGGATGGCAAGAAAAAGAAAAAGAAAAAAAAAACAACAGATCTATTACATCATGATTTCCCACAAGTAGAGGAAAAGCTTACTAGACATCAGGGTTAGGTGAGTAGCTGACAGAACCTCAGGTTATCTAAGGCATAAATACAACTGCAGATTCTTACACCTTGTTGCTACTAGTGGCAAACATTGACATTAATGACGATAGTGGAAGCTTTTCTGCTTCTTCTTCTTGTTCTAACCTGAACAAAAATGCCTTTTTTGGGGTGTTTTCATGTTTTATTTCTAGAACCAGAGGCTGCACACTTGGGATGTGAAGCTGTACTCTCAATACAGAAGTCCCACCTACACCCTCCCAACTCACTAAAAGGCTGTCACACTGTCAATCAGTGTAACATGATGTTTTCTTAAAGCCTCGACTAACTGAAATTAAACATATTTGTAAAATTCATTTTTGAACATGCAGCAGCAAAGTAAGAACAACTCAAATCAACAAAAAATAACTGCAAAAACTTATCTGAAGTGTATATACATTTTTTTTAGTGGGGTAAATGTCCCATTTGTTTGAATGAAGGGTTGGGACTTAAAAATTGTACTGCAGCCAGCCCCTAGGGGGAGCTCTTTCATTGCATTCTCATCTTCCAGCTTCAGGTCTTGTCTCTAGTTATGATATATCTCAATGGTGGCAACAATGATGGTCAAACAAAGATCACTTAATAATTCAGCCAGCAGACCACGTCACAAAGAAAAGAGTTCAACTGTGAAGTCAAGAACAGGTTTGATGAGCTGCCAGGGCTAATCAATGAAATGATTGGAAACATCTGATGCACATTTTCAGGAAAACTTGAGACTTTCCCTACCAGCCTTACATTAGATGCTAAACATTATTGTGTGCTGACAGTAGATTAGTAGAACATTATTGTGACCATTTAAAAACCATTAAAACCATTTGGCGGTGCTCTGGAGCAGCTGAATCTTAGTCCAAAACAAACAAAAACATATCCATCAGTGGAACCTAACTTAAAGTTCTTCAACCAGCTCGTAGAACTCTCTACCTAAGGAAAAACAGACAGCCTGAATAATTTCTCAGAGGCAGGCCATTTTGGATGTTTACTTACTCTGTCCTGGCATAGACTCATATGTGCAATACTAACGGCCAAAGCAGCTGTTAACAACAGAGCGCAGGAAAGAGGACTATGATACAAGGGAGAGGGACTGCACTTGTTGCTAAGAGTGTAGTTTTTAAATAATTATTCATAATTGTACTGCTGATTTGTCAAAATACTATAAACCTAACCTTTAACAAGTAGACTAATTTGATTATTCATTTGACTACTTGAAGTATGAAACTAAAAAATAAAATAGGATCCTGTAGTTCAAGGTCAGTTTTTAAAATGTACCACAAACCGTAAAGTTGTCCTCTCCAAAGTAGTGGCATTTATAATCAGCGGTGGCGACAAAGATGACTACACATTATCATGTAATGCATGACACTGGTATGGGGGTAAGAGATGAAGCGATAAAGTTTAAATGAAGCACGCAAACATAAAAACACTCAAATCATCAGACTAGATGGCTCAATCGACACACTCTTGTTCCTACTTCATATCATCCTGAAAGATGAAAGACTGAATTGTCCCCTCTCTGCAATCCGTAGATGCACACAGAGATCTTAAAATACAAAACTTTTCTGCCTCCAGTAGGAACTGAACAATGTGGAGAGGTGCAATCAGCTCATGCTGTGATGAGATCATAAGAAACAGATATGCATCTTTTGTTTTGTCTTATTGTGATGGAAAACATTTTGAGTAAACACATCAAACAAAGTTGGGTGGATATGTCTGTGAGATACTGAGTCTAATTTGGGTTTCTCACAATGGCATAACAAAAAGAGTAAGAGACCCGTGAGCCGCTCATTGTACCCAGCCTGATTATGTACATCAAATATAAACGGGGCTACTGTACATGAACTAAAACAAGAAATATTTGTGCACAGACACTACCCATGCTGTTTGGAGACATGGCCATGTCAACATGACATTGCCATGTTTGGTTTCCATTTAGTCAGTGATATCACATCTTCAAGCATTGTGGAGGGACGTTTGCATCTAAACTCAAGTTAAAACTACAATTTGATGACAGGAGATAAAGACTCAGTGTAACAATAGTTTAAAGCTCCACCACAGAAGCAAAAAGTCTTTTAAAGCAGTTCAATCCTAAGATTGTGTTTTTAGTCAAGCGGAGGCAAAAATTGGTGACATAAAATCTCCGCAACACAAGAACCAACAAACAACAAGGCACCTCTAACATGTAGTGCGACTCCAAATCCTAGCAACGTATGTGTGCTAGATGATGGATGGATATTAATCATTCAAATGTCAGGAAGAGTAGATTTATTGCCCCGAGGTCAGATCACCCACTTTTATTCACCAACAGCCCCAGCTGAAACACCCAGGTCCTCTAACAATCACTGGCTCAAATTTCTTATATGGAATGCTGCACTAAAAGATTTCATCAGCTTCATGGATTTAAGACACATGAGGCTCAGTTCAAAGATAAGAGGTTGTATTTCTGCCAGGTAAGATGCAGGTGAATCATAAAGGTATTTGTCAGTTCATTCACCTCTTCCTCTGAGACGTTTTCCTTTCATGACATACTCACGAGTGTTGTGTGTAAGGTTTCTAATTTTTTTAATTTGTACATGTAGTTCAGGTGAATATTCAAAATGAACTCACTGTGATCAGTGACTTTTATAAGCGTGTCCTTGCAACGTTTAAAAAAAAAAAAAGAGTAAAATTTAGGGCAAACGATGCTGTGAAGATTTAGGCCATAAAATATCAAATCACAAAATCAACTGCTTAAAGAGATTATTTTAATTAATCTATGAACTTTAAGTTTATTTATTTTTTATTTGCACTTTGAATTGCCTTGTTGTGGAAAAGTGCTATATAAATAAATTTCACTTCACTTATTTTTGGAGATTTTATCACGGATTTTTGCTCTTGGTTATTTTGATTTACACTTATTTTATAGAGTTTGTACATCAAAACATTGATATTCTGTCACTTCAGATTATAGGAAAAGTAAGTTCCAAACTGTTATTGGGCTTTACAGAAGAAAGCTGATGTAGGGTGGAAGTGTCAGTAGGCCTGTAGACGGAGGCGAACCCAGAACGCAGACTCATCTTGAAAATGAAACTAATTTATTAAAACAAAATACAAACAAAACAAAAGGCTGGCGTGGCAACAAAGAAAAACAAATACAAAACACAAAATGGCAAGGCAGGGCAAGGAAAGGCAAAGCACGGAAACCGACGATCATGGCCAAAAAGAAAGGAATGACCCAGTGAAGAGTGGAGAACAGAGACCGGCTTTTAAAGACAGAGGGAGAGATGAAAATTGGTTGCAGCTGGGGACATGACAAGGAACAGGTGAGGTGGGCGTGGCAGGCGTGACCGGAAAATTACCGGGGAGGTGAATAGTGACAAGAAACCCAAAAGACAACTAAACAAACACAATAAAATACCAGACAAATAACAAAAACTCCAAATGACAGGAAGTTACACCCTTCATTTCAGCAGAAAAAAAGTCTTGTTCTCACTTGAATTCTTTTTAGCGGAGGAGGTCAGGATTCCAGAGCCCAAGAGTTGTCTGAAAAAGTGCAGGTGTCCAAGAAGGTAAATTATCATATCAGAATGCTTATTTTTATCTTTAATGCATTGTGTTGTTGGTAGTGTATCAAGATGTGTATCGTATTGGCCACAGACCAGACATGCACAACCTTAGTGTCTACAGGTTTATATATTTTCTTATTAAAAAAAAATGTTACTAAGTTCTTTCAGTGTTTAGCCAGGGATAGACATGAATTCAGAAATTACAGGCTTGTTTATTTGTTATCACAGTTTTCTAATATCTGGGAAAAAATATGAATTCATTTTTAAGCTGAAAGCACCAACACATTTAGAGTTGTAGTTTAAACTTACAAAAGATATTACATTGACATACTCAACCCCTAAATCTAACAGCTGTTTACACAGCTTAGGTCTGAAACATCTTTTAACTTTAAAATTGTACTGTTTACATTACATGTCTTTTAGTCCCATAAAGGAAGCTGTATCAGCGTGGCTACGCTAGAAAAAAAGTCACCTGGGTCCACTTAGTCTGACTGCTCTTTCTATGATTACCTTTTTTCGCTCCATATAAACCCGGTGCAACAGCCAGTTGCTGCTGGAGCCCCTCTGCAGAATTACTCACCCCTCCGCTTGCCCACTTTTTCACTCCCACTGTCTGACAGGCCTCTGGGCCCCAGATCACAACCTCGGACTAAAAATTTATGCTCGACTTTGCTGCAAGGCCACGCGCCTGTTCACATTGTTTAGGTGGGAGTTGAAAACATGGACCTCTCAGCTCTGAGGGCATGGTGCCAACCCGATTCTGTAGAAAAAATAAAAATGCTTTGAATGTCTTCCTGGACAGAAAGAGAAAGTTCTCTGTTCTACAACCAAACTGAGGCAACCTTGCTTGCATTAGCTGCAAAGATTCAACATTTTAAATAATTCAAAGCTGTTTTGGAGAATGGTGGGCCAACTAACTCACTTTTAATATTTCAGAATGGGTTGTGAAATCTTAATAGTTCCACCCACGCTTAAATATGACTATTGTATCATTTGCTTTTTCTGCTGTCTTTTTAAAATCCATAATTGAACATGACAGCAGATGGAAAACATGGGACATAACTCGTACAAAGAATAAAAATGCTAATGAGATTATTACCTCAGTACAAAGAGTTAAAAAAAGAGTTTAAATTTCTCTTGAGTCCTCTGCTCTACACTTTCTGCTCAAGTAAACAAGCTCTCTATGGAAGTGGCTCTGGCAGAAAAACTACAACATTTAGAAAACAATGAAGTGAAACCATGTAAAAAACAATTAGAGTGACATCAGCCGAAGTATCAGTAAGGAATTTCAAAGTGGAGGATGAAGATTTTAGGAGGAGAAATGCATTGTGCAGGTCCATTGTTTTTTTTTTAATAATTATGTATAAAAACAAAATGAGCACAATATTCTTCACCAGTTCACCTTTGCTCCTTTGCAAGCTCTTTAACTTTTCTAAGAGACACACAATCGATGTCTTCACTATGCTCAATTTAGCGCTGAGTTAAATGCCACCCTCTCTCTACGCATGAATAAGGACAGATGATATTTTCATAACCCAGTTATGATGAGGTAATCAGCTATAATGGCAGGCCTCCACCAACAGCTGCAGTGAGGATAAAGTTGGCCTGAAAGTCTGAAACGTAAAGGGTAGTGCACCCTTTACCTCAAACCTAAACACCTCTTGATCAAACACAGAAAATACAAAAGACTGGCCTAATTAAAACATGCCTCTCTGAGGCAGTTATTGAAAATTAAATGCTGGCACTTCTACCCACAACATGAACATCTAGCAACTGTCAGTACCTGCTCAAGATGCAGAAGTGGAGAAAGTTGCTGAACTTAAGAGCGACTGAAACGATGTGGTGGTTCAGTTAATGGTCTCATTTCCTCTTGAATAATACTTTCCAGAAATGCCTGTACATGGAAAAGAGCAGTGATGACAGGAAGATTAAGTACATTTCCCACTGTAAAAAAATGCACAGATTAATTATTTATGAGACGTGCAAGTGAATTTGAAGTGGAAAAACAGCTAAACATTATGCAGGTAATAAACCAATAAGTGAATGTGACAAAATGCTTCGTGACAGTGTTGCAAGGCTGAGATAATAAATGAGAGCACTTCTAAAATCCAGCTTTGGACTCCAATCAGTCAGTGTACATTACTCAGGAGTGACACGAGAATCAGCTGTCATGCAAATCATGAAAATAACAAAGTGTTTTTATATTTGTAAAGGTAATCGGAAATCAAAACTTTCGCCTGTGGCAGTGCGTGTGTGTAGCTGTAGGAGTAGGCCAAACACAGCCATCACAAAGGGAGGAGTTTCCACCAAAACCAGTTACAGTGTAGGTCAGGCCTAATGACGTGGAGCTTAGCACCAGGTTTTGCTGTTATGCCAGGTATTTATGTGCTGGGCAATGACAACAAGCTGCTTTTGTCAGGGGCTGGAGGTAGGATTATAGAGGCCAACATCCATCCATCCATCTGGTGAGAATGTCCCCTGGGTGCCTCCTTAGAGAGGTGTTCTGGGCATGTCCAACTGGGTGGAGACCCTGGACACACTGGCCTAAGAACACCTTGGAATCTTCCTATAAGAGCTGGAAGAGGTGGCTGTGGAAAGAGAAGTCTGGACCTCCCTGCTCAAGCTGCAGCCCTCGCGACCCGACTCTGGAACAAGAGGCAGATAATAGATGGATGTTTGGCCTGTTCAAATCAAGATATAACTAATAAAAAAAAAACATTTATCTAAACCTTAATGGGAAACTGAGTTAAGGCAGTATTTCACTAGGCTGCAACTGCTGGACATTAGCTGGCAAAAGCCACTCAAAAGTGAGTCTTCAAAATGTCTGTTCTTGCATGAGGCGCAGAGCCTTACAGACTTGTTGCTTGAATTTTGGGCAATTTTTTCTCAAAATGGTAGCAGAATTGTTACACGCATCTTAAACTTGTCTCAGTTTATTTTTTCTGTAATTTTTGAGTGCTACAGCTGTATTTTAACTCCTGCACGGAGTGACAGAAAATACCCAGCTGTATAATCTGGCTCATTTGGGTACTCTTTCATCTCTCTAAAAAAAAGAAAATTGTCTTTGCTTTTGTAGTCACTCACTTTAACTGTCTGTAGTTATTTTGGGATTTGGCAGAACTGCAAGTCAAGACTGATTTCCATCAAGATGAAGTAGAAGCTTTCACTTTGATACAAGCTTTGGTGGACTGTCAACAAACTGAGGTCTGCTGTGAACAATGGCTCGGATACTCGATGTGTGTTTGTGATGGAGGGGGACCCTTGGGGCAATTGGGGCAGTCATCACGGATCAGAAGGGAACAGGTGGATATCTCTGTGGCCAGGCCTTTCCCTTCTAACAGACCCCTAAGTGAGCATGGTGCTAACACTTTTACAGCTCCCCTGGGCAACACAGGAGTCCTGACAGGACTGAATAAAAGCTTGCGGTGACATTTTCCCTTGGCAGAGTGTGCCGCTGCCTTCCAGGACCCACTGCCCGGTTACACGGGTCAAATCTGTGGACAGACATGCAAACTCAGAGACCAGATGCTGCTGGAGACGTACATGTTAGGTCAGATGAGTCTCGACTTGTATTAAGCAAGATTTATAAAGTTAAAACGATAATGCTTGTTATTATTACACAAAATGAAAATGATAGAAGTTTGTCTCCTTTGGGCTACTTTTAAGAAAAGAACATGAAAAAGCATTAATATAGGTTAATAGAAAAGATAAATCTGTTTCACATCTCACATCTGCTTCAAACTAAAAAGCTCCTCTTTTAGTTCAGGAAACTTCTTAAAGCAACAGGTCAGATAGGATGAGTCTGCTGTTGAGTGTTGGTTTGGTTCCCTAATAGCTGAGACTCATAATACTGTCCAAAACTAAAACAAATATACTCAATTGTTTTATGAGACCTTCAATATCTACAAAGGCAGCCCAGTAATTTATGCACTCTTCTGTCTCTGTGTAACTCAGGGGGGCCAAAAACACTAGTCAGTGTTGAAGACTCGGATCTTCATTAAGTTTTGAATCAAAAACCAATAAAACACATAAAAAGTCCTTAATAAGTTTTTATTATTTATTTATCTAAAGAATTAAAAATATATAGCCTTAACAAGGGGATCAGTGAATTCAAAGCAGTGATTTATGATCAACATTTGGACCATTTTATTTTTATTTAAGGGTTCACAGATTTGAAACAAATTGCCAGCAAGGTTCGAAATGATCACTGTAAAGGGAAACATTGGCTTCAATAGAGAGAAAAATGAGAAGGCCTAGAAGAACACAAGAACCCGCACAAGTTGTTTTGTCTTTTCTTTTTGTTCATGTGTATTTTAACTATGTTCTATGTGAGCTTTTCTAATTACTTTTTTGTCAGTTATTTTATTTATTCACATTGTGATCTTTTCACATTTTTGTTTTAGAACTTCAAAAACCCTTTTGGAAGTGGGTTTTACAAATGAAATTAGGCCATTTCTCTTTATTTCTGTTTTTATGAAAAATTGTTTATTGTGGCGCTAGATTTAACAACAAGTGAGTCAATAAAATCCTTAATCTTATTATTTAGTTTAACAGGACAGAGGTGCCCTCCCAAGATAAATCCATTAGTCTTATTTATGTATCAGCTACAATAAGGAGAGCTTTGTGTTTTACAGAGAAACACTGTGAAGAACAAGCTAATGCTTCGCACATCCTGGTTAATGTTACAAGTCCAGAAATGTGCTTGCAGTGATGTATATGTGCTGTCAACTGACATTACATGAAACATTCTCCTGGCTAAGCTCAGCAGGCTGCCCTGGATTACTATGTTAAGTGCTGCATTTGATCCTGGGAGAAAGCCAAGGCTCGCTTGATTAAAGAAAGACACTGCAGCCTGCGGATGCCAGCAAAGGGGAAAAGTGCCATCAGTAGAGGTAAAGTGTCCATAAGGGAGGGGAAAAATAAAATAAATACTTATTTTGTAGAAACTATCATTTTGTGTTTTCTACATTGCGCAGATCTTCAGCCACACAGGTGCTTATCAGTCCAGACTAAAATGTGGCAACAGCTGCTGGGTGGTCATAAACTTTAAGGACATTTTAACTGAAAGATAAATTAATGTCAGTGCTCACTTTTCTTCTCAAAAAAATAAAAAACATGAGCTATTTTTAAACATTTTTCTCCCATCTTGTGGCTCATTGTTAGATATCTGCAACCCTGTAATTTGTGTTTAATGTCACAGAAGTCAAAATACTTTCTACAACATTCTACCTGTTTGAGATTAATATGCTAATGTGTATCTGAAAATGGTGGGATTCTCTTGTCCTTCATGAGCTCACATGGCACTTTTTTCTTTATAATTATGACTTTGAAGCTATACTAAGTTAAAGTTCAAATTACAAAAGAATGTTTTACACACACACATGCATATATATACACATACATATATCATTTTGATTGTATTGTTGTTCACAGTGAAGAAAGCTGATTGCACAGGTTAGTTGAAATGAGCATACCCTCCAGTTCTTCTGTACTATTGCAACATATACAAACATGTATAATAAAACATCAAACTAATGGAATTACTAAGAAATAGACCAACATTATATGCAACATTATATACAACATGAGATATATATATATATATATATAATTTGTGTGTGTGTGTGTGTGTGTGTGTACTGGCTAGTTTATTAGTAATTCTCATTGATTAAGTGTTTGTATGAACAAAAATGCCTTGTAAGATAGTTAGATTGTTCTCTTTAAATTCTGACTCTGACAGTCTCCGTATAGAGTGGCTATAAGGACCTACATGTTTGCCTTTGCACCACCAGAGAAACACTGTGATTACAAATCACTTGGCTGATGATCAACATGGCCACATCACTTATGCACGTGGCGTCCAACAGCAACAGAAACAATGCAGACCTTCGTAGTTGGAGCTGTTCTTTGGGTCTTTGGTTTAATCTTAAAGAGTAGTTTTAAAGAGCCTTAGAAACTTTTAGAAGTTTAGAAGTTTTTGTGCTGCACAAGCATCATAGCAGACCACAGCAAAAGTTTAGTAGCTTTTATTTTAGCAATGCAAATTCCCTTTTAATAGTAGGGTACTAAAAGAGCTTTTAATTTGCTAAGCCAGTTGCCATGCCTTTATGCACAGAATGTAGAGTTTGTACATAAAATGTTGTTCGATTTTATTTAACGACATGGAAAAGTTAGACCTTTTACTCATGTCCTAAAAAAATCAATATGCCCTCTGGTGTATGCATACAATCAAAATGCACCCCCTAGTGTTAAAAAGCTGATTAGAAGCCAATATTAAAATTTTACTGTAGTGTAGTTTCAAGTAGTTTAGCCTTAACTAACAGCAGAATTAGTTTAAATCTCTTTACAATGACTTAATATAATTTTTAATTAAGATTAATTTCATACAACAATCTTTATGAAGCTGTAAAACAGCTTTTACACTTTAAAATAATATATAATATTTCCTTTTATTTTAAAATAACATATATTTTATACTGTATAAATATTAGAACAACCAGCAACAATACCAGCTTGTACTAATTAATAATTTGTACAAATTTGTAGCATGATTCAGCCTGCAGAGCATACTTACTACCAGACTCTGTATAGCAAAATATGCCACAGTATCTACTATCTATCAGCCAATTCAATCATCGACTTTATAAGCTACTTTTGAGCTGTTACATAACATTGAGGTAAATAAGATAAAAAAGTCTGCTTATTTATAAAAGAAGACACATTTTCCCTTTTCTCATCATTTTCCTGGAGAGACCAAGAAAAGGGGTAATCAAAAAACAAGAAATAAACAGAATTTACACAAACCTAACACCAAAACAATAAATGGTACCAATAAATATTTGTATATGTACAAATCATTCCAACTAAACAAATCCAAAGTCAGTCAAAGAATAAATCTAACTTAACATAACTCCTCACAGCATTACCCCCCCTAATTTACATGTTATGCTCCTGAAGCTTTTAAGCAGCACCTGGAGCATTTGTCTCCCTTTGCTGCTCTACCCTGCTGAGGAGACACACCAGGAAAGGGAAGTACTCATTTCAAAACAATATAATTGTTCAACTCCTAAATAAAACCAACAAACATTTTTACTCATATTCTCCCTGTACAGGAAGGATGGCCAGTCTCCCTGCCTGCAAGAATGTATCAAGCACAACTGGAATAAAAAAAAACTACAACAACAAACATTTGGTCTGCCAATCAATTAAACATAATATCAGTCATCACATTTCTTAAGTGATGGAACCCCTGGTCTCCATCACACTGTAATTCAGTCAAGAGTCCCTAAGGAGCCAAGAAAGTTTCTACTGTGAACCAGGAGCTAAAGAGACTTCATTAATGTATTTATCAGCACTACAAACAGTCACAGTACTGGAAAACATGAAACCAAAAACAAGAACTACCACAAATGATTATAAGGATTGTAAATTGTTCTCCTGCAGTCTGAAAGTGTTTAGAGAGTCTTTCTAACAGTTTAGTCCAAAACATGTGTCGAGGCTTTATAAAACATCCTTTTTCATAAAAATCAGTAGATATTTACAGGTTTTGTTCCACTAGCTAAAGTTTAAATTAAAAAAGTAATTTATGCGGTAAGGTTTTTATTCTGCATGCCTTATATCAACAGATTAAATTCCCATTCGGTTCAGGTTTCTCTGAACTAATATGTCTTGAGCATCCTGGGACTGCAGGAGCACAGCGTCTTGCTGAGGAAGTGGTCCAGAAAAGTTATGAGCAATATCAACTCAATTTTAAGAGATATGATAACATGAGTGAGCCGACTGCTTATTCATAGGTTGAACAAATGTTTGTTATCTCTAGTAAAATGCCAGCATCAGACACATCAAGTTTTACACAAATGTTAGTGCAAAACATTAAAAAAAAGAAATATAAAGTACAATAGCAGTTATGATAATAAAAAGCAACTCTAAAGCTTTAAAGTAAAATGCCATTTGTTGTTGTTCATCTTACCTTGATTTAAAATCTACAATTATTACATCCTGACACATAAAACCTTGCATGACTTACATTTCACCACAGCTGTGTATAAAACACAGGCTGAGTTGTTCATGTGTTTTTTTTTTAAAACTTGGATCGTAATTTTCTCTACGAGTCTTGAGTCATCCATAAAAATGAAGGGGGGGGGAGTTCACGTTTAAATCCCTTCTAAATGCTGTACCTTTAAAGACTAAAGGTGCCTGGCTTGATTTCTGTTTTTCTCCGACAAGTTTACTGAAGGTATATCATTACTTCCTGCAGAAGCTTTTGCTCACTGTTTCCAAATATCCCTGGCCCCTGGTCAGGAGGGGGGAGCACATAAATCTCACCCCTTCAGAGATTACACACTATTAAAGGCATATGATTCAGGTTAGATGGAAAGCAGGACTTAAGGAGGGGGGATTCAGGAAAGACTCTAACTTGACTGGAATGACTCTCCCTGACACACTGGCCCCATTCTGCACTCTGTTCTCAGCTCTATGAGAAGCTTTATTACAGGAGGTCTTGTTAGAGCATTTGATTGCTTAAGGTTAAAAAAATCAAAGTTGTCTTGTATGACACGGGTCATAGTTTATCATTAAATGTATGATAATGTAGAGACCTACTGACCTACATAATAAAACTGATCTTTATATGAAACCCTCCTTATAAATCTGTAACTTCTAATAGGATGCTTCTCTCTACAAGAGGATAAAACAGGAAAATATGTTGCTATGCTATGTTTTCAATCAACTAATGTTTACATGAATCTTCCTACCATTTTTTTCCGCGGTCGCGGGGAGCTGGTGCCTGTCTCCAGCAGCCACTGTGCGAGAAGCGGGGGACACCCTGGACAGGTCTCCAGTCCATCACAGAGACACATGGAGACAAATGAAACAACTATTCATGCGCTCACTCACAACTAGGGACATTTTGGAGTTACGAATGAACCTAACATGCCTGTTTTTGGGCTGTGGGAGGAAACTGGAGTACCTGGAGAAATCTATATGTGCACGGAGAAAAAGAAAGGCCGGGAGGTGAACCTGCAACCTTCTTACTATGAGGGGACAGGCTAACCATTGTTCTGTCATGCCACTCCCACATTTATTTAATATTACTAAACTGGGTATAAAATTTTATTACAAACTGTGTTAAAAATGGAAGATTTATCAAAGATAAAAATAAAATAAAAATAAGAACATTTTATTATAATCATACATAGTATAATAAAATGTAGTGTAACAACGCTACATAACAGCAGGATTAAACAATAAAAACAAGCCACCTATCTGCTTTCATGTTGATTTAAAATGAACATTTAAAAACAACTGTTGTTGGCCCAAGTGCTGCACATAAAACAGTAAGAAATGAACAAAGCACAACAAACAAACAACAAAATAAAAATACTTTAAAAAATTGCTAAAACCCATAAAACCTATTATATAAAACCTATTATATAAACAATATAGTATTTAAATTATAGAAACAATTCAACTCTCATGCAGAATTTAAAGCTGGTGAGCACAAATGTATTTGAAGATGAGATTTAAAACTCCGATTGGTTGTCCAGTTTGGACCTCAGGACAACTAAAAGCAAGTCATTACATCTAATGGATCTGGAGGGTACATAAGGCTTAAAAAAATGTTGCATTTTAGATGAAACCCTGAGTGCCTTTCTGTGTGGAGTTTGCATGTTTTCTTCGGGTACTCCAGTTTTCTCCCACAGATCTAAAACATGTTAGGTTCATTGACAACTGTAAATTCTCCCTAGATGAGAGCGTGAACAGTTGTTTGTCTCGTCTGTCTCCATGTGTCCCTGTGATGGACTGGAGACGTGTCCCCCACCTTTCAGACAGTGACTGCTGGAGATAGGTGCCAGGTCTGTGACCCAGAAAGGAAAAGTGGGTAAAGGAAATGGATAGATGGATGGATGGATAAAAACCTGAGTTTAAAAAAGAATATGCTTAGTACATAACTAGTCTGTTTCTCAAAGTCCAAAAACTATGACTTTAGTTTTTGAAGTTAAGGAAGTTTGAAGCCTTTCAAGGTTTGATTGCTGTGAAACAATCAAAAAGTCATTTACAGAGCAGACTGCAGAAAAAGTGGGATTAGGATGAACTGTTGGCATAAAACAAGAGAGAAATTGAGACATGACAAAGTGAGGAAAGCCCAAATTGATTAAACAGAAGAAACATTTCAACAATAATACAGAACATATTACAGTCAGATTTTTGCAGATGGAGAGGATTACTTTTGAAATGTATATTATTAAAGGTCAGAATAAATTAGGATTTTTTAAACAGGATTTGTTTGGTTTCAAAAAAGTATCACTGACTGACATATTATATTATTTTGTCTGGCAACAGCTGCTTTTTAAAGTTATGCATCTAAAGTAAAATCATAGCTTTGTTCTGTTGTTTGAGTTGTTTTTAGGACTTTTTTAAGTTTAAGGGGAATCTCAAAACATGGTAATCTTTTCCAAAACCTGTTTTAAATAAAGTTTTTGTCAAGAACAGTGGAGAAGGAGGCCAACCCAGAGCGCAGACTCATGATGAAAAAACAAAAACAAAATGCTGACAAGGCAGCAAGAAGAAAACTAAATACGAAACAAATTAAATCCAAAAACCGAACAGATTATGGGCAGGAGACAAGCAGGACCAGACATCAAGGAAAAAGAAAAAAACAAACCAGCAAGTGAATGGAGGAGATGACCGGGTTTTAAACAGCAGAGGGTAATTAGGGGAAGTGGGCACAGGTGAGTGATAACGAGGAGCAGGTGGAGATGGGCGCGGCAGGAAAACAAGTGACTGACTGAGGAGAGGTGAATAATGACAGGAAACAAAGACACAAGGAACAAGAACTGAACTAAGACCAGACTAACAAAGACAACTGAATAAAATAAACAATAAACTCAAACTGAAACATGAAGACAATAAAAGCAATAAACTGAATACAAAAACCAAAATCCTGACAGTTCTGTAATATTCAGGTATCAGACGTCCCTCTGCCATCTTTTGGCTAGTTTGCTAAAACAATTACTACAACAAAAAGGCAATAATAGATCCCCCTATGCTTGTATCTCCTGTACAAGATCATTGATAAAGTTCACCATCGACTTTATTACCCTTGCATTTAAACCTTTCTGAGATTTATTGATCTGCTACGTGTTAACCTAAACTTCAAGGCCCTGTTCACACCTGGCACTATATATTCATCCTGGGTGATTCAGTTGCAAGTAGACAGCCATGATTGACAGAGTTTATACCTGTCAGTTAAATGTGTACATCAAAACAATTTATATGATAGGATGTCAATTATTAGCTCTGTCTGCAGACACACACACACATGCAGCCATTTCACACAGTCTGTTAGTGAGCAACAAACACGACATCAGCAGGTCGACTGATGTTTCTGTAAAAATTACAATACATTCAGACATCTGAAATTATTATTTTGACATTAACATAGATCAGAGCCCATTGAGTCACATTTCTGTGGAGTTATGTCTTGATAAGCTTAATTACATAACAAACATGAATATAATACAATGATTATTGACTTTAACAAAGCAAAGACTGAAAATATTAACCTGTAAAAATTTACCATAGTGAAACACAGTGCACTGACATCAGTCTGCTTTTTTACACAGCTCCACAGTGAAGACAGCATCAGCGTTGTGTTTAATTATGTAAATATAATGCAACATAAGGCTGCTCAGACTATAGTTCTATAGTTGACAAAGAACATTATACAGTAGCTTACAATGACCACAGTGGATCCAGTCAGCTCTAAAATAACCAGAGCAAACAAACTATAGAGAAACTCACCATGTCGTGTTCTGGTAACCCACTCTAATTATTAAAATTCTGAATTTTTATTGAGAATGATTCAGATAAATAATGATAAACAGTTCATTAAAACTTTTTCTCAAAGAACAAAACAAATAACAACAAAAAAGTCATATCTTGAAAATATTCCCAAGGATAGCTATATAATAATCTTAAATCAGAAGGCAAACTGAGGCAGACTTTTATTTCACCCTGAGATTTCCAGGAAGTCATACAACTCGGCTCCAGACAGGTTGTATTCAGACAGCCAGACCCCTTTTATCGGCATTGAAACTGAGAGAAAACAGTTTCAATGCCATTTGAGAGCGTTCACACCTGTATTTCTACCTGCAATCCATTAGCGAAGGTCAGATTTTGGTGTCAGGTATGAATGAGGTCTGATAAGATCCATAGACAATATTGATGCTGTCTGTCATTCTACTATAAGAGTTACCAGAGTTTGCAGCAGACAAAATAAAAATGCTTTTTCATTAATCTTAGCAGAAGCACTCCATTCTGTCTGCAGTCATTTAGACTTTCAACATGGAGGCATAATTATTGTGCATGTAGTGTAAAGACTACATCTAGATACAAAATGCCTAAGTTTTGACTCCTCTGTTTAGTCCTAATTCAAAGCAGTAATGAGCAAGCAGCCCATGTCCCAGGATCTGGTACTGTATGTGGTTTGTACTGTAAGGTGTTTATCACACGAGTAAGAGCCGGAAATCCAGTCAGACTGTGATCAGCAATAAAAGTATGTGAGGCTTGAGTCATGTCAAGTCAAACACTGTTCAGGATAGCTACAGAAATGTCTAGATTTAAATGAATGGTTACCCACTGTATGATCTCATGCAGTTAGACACAGGCATGCAAACCCACAAACGCAAACTAATCTGATGAATCGTTTTCATAGCAGCAGCATGAAAGACTCGTCACATGCTGTCTATAAAGATTTGGTTACATTTTAAGAAGTAAAATAAACATTTGCTGCGTGTTCGGGGTCATTTGACACTCTAATAGGCATCCGAACAAAAGCTGTTCTGTCTGAAACAACACATCACAAGTGGGGGAGAGGCCACAGGCACTGCTTCCAAGTTCTCCAATGGTTCATCAAGGTGAGTTATAAAAAAATAACTCTGCTGTGGTTTTATGACAAGCTCAAACATGGCTGCAGCACATGGAAAAATGTTTGAAAAGTTGTCAGTTGCTACACAGCATTACCAGTGGGAATAATGCTTTAATTCGTGCAATATTATGATATCTCGTGATCTATTAGTGCTTTAAGTTTGTGTTGTGAATGACTTCTACTAACACTCTACATTTTGGCTCAGTATCTGTAAAATTCACTGAGGTGTACCCGTTTTTGTGTAGACTAAGGTTGATTAGCTGTGGCGGCCATCTTAAATGGAATTGACCCCAAAAATCAATCATTTGTAGATGAGATATTTTGCTAACAGACAAATAAGGTTGAATCCAACAGTTAATGTCTAGCAAAAATGTCTGGTAATGTATTGCGCTCAGTGTATGTTTTTCAGACACTACCACTCCAAATTCTAGCTCGAAATCTGTAAAATCGGCTGAGTTATAACCACTTTTGTGTTTTCTTAGGTTAGCTGGCTCTGATGGCCATCTTGATTTGGGCTGAGTCCAGCTGAGTTAATCAGATGTAGTTCTGGAAGTTTCATTAAAATTCCTTCAGTGGTTT
This sequence comes from Kryptolebias marmoratus, assembly GCF_001649575.2. Classification (NCBI taxonomy): domain Eukaryota; kingdom Metazoa; phylum Chordata; class Actinopteri; order Cyprinodontiformes; family Rivulidae; genus Kryptolebias; species Kryptolebias marmoratus. The sequence continues at coordinate 23,592,328 of NC_051433.1, forward strand.
ATGAGATATTTTGCTGACAGACTAAGTTGATTACAATAGTTAATGGCAACATTTTAAACACAGATCTCATGCAATCAGTTAGCTTCAGGCTGTAAGGCAGGGCTACATCTTAGCTACTATCACACCAAATTTTAGCTCATTATCTGCAAAATTGATGAAGTTATAGTCGTGTTTTTGTTCGCCAAGACCACTTTGCTGTGCCAGGTTATCTAATATGTTTAAAATATGAAGATCCACAGCTGATCTGGAGTTGATGCTCTTTGGTTAAAATAGGCTCATCCTGGTTGTCCAACCCTCAGGACAGGTTTAATATATCTGTCCCTGAGTGGGTGGGAGGCAGGAGGCAGACACCAGGCAAATCAGGCGGGCAGTCATACAGGCCAAGGTCTCTGGGTGCCAGCGTGACAGACAGGAGGGGGGGGAACGGCTGGACGAAGTGCCTGGGAACCTTGCTCTAAGAGGATGACAGCTCTATAAGTCAGGCCCTGATAAAGCAGTCAAGAGTGACAATCTCTGGGCCCCAGTCCGTCCTGCTCAGATAAAGTCAGACAGGCCATCCATCAGCTCGGAGACAGAAAGCTCTCCCATGTTCTCCCTCCTCAGAAGAAGCAAAACAAAATGACCAACTCCTGCAGGAATGCAACGAGCCTCTTGCTCCTGAGAGGCGGCGGTGGTGAGAAACAAAACTGGCTCTAAAGCCCCTGGAGAAATCATGCATAGAGATTAGTGGGAGTGGGTGACATGCGGCCTGTTGAGAGGCAGAGGTGCCATGTATCTGGAGAAAAGAGTGAAGACGGTTGTTGACAATGGCAGGAATACAACCTCTCCCAGCTAGGAGGACCACCACGGGTGCTGACAACCGGGCTGTTCTTGACAACCTTCATACCAAAATGAGAAAACAATAAGCCATGGAAAACTTTAGGTGTCACATATCACATTCCTCATGTCAAAAGCGGACAATGCCAGTGCTACAGGGAGAGAAAAAAGGTTGCGTTTTAAAAGAATGTGTGCATACAACCGGTGACAACATTTTAGACTGAAAAAAAGTGACATTCTTTGAGAAAAGGACAGTGTTGCAGATGTGATTATGGGGTGCAAACATCTTCACTGGAAACTCAGTTTTTCTTAATGGACAATCTTTCTTCTTCCTTTTGCTTCATCTAATTTCTGAGTCTTAGTTGTGGTCTTAAGTCAATTACCTGTCACTTTGTCACACTGAAGAAAATGCAACAAAAAAAAGCTATACTATTGTGGTCAGATCAAATGTGCATTACTACTATAAAAAACATATTTTTGTTCTTTTAGACACCTCTGAATGACAGAAAATGAATGGATTTAAAAAACCCTGAATGAAAACAAGATTGAAATGATTGTATTTGGAAATTGTGCTCCTCTAATTGAGTTAATTGACATCTTTGGCCCTCTTGCTCCTCAATACTAAATCAAAGCTAAAAACCCACCTGTGTATAGTTGCTTTTGAACCATAATAAATGGAACATTGACCAACATATTTGATATGTATTCATGATGGCCCTTGACAAAATGCAATGTTTGTTACTGGTTTCTCAGTTGGTAACTGTGTGTTATTTTTATGAGATTTTATTTTTGTGTTTTTATGATATAAAGCACTTAAAACTGCCTTGTTGCTGAAATTTGCTATACAAATAAACCTGACTTGACTTACTCCTCCACTGTCCAGAATCTCGGTTCTTTTAACTTTGAGCAGCAAGTGACCACAGTTGTCAAAACCAGTTTTTATCAGTTCAGTCAAATTGCAAAAAACAAAATCTTACATTGCTCCAAAAGACTTCCAAACTCTTGTTCATGCCTTCATCACTGCATTTCTCTATGTTTTGGCCTTGAGCAATCGTCTCTCCATCGCCTGCATTTAGTCCAGGTCATCTTTTAACGGGTACCTGAAGACATGACCACATCCCTCCAGTTTTAGCAGATTCACATTGGCTGCCTGTTCATTTTTGTATTGATTTTTAAAAATAATTTTTTTACTCACTTTTTAAGTTTGAAATGGTTTGGCTCCTAATTATTTAACTGAACTTCTTGACTTTTATAACCCACTAAAAGCTCTGAGATCTTCCAGCCAGATGCTCTTAGTGCAGCCAAGGGGCCCCCAGATGCTGGAACAACCTGCCCAGCAGAGTCTTTACAATCCTTTAAATCCTGCCTGAAAACTCACTGTTAGACATTAGCTTTTAATTCATGTTCAGTTTGAGTTCCAGCAGATCTTTTATGTTATGATGCTTCTTTGTTTTAGTTTTTTTTTAGCCTATTTTCTTGTACTCGTTTGTTTTTCTGTGTGATTTTACTGAATTTATGTAACTGATGTGTTTTGTTTTGTTTTTAACCAGCTTGTACAGCACTTTGGTCAACCCTGCTGTTTTTTAAATGTGCTATGTAAACAAAAGTGACATTGACTGCTAGCTGTATTTCTGGTTTTTAATGCTAAGCTAGTTTAAAGACTGTTGTTTTCTGCCTTAATATTAGTCAGATGATTTTACCAAGTTAATTTCCATCAAGAATGAAATATAAGTATGTGTATCAACATGTGCCACTATTTTAAAGAAGAAAAACTTGCATTTTCTGCCACAGCGCAGTGTGGCGGCTGAGTGCTCATTGACTTTGCAGAAATACTCTTTTGAAAAAGTTGAAGCTGAGTTGAAAATTCAGTTTTATTCAAAAGAAGCTAAACACTAACTAAAAGCTGAAGTTGGCAAGCCGTAGCGAAAAGCTAAAATGACCAAATCGGTAGCTAAAAGTAAATGTTAACACAACAATAGCTAAAAGCCAAGATTAGCAAAACAGTAGTTCAAAGCTAAAATTAGACAAATAAAAAAGGGAAGCCAACATTAGCAAAAATTTAAAATCCTCATTCATTTCAGTGAAACCAAAAAAGTGAAATATCTTAAAAAGTATAAAAGTTACAAATACCAACCATTTCCTGAATGACCTCAGTGTTTTCATACATGAATGGTTCATATGACTGAAAGCATACTGAAGTAGTTAGATGCCAAAAACCATACAGGAGCCAAACAGTAAAACAATGCTGTGTATGCTGAATCAGCATTCAAACAAATAGTGATATAGTAATATGAGGACTTTCTTGTGATTGTGAAGTTTCAACAAGCTGTCACTTCTCTGTGAGATGTGGTTTCATTGCCTTCCAATGGAGTCCCTGAGTTGTGTAGCTTCATTGTTGTCTGGCTCAATGACTTAAGATCATTTTCAACCAAAAATAGCACCTCGTCCATAGTTCACGGTCAAATAGCAGTACTAATAATTCCTGTCTTGCTTCATCGTGTTATTTTACAGAAGGGATCTCAGCTGAAGGGGTGCGTATGCTCTGCTCGAGTTTTGCTCTGCCTGCAGCCTTTAATCAAGCTTGCACTGTTTTGTTTTTTTTTTAACTTGGCAGGACAGCGAGTGTGAAGGACACGCTTTGTCTAAGAGTGCAATTCTTTCTTCAGCTGTGATTGCCATGCCTCATCTCCTTTCCTTGTGTGCTCAAACACTTCTCTTCCTCAGATCATGTTCAAACACTTCTTTAATTACACCATAACACATAGAGGTGGCTGAAAAGGCAACGCTTCGCACAAAACATGGCACGAGAAATAACGAGCAGGAAAGTTTGCTTTGGAAAAGCCTCGGCAACGACATGCTAGAGCAAAACTGTCACTTAGAAACAGGAGACGCATGTCAGTAAATCGATCAATCTAATAAAGTTACACAGTGTGGAAAGCATGCATGTTTTAGGAAGGAAAAAGATGTCAGAATGTGTGTTTAATTAGACCTCACTGTCAGACGGCAGACTTTTCAGTCTTTCTATTTGTTGCCTGTTGCTGTAACAACTTGGATGTTCAAGTAGGTGGGGGAAAGTTGCCAGGTTTCTGTTTTCTCCCGTTTCTGCGACTGATACACTTTATGTTTCAGCTGCTTCTCATCAGTAAAACTTCAGCCTTTTACAGTGGAGCACAAACCTGCAGGGACACCTCTAACTTGTACTGTATGAGTGGAGGTAAATCATGTTGCTCTTGAGGTAATACCTGTGGGTGTTTCTCTCAGGTATTGAAAAAAGAATAAAAAGGAAAAAGAGGAAAATTCAGATAGATTTAGCCAGCACAAGAGCATTAGGTCTCCTGATACTGAGGCCTCTTCACCAACACCTTTTCATCTTGAGCTCACCTCAACACCAGCATTGCTGCACAGGCATGCAATAAGAATGAATATTTATTCTCTCTGTTTCATGTCGGACTGTGGGAGAGTCACCCTGGCAGGGGATCAGACCAAGATAAGGGCTGTTCTTCCTGCTGTTGTCTGCCAAGGCCAAGCTATACCTGCAGTCAAATGACTGTGCTAATATCAAAGGCAGGTGCCTGGTCCACATCCAGCTGTCACTGGTTCATCTGGCCTGAAGGAGCATCTGTCCAACCCATTGAACTGAGTCCAAAGTCTCATCAGGGCGCTTGTACTGATGTTCAACTCTTCCTGGCAGTCGGGCTCATCACTTACAGTAGAGGAAGACATACTGTAAATGGAAGTAAAATATTCTATGACTTAATAGCCTATTCGTAATAAAACAGAACTGCACATGAAAACAAATTCAAACTGAACTCATTGTGTGAGCTCACATCATTTTTTTCCTTATATTTCAGCCTGTGCTGCACCAGGCCTTCTATTTACAGCCTTGAGGGTTTTTTTTAGGTTGTTAACCTAAGACTATGGTAACTGAAGGACAAAGGACTCACATAGTCCTTTTAAAGACCTCTTAATTCACTTATACCTGGTGCTCCAAGCCAACAAAAGCTATGTCTTTAAAGTCTCCATATGCAGGCTCAGAGTGCACTCTAAAGACATCTTTTGTTGAAACCTGGAAGGCATTTATTCTGAAAAAAGCATAATGGTTGTGTATGTTGTGTAAAGTAGGATCTTTTACCACATGCTGTAGAAGCAATGAAGGTTTAGGTTTTTTTAACTGGCAGGTAGAAAATACTTTTCTATTTCTGGTTTTAACCAATACTGTTGTAAATTAGACGGATAACTATTTGTTTTTTGTTTGTTTGTTTGTTTGTTTTTGCTTGATAATAGTGTGTTTCATATGTACTTTGGAGTCAGAACTTCTGAGTTGTAAAAATCAACTAGAACATCCCCAAAGTCAGACGTCTGATGTGGGATGTTTCTCACCAACCACAAGCTCTGAGTAATAGACAAAAATGTACAAATTGGATTTCCCAATCTCACTTATTACGTTTTGCTACAACAATACACTGAGGTATTGGACCAGTTTATATTTATTTAATTTACAAATAAATATTTATTATTCTGTAAGTTCTTTATACTACTAGAAAACCATTAGGTCCTCTCAAAGTACATGGATCCTTAGTGTTAGAAAACAGCAATAGTAAACTAGGAATTGTGTATTGAGTACAAGAAGCCAGGGGCGTGAAAAAACAAAGATACAGAAGTAAAAAAAAAAATACTGCAAAGTAAAGTGGACTTTGCACCAAATTTGTGGACAGCATAGCAGAGAGCCAATGAGATGTGAGCATTTGTTCCAGATTTAGCACACTGAAGGAGAGCCCATAAGTTCAGATACAAACTAAGGGGGCACACTGACCAAGATTAATATCAGAAAATGGTAAAAGTAGTAAAGTAGTCCATCAGAGTCACCTGTGTGAAATACTGAGCCTCTGAAGCTGTGGTTTGTTAAAACTGTTCTGGGAGGGTTGCACCTTAAAGACTGGTGGGGTTTTGTTTTTGATAAATTGAGCTGGATTAGAAAAAAAATCTACTTGAACCTGTTTTGTGAGAATATTTTGTCATCTTACACTTAGAATAAGTATAGTTTCGTTAGAGACAAAATAGTGCATGTGACAAAAAAGACAATTATGCCTACATTAAAACTGTTATGTATAAATGTGCACATTTGGTATTATTTCAGAAATCCTATTCATTTATGTACAGTAGTTCGCTGGTTTGTTGTGTAATGGTCTTAATTTTTTTTAATTTCTCTCTCTCTTAAAACATTAAAAGGTAGGGTAACATTTTGCAGCAGTTACAACAATAAGTTTCTTTATACGTCTCCAAGATCTTAGTCCATCAAACAACTGGAGTATTTCCTTTTTATTCAGATCAAAGTGCTTCAGCTCTCTTAAGATGGATGGGTGCCACGTGTGTACAACTATCTTTAAACTGACTGGACTGGACTGCGATTCAAACTGTTTCTCCTTAAACCCCAGAAGTGCTGCTTCAGTGTGTTTAGGGTCGTTGTCCTGCTGGAAGGTGAAGCTTCGTTCCTGTCAAGAATTTCTCTGTAATTTGCTCCATGCATCTTTCCTTAAACTCCAGCTTTCCACAGCATGAAGCTGCCACCACCATGCTTCAACGTGGGGATGGTATTCCCAGCACGATGATTAGCTTTGTGCCAGACATAGCTTTGTCCTTGGTGGTCAAAATAGTTCCATTTCACTCTCATCTGACAGCAGCTCCTTGTCCCACGTGTTTCAGGAGTCTCCAACATGTCTTTCGGTAAATACCAAACATACTTTCCTATTTTCTTCTGTAAACAATTCCTTGTTCCTGGCCACTTTTACATGAAGCCCAGCTCAAAGCAAACATGGCAATGAACGCCAACTTTCACTTTTAATATTTAAAATTACATTTAAAGAAATCTCCCATCGAGCTTTAAAACAGTAAATTTTAAATTCCAAGTTTTTATGACAACAAAACAAAACAAAATAATAAGGGGGTGAATACTTATAAAGCCTATTGTAGTTTTTTACATAAACATCAAATAGCCATGTGTAGAAATGAAGATTTATGATTGTTATTACCTTCAAAATACCTTGGGAAAATAGACCTATTTAAGCCTGCAGTGTCTGCCAGTCATAAAGATATCAATTGACTCCATATCATAAGGTTTTAAGCTTAACAGCACTGTCTTACAAGTAGATAACGACACTGGTATGTGGTATGTATTGCAACCTGATAAAGACAACAAAAAGTGAAATTTTACGTTCTAAATCAAATCTTGTTGTAATATCTTCATGCTTAGAGCAAAAACAGAAAAGAAGAAACAAAACTAACCTCAAAGAAATGTCAAAACCTTTAAAGTTCAGTTGTGCAAAGCCAGAGCATTATTATTCACAACACATAGCATGTACACTCCCTTGTTCAAAGAATTACACTCTCCACATCAACCTTTCATTAAATATACATAAATCCATCATGGTTTAATAAAGTGGACTACAGTGAATCTGCTGTAAAATGCAGACTGATAAATACTCAATCTATATGTAAATACGAGGCATATTGGGATGGGGAAATCAAAGCGCAGGGAAAATGTAATAACCACCTTATTTGATCAGAAGCCCAGGAGCTAAAGTTTGGATTTTTATAATGGAATCTGAGGAGGAGAGAGTGTCGGAGCCGCAGCGGGGAGGTGAGAGTATGAAAGCGTTCACACGGGAGCCGACTATCTGAGGGGCCACTGGATAACAGAGAGGACCTGAAAGATTACTCTTCCCCAGTGGAAATGGAAACATGGCATTTGGAGGTCTCAGCAGCTTTTCCCCCACTCCCACAATCACAGAGAGGAGGAGAAAGTCATGGATTACATCAGGTGGAAAATAACTTCCCCATTTGGCGCTCAGGCGACAGCAGCACACGCTCAAACTGAAGCAATCACTATCAGTCCTCCAGGTGGATGTTTTAAGTGACTCCGAACTAATTTAGGACTGTTTACCTGAACAAAAACACAGTCGGGCCTCATAAAATTTTAAATAACTTTTAGAAAGTAGCTAAAACGTTATTCTTTATGGGATTACTTGCAATGAGTGGGCTTTTTTTTATCACCTGCCGCCAAAGGTGAAAGGTGATAATGCTTTTCCTGTGTGTGTCTGTGTGTGTGTGTCAACTCAATTCAAGAAGGCCACCACATCTAACTGACTTGGGAAACACATAAATGATTATAATTCAGTCAGTTTTACAGATATTGAGCTAAAAGTTGGTGTGGCACTTAATAAACATCATCCCTAATACATGTTCTAAGCACTACACTTTGTGCAATGTTTTTGCTCAAAACTTTGGCATTAACTGTTAGCGTTGACCTTTTCTGTCTGTTGGCAAAATATCTCATGAAACACTGCACAGATTTTAATGAAACTTTTAGAAAGTAATCATTGGAAGCACATCTACAACTGATTAACGTTTGGAGCCACCCTATTAGAAGAAGGCCAAATGGTTTTATAACCCTCCTGAAGTCCTCAAAAGAGAAAGAGACAAAGAGAGGTAGAGAAGCCCCTGTAACTTTGGGTCAATTTGACCCGAAGGCCTCGGGCTGTAAAAACAGCTCGGATCATTATCTGTACCTACCTTCAGGATCCCTGAGGAGGCCTCGGTCTCAGCCTCGGTCTCAGCCTCGCCTCCCTCCTGCCGTCCAACACAAGGCTTCTGCCGCTGCCTCAGCAAATTTAGGGAAATGTGTCCCCTGAGATCCTACTACATTTACAAAACCAATGTTTTGAGACTTACAACAGATCTTTTTCAGATAGTTATGAGTAGCTTCTTCTTGAAGTTTGTTACAAAGACCAACCAGCAGACTTTCGATCCTCTCTTCTGGCACTACTATTCTTAACACATCAAACTTGACAAACTGTTAACAAGATTGCTTAAAGTTTAATTAAAAGATCTATTAAACCCCCTCTAGTGTGCAAATAAACATCCATTTCTGACTCACAATAAAGCAGCTAAGAAGAGGAATAAATTAGTCTATAGAGTCCAATAAAAGTGACTTATTACAGGGTGTGTAATATGTTAACATCTGCCTTTTACAAAGTGTAGAGCACTAAGGAATGATGATAAGTGCCATGCAGCTCTGGATGATTCATGTGACATTCCACAAGTAGTGATTAGTGCCAAAATATGGTCCGCACAGGGAACTGAATGAAGCGCCGACGCCTATAACTCCAACTTTCGTAAGCATTATTTTTTTATGTAATAAAAACAAGTCTTTTAGATCCTTGGAAAATTAGCCCACAATTAGCTCTGCTAAAGACAGTCATGCTCGGATGCTGCACAAAGGGAGATTTACTGATGCAATAAAAAAATAATATTTGAAACAGAAATGTTTGTCTTTCTGATTCACTAAGTGTGTGTCATTTAAGCTTTTGTGTCACGTTCAAACTGCAAACTGTCATTTTCTGCAGAATAATAGATAAACTATGCCTTCACTGCAAACTCCCACACTGGAAAAAAACACCAAATTTGATTGCTTAACACTAACATTTATTGCTCTTGGTTGTACAGCTAATTCTTAAAAAGGTACCATGTTTTCCGCACTATAGGACGCACTGGATTATAAGGCGCACTGTCAATGAATGGTCCACTTTCAAACTTTTGTCATATATAAGGCGCACCGGACTAGAAGGCGCATTAAGCGAAACAAAAGAGCCCCCTGTCTTTTTGGAGCGCCAAGTATAAGCGCCTCCACCGCTCACTCAGGTCCGCGCGCCGTGCGTGGAGCCGTGCGACTATAACTGAGCCTTAATGCTGCAAGCAGTGCAGCTCGTGCAGCTAGTTTACAAAAGTCGTACTAAAACATTACGACTTCTTACATATATAAAGCACTCCAGATTACTAGGCGCACTGTCCTTTTCTTTGAGAAAATTTAAGGCTTTTAATTGCGCCTTATAGTCTGGAAAATACGGTAACTTGTTGAATAAATATAAACATATTTATATACATCCTAATTTTCCACCAAATGTATTGATTATTTCAGAGCTGAGCATTTATGTTGTTTCAATGGAACATTTTTGGTTGGCAAAATCATTCAGGCCAGACTCTTGGCTCTCATTTTAACTGGGTTGGCCGAACTCTAATTCTGATTAAACCGAGGTGACTTTTGCCAGGATCAACCCTCTCAGGCTCAAATTAAGTTTTAATAACAGGAAGAGGGGTTAATCATGTCAGTCTTGGGGTCTTTGTTAGATCCGTTTTCATTCATTTAACACGACCGATACAAGTAAGGCCAAGTACTTCTCCGTGCATCGAGAATATTGTTTGTTTCTCTGAAGTGTCACAGTCAGATTGAGTGAATTCAAACAAATCTGGCAGTACTTATTTAAAGAAAAACATTTACCAGTGAAAACTAACATGACCTACACAATTAAAAGATTGAGCTTTAGTGAATGTTGACCAAGCTCAGACATAGATTACTACAACATAATTGCTTCGTCTTGGAAAACAAAGAACTTCCATTTTTTTAATATTCTTCGAAAAGTTTTGTTTTCGTATACTAACACAGGTGCAGCGAATCAGACATGAAAAGATTTTCCCTTTCAGAGCCTCATGTTCTCAGCTTGGGGGATTGTGTAAGACATCTTGCGGTTTTACTGTAACTGTACACTGTAAACACATTAACCAAAAAGTCTAAATGCTGGACGTGTAGTAAATATTATTTCAAGCGTGTCTGGAAGACATAAAAATTGTTTATGACACAACTGAAGCAAGGAAGGAAATGGAAGTCATTTAGCCGTGATAGGCATAGTCCTGTAGTCACTGCTGCTTAAATAATAACTTCTAAAAAGGCTCAAAAACAAACACGGGCAAACACGCTGTCCAGGCTCAGACAGAAGTGGTCTGTAGGAGCAAAGGCAACTTTAATCTGGAACTGTTTACAATGGAAGGTAATATGAACACAGATGATTTATGTTGTGATGCGTTTCATTTGGATGTCAGAATTTTCAAGGTCCAAGTTGGAAAAATCAACTGGATCGCCTCCTGTAGTCACACCTCCATCTCCAAAAGTCCTTGACCCTGACCTCAGAATCCAATATGACTGCTATATGCTTTAAAAGTTGTAATAGCTGAAGTAATAAGTTTTTCATTTTTCCTTCTCACACATTGTGCTGTATTATCTTTATTAGGAAACATGTTGCTACAGTGAAAAAGCCATTGCTATCTGCTTGCATTGCTAATAATGGTTAGCATTGTCAAATCCTATTGGTTTTCCAAGTTGCAACTAAAATACAAGGTAGTCAGGTCATTTTGAAGGGATATTCAGTCAAATAAATAATTGTCAAGTTAGAGAGGATATACTGTAGATGTAGTTGGAGTGAGGACAGAGGACACAGAAGACAGCATTAGATGGAGGAAGAGAACAGCTGAAAAAAAAAACAAGTTAGTACCTTACCATTTCTTTGAGGTAAAAAAAATACCTGCGTGAAAGAAGCTAATAAGTAATATTAAACCTCTACACTTTTGCATGACACGTTTTGTCTAGATTATTGCTGTTTTCTCAACCAAACAACGTTTATGTTACTAACCAAATGTGTGTGTGCTGAGACCGATGGTACAGAGGCTCCTGAATGCATCAGTCTGCTGGGAGGTGAGTAAACTGCTGGCCCGATCAGTCTGCTGATCTCACAGCTCATAAGATACTAACTATTGGTAACTATTTGACAGAACATCACTTCAAAAATAACTAGACTATCCCTTTAGGTTAGGTGTGACGTCGTTACCAGATGACATCTGACTTAGATTTGTAGTTTACAGGGAGCTCGTGATAAACAATGATTAAAGTACAGAGGAATATCCAGTGCGTTATGTCCATGTACAGCTGATTATAACTGATTATCAGACATGGAAATTACATTTACTTACATTACTGTAATTAAGTAATAATATTGTACTTTTTAAGTAATTAAGATAAGTTAAGATAAGACTTTTTTTATCCCAAAGGAGATTTAGAAGTTGCAGAACACAATGTTAAGAAACAATAGAGATACAAAAAGACAACTATAAAGAAATAAAATGCAAGAAGGTAGTAAAAACATAATAACAATACTGAAAAACAATGAAATGGAAAAACAGTTTGACCTCCTGAGCCACTGCTGCTGTTCGTCCTGTAACCGGAGGGTTGCCGGTTTGAACCCCCGTTCCATCAGTCAGCCGTTGTCCTTCATCTTCCTCGCCTACCTGGTGGTGGTCAAAAGGTTCGGTGGTGCCGGTGTAAAGGCAGCCTCACCTGTAAGAAAGTAGCTAAGTAACTTTTACTCAAAGCGAATTTTGAATGACTTACCTTTTTACTTTTCCTTGAGTAGACTTTACTTGTACTTGAGCACAATTTCAACAGAGTAAGTGTCTTTTTACTTGAGTGTGTTATTTTAGTACATATTCCACCTCTGCTGATTCTACAACTATGAGCAGAAGATACATTTTCTACTCATTAAGATTTGACAAAAAAAAATTAACTCTGTGTCGGACCGGTAAATGTTCACCATTTCACTTTGCAGGAGATCATTTTGCATTCATGAGAACGTGTGTGGACTGCCAGACGGCTGTATCAGGTGGAGAACGTGTTGCTGTACATAATGAGTGGAACTATAATAACAGTGTGTTACACCTTTAGGTCATCTCCATAACCTCTTTTGTAAATAAGCCCTTGGCCGGTCTGTAATCACTTTTTGCTTCCTTGCAGTCACCGCAGCTGTGAACCACACAATACGTTCTCCAGTGATCCATGAAATCTATCAAACACCACCCATATACATATCCACACCCTTTACCTACCACCGAGGCTTACAATAAATGCCAGCCGCTGGTCATCAAACACTGCATTTACAAAATTAGATTAATTAAAAAGTTCCTGCTTGGAACAGAACCAGTCTGGGCTCTTTTTATTGGCTCTTAATTTGGGATACATCTTAGATTTTCCTTAACAATCCGAGTGTTACATTTCAATGCCAGACAAACACACACACACACACACACACAGGCAGTTACATGATCATTTGCCTTTTACGGTGATGAATAAAGATAATTATCTTCAGTTATCTGTTCAATAATCCTACAGTATACACATAAATTATATACACTCTGACCACAAAAAGTTAATTTATTTTGAAATTAAGATGTTTTGCTTCCCATTTCCTAAACAGTTGGTTTTTTTGGAGCACTGAGTAAAGTTTGAGTGAGAACCAGACTTGTTCCGTACTTCAGTATTCTTTGTAAATTAAGGTGTTAATAGTGTATAAGGGTAAACTCCATGACAGGTCCGTTGCTCTGATACCCTTGGTCATGAAATCCTTTGAACAAACGGGTTTTTCTCCCACCTGAAGGACATCACAGGACACCTGCTGGACCCCCTGCATTTCACCTACAGGGTAAACAGTTCAGTGGACAATGCCGTGAACGCGAGACTGCGTGACATCCTGCAACGCCCCAACCGCCTCGGAGTTATGTAAGGATCCCGTTTGTGGACTTTGGCTCTGGGCTCCGAGCTCAGTGTGTCCCGTGCCACCTGCCAGAGGACCACCAGCCTCCTGACAGACCGGAGACAGCAGGTGAGGATAGGAAAGGTCACTTCTGATACACGGACCATCTGCACAAGCCCTCCGCTCCCTCGGGTTGTGTCCTCTATCCATTACACTTTCCCCCCCATACGTCCCCCAATTTACACCTCATCACCCCCAGCTGTTGAAATTCTAAAGCTTGCAGATGACAATAAAAAGAAAATGCTGACGGGTCTGCATACCGAAGGAAGGTTGAGGCTGAGGACTGATGAGGATCTCAGGAGAGATCGTCAAAAGAGGCCCAGCAGAGGACGCGTTTCCTGCGACAACTGAGGACGTTTGGTCTGCGATCCAGTTCTACACAGCAGTGGGTGAACCGGTCCTGGGCTCCTCCATCGCGGTGCAGTCTGGAGCAGCCACCGAACAGGACAGGAGCAGACTGTAACGGACTGTAAGAACAGCAGAAACATCCATGGCCTGTTTAAACTCGTTTTTCTGGCAGGAGACACAGAACTGACCAAGACCAGCTGCAACAAGATCACTTTTTCTCCTCAAGGCATCATCCTTCTGAACTGACCTGTATGTTTGTACCTCTTGCTCTATCTAAACTATTGCACTGGACTAATTGATGCATTCTTCTTGTTTTTCTGCATTTTATGGACTCACCTTACGTATACCGTTTGTACAATGCGTCTATAAATGAGATTTTACTGTAATACTTGTGAGGCTCCACTTGCTGGAGCCCAATTCTTTCTGTGTTACACACTTGGCTAAGAAACAAGATTCTGTTGTAACACCCGATAAAGGTTTCTTCTAAATCGCCAACATCCTTTACCCTTTTTAAAGTAAAAACTGTGCAGGAAGACGAGAGCATGTTCACGATGGACTAAAAAGTAACGTCAGAGAAACTGGAAACGAGGCGGCCTTTTCCAAAGGCCTCTGCTTCCATCTGGTGGTGAAATTCTGGAACAGGCAGTCTCACAAAACAAACACTTGGAAAGATTACATATAAAAGAAAATTTATTAGCAATCACGGGGAGAGAATGCATGACATCTACTGGAGCACTTGTTTGAATAAAAATGCTAAACGTCTTATTTACAAAGTCTGCAACTGAATGTGAACAAGCCCAGCACATGCACATATAAATTGCAAGTAGGCTTTATTATTATTATTCCACAGCTTTCTGTAAAATGACCCACGCTGTCATCCGAGCGAACGGCCCCTCGCTGCTGCTGCTGCTGCAGTCACAACAATCAATATCCACAATTAGAACGACCTTTATCAGACACAGAATGACATGTTGGTAAACAGGGTGACCATGACGACATGCAGAAGTCTTGCAGGGACGTGATTCGACCCGCTCCAGAGAGACTCACACAAGCATAGAAAAGAAAGATTGATTGAGCTGCATCCACTAGGCGAGTAGTTAGTGGGTAAACCTTAGAAATCGTAGTCTTACCAATAAAAAGAAACACCACATACAGAGGAGACTGACTTGTTCTTGGACTGCTGAGGCTTTTCAAGCGTCCACCTCTTCAAAAGGAGTCCCCTGCAAGCTCGATCATCGTGACTGAACACTGGCTTCCTATCACCCAGCCCCGACAACTAAAACACATGTTGAGACAGACACCTGGGGGGGCGTTCAGGATCTTTTCCTGTTTTAAAAAGAAATCCCTAAACAACCTGAGAGTTGCAACCAGAATTAACCCCATCTTTCATAAAAAAAAGGTACAGAGAAGACTTAAAGGCTACAAGTGAAACAGCATTCAAATTACCCAGCAACCAAACACATTGTAACATTTTTCTCACTTGTTTATCGTACGTTACTTCATTCTTCCCCTTCGGTACGGTACTGTCCTTCTTTTAGGCGTTGTAATGCATTTACGTGATTACGGAACATAAACGAGATTGTCAAGTAGTGGCGTGAGGTGTAATTAAGGGATCTACGCGGCGGCTCTTCCGAGTCTTTGTGTAATTGTGGGTTAGAAACTTCATTGGGTAACAACCGTCTGATTGGGACACTCTCACAGTCAAAAGGCACTTAAAATTTTACTTGGGAATTTTTACCTCGAGACTCACCAGCCACTCAAAACTCTTACCGTCTAATAAGTTTTAAAGTTATATGTAAACTTGAGTCTGAGTCACTTAGTAACACAGACGCTTCCATGTGCCGACAAATAGAGATTATTAGGAAGCAAACGCGTTAACTGAAGAAATCCTCGTTTGCCAAATACCTGCTCAAAACTACAATTAAATAATGCTGACTGAATGTCTGAGAGGAAATAAAGCAGATGTTTGATTGTGGGATTAGAGGAGCTCCATCCTCATGTCAGGAAACAGCGAACTGCAGTACCATTAGATTCCTGGAAAGCATAAAAAACAACCAAAGAAAAGAAAGAAAGATACTTCTATGTGTACACAAACACAGAGCATGTCCATAACAATTACTGATAAGGCCTGACGCGTGTGAACAATCACTAACACTGTAGTGAGACTCCAGATGGTTGGGGTGATGGTAGTGCTGTACAGGAGGAGGGGGGCAACACATCTACGGTGGTGTGCGGGGTGAAGCAGGTGGTGGTGGCGGTAGTGAGCAGAGAGCTGGATTACGTCACAGAGGCAGTGCAAGGGATGCCTGTCGAGGACCCGTGACCAGAGTGGGGGGCTGAGGTCAGAGGAACGACTGGGCGGAGGAGGGCGGCCGGCTTCGCCTTCAGCTTCTCCGCGACTTTGAGTGCTGGATGAGCCACTGCAGTGTGATATCTGCGGGTGAGAAAGAAATATTTAATGATAATATTAGAGCGTTGGGAGGCAAAGACATTACTTCCTGGCTGACACCCCAGCGTGCTAAAAGGCGGGGGTTCTTGAAATGCATGGAATTTCATTTTTGCATTTTCCAGGTCGGGACAAACATGGAAAAATAAAAACAAAGTGTGGCAAAACATTAGTGATCCAGACTATAACCTTACTGCGTTTTCTGAAAACTACAAAGTAGGCATTTCAAGAAGTTGCTCAAACAAGCAGGGGCATTTTTCAGATTGAGCGTGTTTTAAAGGTTAACAGGGTCACCAGGATGTCTGCTTCTGGATCATATAGCATCGCGGCTGCAGACTTCCATAAAGAGAAATCAGAAACACAGATCGATCTTTGTTCTGAGACGCACTGTTTGGAATGTCAGCGACGAAAACGTAACATTATTTGTTTCGGCTCATGTATAAAAACTCAAAAAATAAGAAATTAAATCTGGTTTGCATGTAAAGGCGAGGAACATTTGTAAGATTCTGATCAGAAAGAATCTTTACATGTAATAAAAGTTTAAATAAACCAGTATATTTAGGTAAAAAAAAAAATCTTGCAGTAGGTAATTGTTTATCCTCACAAAATGCATTAAAAGATAAAGAAATTTAAAAAAAATAAAGAAAGTCCCTCTCACATTCACTCATTTTACATAAGCATACAGTTAAAAAAAACAGCACTATTGTACAAACATGTTAAGTTACAGTAAATTAAATGTTTTGATGTCCAAATGTGGTTCAAATATGGTCTGGAAGAGTCTGAAAGGTCAAATTAAACATGGGGAGGAGCCCTGTAAAGGGCTGTCTTTCACCCTATTGTTGAATGCCTTTAAAGTGGGGGACATTTTTTAGATTCTGTAAAAGTATTATTTGTTAGTTTGGGCCCTTTGCACCCCTCGGTGCTCTCCACTGCCTGTACAACGTATTAGATCAAGGCTGGAGCACAGTGAATTGGGAAAACATCCTTCAGTGTGAAGGCAATCATGATGCTCTGTGCTCTTAGAACTGATCAAATTCTGAAGATCTGATTCATTTCAAGAAGGCAAATGTTGCTCTGGAAGTAGGTCTAGTCTGACTTTATTGATGAGCGAATAATGGCTAGTTTGAGTGGATCCTTTTTGTAGATTTTAATCTCTGGAAAAACTACAAACTTCAAACTTTCACATTGGTTCATGCAGAAACTAGGATTTAAATCTTGACATCGCAGCTAGCTGCTGCTGCTGCTAGCGCTTACAAACAAACAAAAGGTTGTATGTAAGTTTTTCTAATCAAGTCTCCATCTACACTACTCTGAATATAGCTTTTAACATTTATCGTTTTCTCCATTTACATAAAAACAATAATTAAAAAAAGACTGAAATGCCTAGCTGTGCCACTAGGTGGAAACAACATCCACAATAACCACATTTCAAACTACAGAGAAAGAACATGCTCAGCAAAAACTATTGTAGCTGTTTTTTTAGTATATTAGTCATAATTTTCTTTCAGCTAATAACATTTCCAGCAACTGTTTTGTTTTCCTAATTTATTATGTAATTTACAAGCTGACATATTAAAGGAAGTAACACATGTTTACTCTACCTGGCTAACTGTTCACAACAGACTGAAGCTGAACTGATGCTTTTACAGAAGCTTCCTCCTGATTAAAAGATAATTTAATGGCTGGCTGGGCTGTGCTAGGCCTACATGGTCAATCTGATATTTACCAATGTTGTCTTTCTCTTTGCAGGAGACAGAGTAGCAGCAGATCTCTCTGTCCTGAATGGCAGACAGGTTCCTACAAAAAGCCAAAAAGGTGAATGAGATTCAACATTATTCTGTTAGAGAGCCAAAGGCTGCCTCTTCCTTAATTAAACTAAGGTTTGTTACGCACAAACACAAAATGAACACAAACATTTCTTACATTTTTTCAATAAGTTGCTTTTCATCAAGTGCGCTGGGTAAGTCGCGTTTGTTGCCGAGAACAAGAACCTGAAAAAAAAAAGTAAAAAAAAAGAGGGAAAAACAACATTTACTGATCGATTGCAGAAAAGTATCAGTTTTAGAACATTTTGATCAGCCATGGAAGAGTGATTATGTCGGGATAAAATTAACAGCCTGAGGATAGTGGTAAATCACAATCAGCCTCAAATTAATTGTGATAAATCTAAAATTTAATTGCTTAAATAAAAAACAAACACTGAGTCATCAACCCTGAACCACAGTGACTAATGCTGCAGTCATTGCCGATTCTGAGTTCAATCGCTGTTTGTGACTAAAGTCACCTGACCCGCAAATATTATACTGAGATCAGATCAGACACGCCAAGGGCTGCTGGGGGTTTTTTTTGTTCCAAAGATCATAAAGAGTCTCTTACAGGAATTCCTTGTAGCTGCGGTTTTTCTAAAAGGTTGTGCAGTTCGTTTCTGGAAGCTTCTATTTTCTCTCGGTCCGCCGCGTCCACCATGTAACTGCAACAAAGAAAACGGATAAACGAATCGGTTCGGGGTCGACTAAACGTGAAGCGCGTCAGGAAGTCGAACGATCAAAACATCAACGTTCAAGTGTCCAGAGAAGTGTCGACCAGCTTACACAATAGCATTGACTCCTCTGCAGTAGCGCTCCCACATGCTTCTGAAGCGAGGCTGTCCACCTATGTCCCATATCTGAACAACAAAAACACATCAGATCCACTCACAGATGCAGCATTCTTTGCAAACAGGTCGTTCCACTGTTGCTGCGCTGGAATGTGAGATATCTTTATCGAAAATAACCCCGGCAGAGCACATATAGCTGCTGAAAAGGGCTAATTTTGTTATCGGCTTACCTTTATTGTTACGTTGCCTTTAGTGACCTTCCGCATGTTGAAGCCGACCGTGGGAATCATATCTTCACTGAACTGTCCCGACTGCACGGGGCGAATAAAACAACAAAGGGCGACACATTAGTGAATGTCACATTCTGGTTCCATTCGGTTTGACGGCCACACAGGCACGTGAATCATATCTGTGCGTGAGTAAATTAAGATGTGATTTGATTATGATGCATCTCTCCCCCTCCCCCACCCCAGGGTGGATGAGAAACTCTTCGACCCCTCGAAGCACGATGAGCTGATTCGAGCGTCATCACGCAGTCCAGGTTCGAGGTTTTAGAAACGCTTTACAATTTGTTATTTGTAGGTGAAGGCTAAAGTACGCGTAGTATGAGATACAAGAACAGACGCTAAATAAAGACTTGCATTCCTTAAAGAAATACACATCGCCTGCTGCCTTTCATGCCAGAATTTGAAACTGAGATTGTCCTTTTTTTGAGGAACGAAGGACTTGTAGCCATTTTGGTCAAGCCTTGAAATCAGGGTTGCTCGCAATCTGTGATAACACGAGAGGATGTGTTGTGACCGACTTTGGCTACTCCCACATCAAATCTGAGCACCGCAGCTGTAAAACTGACTGAGTAGTAATCATTTTTTGTGTCTTTTAGGGTCGGTTGGCAGTGGCAACCATGTTAAATCGAGTTGACTCTAAAAATTCAGCTGAAGATGTACATCCAATGATTTCTTTCAGTTTCATTCAAATTCTTCTTTCATTATCATTGTCCACCTTTGCCTTTCAGCAGCGAGCTGCTGAAAGGGCCAAGAGTGTGCACTAAACTTTATAGACCAGAAGGCAAAAAAAAAAAAAAAGATTGGACCTTTACACATCTACAGAGCGGTCTGCACCTCTGCTGCTGCTGCTGCTGCTCTCTTCCTCTCTGTGCCGTCTGAGGGATCTGATCGTTTTGTTTCCGTCAGCACGTCGACTGCAGCTCAGACAGAAAGAGGCGAGACAGGTAACTCAGGTGGCTAAACTTATTTGGTCTCTTTAGTCCAGCTGCAATGCTCAGGATCCTCAAAACTCAGGAAAAATAAATAAATAAATGAAAATGTAACCTGACAAGTTTTGATGCCTCCAGTTTAAACAAACAGGAGGCTCCTAAAAGCTTTTGTTTACATCAGGGATCATCAGTCATCAATAAATTCTGACGTTCCCGTTTTGGGAACCAGTTCCACCGTTAGTCATACCGTCCAAAGCCAACAGCTGAGCCACATAGTTAGAAAAATATAGCTGTACGGTTTGGCTTGTGGGTTTTTAAATCGCAGGAAGCGGAGAACATTATTTCCTATAGAGGCAAATACTTTTTGTTTACTTGTCTTATTATCTCATAAAGGGGTTTAATAATAACAGCACTTAAGAAAAAGGTTAGTCCTGACGCTGTACACACATGCATTCGGGATGAACACTAAAGCTTTATGCACTGCAGTGTGTCGTGGACGTGCTTGTAACGCATTTTAAAGATGACATTTTTTAAAGGATTTGTGAAAGGTTCTGACTCCCATTTGGCCCGGGTCCAAACTAAACCAAGCCAACAGAGGCTGAGGAAGTGGAGGGGTAGGGTTTGTTCAGAATCACCACCCAGCATGTAGCCAGCACCACCAAGCTGAAAGAAACAGCTGCTCTTTGATAGAGATAACAGCCTGTGGGAACACTGGGTCTTCTTCAGCCTGGAACATGGCCAGCAGGCTGATTTAACCTCTCCTCTATAATCCCACTGGATTGCTCATTAGGTCCAAGAAAGACCCGGGTGTTATAAACAACTATTACAACTAAACTAAACAGCACCAGAACTACAGTAGTGCCTGAAAACACTGACTGAACAAAATAAAAAAATAAATAAACTAATATCCGGGAGGAGGAACAGCTTTGACAACATCCGCCTCAGAAAGACTATAAACAGAGCCTGATAAATGTACGACATTTACTCAAGGCCGTACGGAAACCCGCAGCTTATTACACCAGATATTTGTTATTTTCCACTCAGGAGAGCCGTGCGAGCTTCGTCTTCAGAGGACACCGTGTTGACAGCGCTGATGTTGACACACCGGGAGTTATTACAAACACGTCTGCTCACATGACCGCTCACACCGAGACACGTCCGTCCTCCCAGCAGCTAGCTTAAACAGCACGGCGACAACATTTATTTTTCCTGTTACCCAGAGACTAACCAGCTTTCTCCTCCCGACACAGAAAACATTTTGTGGCACAGAAAGCTTCCTCCACCTTTTTCCTGGCCGGTAGTAGCCTCAGCTGGGCCCTCTCTCTCTCTCTCTTTTTTTTTTTTTTGCTAGCGTTAGCTACTTACAGCAATTACGTTGACAAATGTGGTCTTTCCCGAGTACTGCAGGCCCACTAATGTCAGCTCCATCTCCTCCTTCCAAAAGAGCGACCTGAACCAGTCTAAGAGTCTGTTTATGAGGGCCAGCATCTTGGGTGTCGGAGTAGCCGCAGTCCCTGTGGCCGTCTGTCCGGGTGAGTGTAGTCAGGAAGCCGCTGGCTGCTTTGTCATTTCATCATGTGATCCGCTGGCAGACGTCCACGCCCTCTTCTTTTTTTCTCTTCTTCGGCTTTCTTTTTTGGCCGTTGGTAAACGACGACTTGGCGCATTACCGCCACCTGTTGGTAGGAAGTGTGAATTGCACATACAATCAAAAAACAAAACAAAAACAATTCGTTTCCTCTCAAACGAGTCTGTTTCAGATAATGCATTAAAGCCTGAAAAACTGTCATGTTTCAGTTATTTTATAATAACTGCATTGACTCAACCAATACAGCCAATCAGCTGAACTCTTTCTTTTCTGTATGTCTGGCAGCATAATAAAATATGCTCTTTAGTCTCAACTTTGCCACAGTATTTACATTTACCGGTGTAGGTTTCCCTACTCTTCTTCTTCTATGGTTTTTATTGAATGAATGGATCTGAATATGACCTTCTAGTGTCTGGATCAAGTTGTGTTACTTACAGTTCCAGGAAAAAAGTATTGTTTGTTCATTTCCTTCTTGCTTAGTTTCTGTTTGTGCAGAATATGAATTGTTCAAGTTATTCTTTAAAGTTTTAGCTAACCAGTGTTGTTTTTTTATTAAGTAATGTTGCTTTTATGAATCAGGAGAGCGTACGGCCAACTTAAAACACATTTTTGTTATTGTCGTTTGTTTTTGGCTTAGTTATAACAGTTATTACAGGTGTGTGATAGTTAATTGTAGGAATGCAGTTGAAAACACACATTAATTTAAATTAAATCATTACCTTTTTCCAAGTGACAGTGTCGATGTTGCAGCATAACTTTGCGGAGCGCTGCAATCAGCTTCCAAAATAAGGAATCTTGACCACGAAAGCTCAACAAGGGTGTAGTGTTAGATCATTATGTGATGGGGAAGGGGGGGCTTACTTCTGGCATAAAGCATGGGGGTGTTCAGACTTAAAGCTGTGATTTTACAGATAAGGTTTGGATTTAAAGCTCTTGGGGTGTGACACTTTTTTCCTCCCATGACATTCTTGACGTTTTCCACCAGCATCATGACTAGACACACAACAAACAAAAACACACAAATGTCCTGTCAATCAGGGCCGTATTGTGCAACTAAGTGTCTGAATGACCTATAAATTATGTTCATTTTTAACACTGTGGACATAGTTCAAATAAAAATCATAATACAGCATAATCTAATAATAGACAGGCTCTGATAACCCAGATAACCCCTGGTGTAGTGTCACACGTAAAAATGTGTGACACTACACCAGGCTGGCATCTGTGGCAGGTGTGCTGAGTTCACAATCACTGGTATGTAGAAGGAATCCACGCTGAAATGATGTGTTGCAAAGCGAGTTTAATCTGGATGGTTGTTCACAGGTTGGCTACAAAACTTTACAAGCAGAGAAAATGTCCGGACATGACTGTCTGCTGCTGCGCTGTGGTGCCGTGAGTGCAGGTTCGTATCTTCTGCCCTCTCCAGGACTGCTCACAGAGGAAGACACAAGCTATTAAAACTATTTACAACCACATTTCCCCTAAAACATTACGGCTCGGTGCTATTTTTGTTTGATTAAATTTAGGGTTGAAACGATGTATAAGTGCAGTATAAAAAAACCCAGTTGTGTTTTGTTTTTTTGTTTTTTAAAAAGCTGTTGCCCAGTCTTCACCTTTGTAACAAATGCTTACAAAATGAAGAAGTATTTATCCAGAAACAACTGCAAAAATTCCAGTTTCAACATTCACGCGCTGTCTTTGTAGGATGTTCAATTCGTCTCAACTATTTAAATTGTTTATATGTTACAGTTTTTTTTTTAATCTATGAAGCGTTCTGACATTTTGGTCATTTAAATCTTAGTAAAATTGTTCCACATGATTACAGGGGGTTTCATGTAATTGTGTCAGAAAGGAGGACATACGGATGATATACAGGCTGGTGACAAATCCAACATGTCGTGGATCCATGTGGTATTATAAACACTCATTAGTCAAACAGCACGTTTGTGCAATTGTATATTAATATTTCAACATTTAGAACTCATCTTTGCATAATTTTAATAATACCCCAAAAGGATATTTAAAGAACCCTGAGAAAATACCCACTTCTAGAACCAGAAAAAGATTGGTTTTTAGTTGCTCAAACTGGTCTGGTGCAAGGATCGAGAGGGAAAGATGAAGAGTTAAGGCTGAACTTCACGTTTACATGTTACATCTTTTCCCCGGTTTAAATCAACAACAGATACAGGATTAAAATATTAAAAAGGTCCCAACAAATGCCTTCTTACTGAAAGCACTTTTAGTGCTCCATAAAACCACGTTTGTGTCAGGAAGCCGAGCGGACGTGCAGGAGGAATTTGCGGGTCTTTCACCGCCTCCCTGGTTGTCGGTTCAGTCCGTCTTCTGGCAGCCCTTAAAGGAGATCAGAAGAAACGAGTGAGTTACGGGCTCGCGCTTTGTTCGGGGCGCTTCTTCTCTAGAACCTTTAAAGCCTTCTCTCTGTACCTTTGTTCTGACGACCGTGGAGTAGTTCCCCGGCGAGGCTGCACTCATAACTGTCGTGTAGACGGTAATTCTGGGGTGTTTTAAAACACAGAGGGCAACAAATATTATCAGAAGTGATGACATACATGAAAGTGAAACAAACTTTCAGATCTGTGTGAAGTGGGTGGAACGGGACTAAAAGGCAGCTGCTGAGGATGATCCACATGCAAACTGCTACGAGCTCAAGCATGGAGCATGGAGGCCTGCTGCACTTGGACAAGAGGAAGTGAAACTGCTTTAAACCCAACTTCCCTGTCTCAGTAACTGTATCTGTCGTGATTTGTTTGCACACACACACACACACACAAATGAGTATAATAAAGAGATAAGCTCCTTACTGATTACACACTGGATCCAGCGTCAGAACCTGGAGGGAAAAAAGCTCCGTTATCAATCCGAACATTTACAATCTGTGATTTTCTTTTTTGGAAAAGTGATGACTCTCAGTTTCTCCTAAAACTGTCCATACATGCCTGATAAAGTTTATCCATATTGATGTTAGCCTGGCCAGTAGCGTTCAGTGCCTTGGTTGCTACTTCCCTAAAAGTAAACAGAACAGTGACCTAACAGTGATTTCACATTATAAATGTGTGATGATCATGTGAGATGATCCACCTTCGATGGTCTGTCGGAGGGGGAGGACGCCAGTGGTCAAAGTTCGTCTCCACTCTGAACCATCTAAAAAAAAAAAAAAAGTCAAGAGGGCACCAATAAATGTTTGTCCAGTTGTGTAATCACACTGACACACGCCGGCTTCTCCTTACCCTCCATATAGTGGATCCAGTGGCCAAATATCCACGGGGCCTGCTCGATCTCGGGTGATTATGACCCCCTCCCCTGCTCGTACACCGCCCACGATGTAATACACCCCTGTGATGAGGGGGGTTTTCGACAGACGCATGACTGCGTCCTGAAAGCTCTCTGCTTCCTCCAGAGTCTACATAAGTTAATCACAATTACTTTCATTTCCTCCTAAATGTACTTATTTATTCCTGTTTTTTTGAGAAACGCACTGTAACGTACTGACCTCCCTCAGGAGCCAGCTGACCGGGGACCTGTGGAGCAGGAACGCCGACACAAAATTTTTCCACCAGTTCCACCAGTGCTCGGTTCCTGGGGGGAGTTAAAAACAAACTTGGAGGCGGCAAGAAATCATAACGTGCAACAATTTGTTTTTGTTTTTTTTTTACAACCACGAGTAGTCTTACCTCGCTGGTCTCCGGACACAGTGAACTTATAGGGACTTTGTCCCGTCCACAAACCAACGTATCCAGCGAATGAGGTTCCAAGGTACGCCACCTTAAAGACGGTACAAATAAAAGACAGTTACACCTCACTCCTCTTCTTCTGTGCACAAATGTGCAGAAGCATGCATTCAGTCAACCAGGTCAGAGTAATCCTAAACAGACAACTAAACATTTTATTTGCTGCCATTAGCAACAGATTTTTGATTTGCCTCCCTTCACACTGGAAAATGAACCCACTGCAATGTAAAAAAAAAAAAAACTCAGCCAGACTGTGGGTTAGGGCAGTAGGATCCCCATTAGGAATGATAGATCTGCTGTGGTTTCTGAGCATACGCTAAGCTTCTGTAGTGAGGTTTTGGTGGTTTATCATCATAACAGAAGCAGCAGATTGGGGTCCTGGGTAAAGAGTGGTGGGAGCAGTGGCAAGATGTGAGGTCTTTGTGTTCTGGCCTGGTTTGATCGTGAGAAATCTGAAGTAGGAATGGCCGTGCTCCCTTAAAACCTAAACTCCAACAATGACTGTGAGACTGTCATGGAAACAGAGGAATGCGATTCCCATAGCTGCATCCTGACGCAGGCTGGACGTACTCTGTGTTCAGAAGAAGATTACATCCAGGGTGTAGGTATTTAGCATGGTGAATGTGCAGAGGAGCATCTCTGGGATGTAGAAATAGTAAAAAAAAAAACAACCTATGTGGCGAACACTAAGAGTGTAGCAGCATCACACCAGTGTTGACACTGAAAGAGGTTTTTCCAAATTTCCTGCAATCCAGCCATTATCTAGTTGGTTGAGTAGGTCATAAAGAGAGGAACAAGACAGTCTTCCTGTGTGAAGGGGGGCTAATTATTGAAAATGAATGGTGTCACCACTGTGTCCAGTAGAAGGAATGTAAGAAGGCCCAAAAAGAGCACAACCTGCTGGTTCTTGTTCTGAAGTTTTAAATGGATGTAGTTCCTCTCAGCCTCTCACCTGACCTAACATCTGACTGGAGAAAAGTAGATTCAGAGACTTTCAGATTTGTTATTGTGGCGAAATATTACCTGTAGTTTTTTTTTTTTTATGAATCGATTGTTTACATCAAATTTTTCTTGTGGTTCAATAAATCATGTACTGACAAAACTCACTGAAACGTCACATCAAAAATGACCAGACTACACCTCTAAGACCGGCCTGTGGACAGTCCCACCCAAACTAACAGCACATTACATTAGCAATGACAAAGTGTAATGTAGTGTAGCCAATGTACACAGGCTGAATGCTGGTCGAAGGTTCGTTTGAACCGATAAAAGGATGATTTCAACAGAAATCAACACTTTTAAGCAGGGTTAAATTTATGTAACCTAAAACAATGCACATCTAAATACCAATACTCCACTATACATAAAAAGTAATCTAATTGAATTTAATTTTATTTGGAAAACAACTAAAACCAGAGGCAAGCAAGGACTGTAAAATGACAGATCTGTGGGCTATTTTGAGCTGTGTCATGAAACACACAATGTAAGGGTCGCCATGTGAATCATTAATTAGTCAGCAGTTTGCTCTATGTACTGTACCTTCCCATTCTTGCGAAAAATTAGGTTAACAGTCAGATTCTTCAGAATATGATGTGGATAGTCGAGGTTCCTGCCATGATACACGTTTCCTCTCGTGTCCTGGGCCAGGATGCTTGTACAAAATCTACGGATGCAGAAAGTTTGACGGCGTTACCGACTTTGATATTAGGCCCTCAAATTTCTCTGCTTCTGATCGCACAAACGCTGAGACGAATTTAAGAATCGTACGTACGCAGTGATCTCATAGGCGAAGTTGAGAAGGATGATGTCGGCCAGGTCTCCTCCGAGGACTGTGGCCATGCCGCGGATCTCCCCCGCGTACGTCTGAGGAACGTAACGTTCCAGAGACGTCACTACTGGCTTGATGGCATGGTGTACCCATTTTGGAACTGTGGAACTACAGACAACATACAAAAATTAAAACAAAACATGGCGATCACTGTCAACACCGGTTCAGTGGAGGATTAATGCGCCGGCTCAGAGCTGATCAGTGTCAAACAGGAAGGTGTCACGTGTCAATGCAGAACATATTTAGTAGTATTAATATGACTATGTTATATAAAAAAGATACCACATGTTAAAAACTGTTATTTACATACAACATGCAAGTTCTTTTTGTGTCCTAAGGAGGAGCACACCTCAGCACGACCCCTGTGAGTGCGTGCCACACTGCCAGATTCGTGTAAAAGCAGCTGCTGCACACTTCTTTGCTCTCACAGCGGCTTCACTGCTCTGCCTGGAGCTCAGATCAACTCATCATACAGAGGCAGTGAAGACAAACACAACTTTTCTCTCAGAGTAAGTACAAGCACCTGTCGTCTTAGGGAACATTTTCATAAGTCCCTGAGTTTGGCTTGTTGGATTTAAACCCAGCTGCACAAATACATCAAAGTTGGAGGAGACAGACAGAGAGAGAGAGCACAAACATAACAGAACATGTAAAATGTTCGTGCAATTAAGTTTGGGTAACCTGAGACATTTCTATTTGTCATTAAATGCACCATTAGCAGAATTAGCCAACATAAATGGTTATCACCTTTAAAGTGAGCTCATAACAGTAGCAGTTCTTTAGCCTAAAACCCTAAAAAAAGAGAGAGAAAAAACAAGAATGACCCCACTTCAAAGACCCGGATGTATTGATGCAACAGAAATTATAACAACCCAGTATTACCCAGCCCTGCAGTGGCTCAGGAGGTAGGGGGTCCTCCTGTAATCGGTGGGTTGCTGGTTTTAAACCCCGCTCTGTTCGCCCCAGCCATTGTGACACTTCACCCCCTCAGAGGGGGGTTGCCTACTGACTACCACCAAAGGCAACGGTGGCTACAATGTGTCTTATCACTAGGATTTCCCCCAGTGCATTATAAGCCTTGTGGGCCGCCAGGCTAAGCTCTGCTTGTTTATTGTAAAATACGTAATTTTTTATACACGTTTTTTTCCACCCGCATCAACTTGACAAATTGATCACCGTCCGAGGGTGTGCGCGCCAACAGTGACGCAATCGCACTTTCCCCTGCCCCTGCACGAAGGTTCCGCGCGGCATCGCGTCGTGTGGTCGCACACCTTCCAACTCTTGTAACTTCGCGCATGGACCGTGCGCACCATGCTCCGGATGATTTTGGTGCTCTAATGGAGCTGGTTCACCTGTATTTGCATTTCCCTCTTTGAGAGATCACAAACATAATCAAACGGCTCAAAACTCACGGAAGGAGACTACTGCTGCAGCCGATAAAAATTTATTTATTTATTTGTAAATGCGACCATAATTAGGATTCAAATTAGGTGCAATCAATTAGTGTTTATTTTAATTTTATTTTTGTTTAAAAAAGTATTTTAAAAGTGCCTTTTTGTAAAACTGTAGTTGTGTAAATATTTGGCACAAATATCTTACAATATCACATAATAAATAGCCATATTTTCAACTTTCCTGTCAACTTTAATCTTTTTTTCACTAAATCACGGTCAGCCGGCGGTCGGCCGGCGATCGACCAGCAAACAGCCACCTACCACCAGGCTTAGCCTCTTTTCTGGGGGAAACCCTGCTGACTGACTGTAGTGTGAAGCACTTTGGAGTCCTTGGACTAGATAAAGCGCTATACAAGTGCAGGCCATTTACCATGCTCTGTTCTATTTATTGGAGGTAAAAAAAAAAAAAACTTCACCATGAATAAAGATGGACGAGGCAATCTCTTTATTTCCGTTGTCCAAAGGTGAAGCCAAAATATCTGGTGCTGGTGTTCTCATGTGGTATTTTTGGAGCTAGAGTCTGCACACTTGTGTTGTAGGGCAGGGGTGTCCAACTCCAGGTCTCGAGGGCCACAGTCCTGGGAGTTTTAGGTTTTTCTGCTCCAACACACCTGATTCAAATGGTTTAATTACCTCCTCACCAAATCGTCAAGTTCTCCAGGAGCATGGCAGCAAGTCATCCATTTAAAGCAGGTGTTTTAAAGCAAGAACACATCTAAAACATTCAGGAGGCCTCCAAGTAATGGAGTTTAAAACCCCTGTTGTAGGGCATAATCAACTAAAATCAACACCTGAAAAAAAAAAACTGTGTAAGGTGTATTTTTTAGTTTCCTTTTTTTTCAGCACAAAAAATGTCCCATTTGTTTACAGTGAGTGGCAGCCCACCACTCCAGACTCCAGTCCTGTGCCTACTGATAATATATGTGGGAGGTCGGGAATGATGACCTCATCATGTTCCAGCTGTAAGTCAGAGACCAGCAGGAGTCTGCTCGTTGTTTTCTCTGTGGCCAGGCTAACTACTGTCAACAACACAAGCTGATAATGTACTCCTCTGTAGCAACATGACCATCATCATGTTGGACAGATGTAATAAAACCGCTCCAATAACAGGCTGTATACAAAGCTGCAGCGCTGTAATCCTGGATGCGAACGATACGTGACCTTTAAACGATGGTTAAAAGTATTTCTCCTGAAATACTTCAAGTGCAGCTTGAAACGGAGAAATGTTTTGAAGAGTTACGTCACTTTATACCGTTGCTCCAGAGCCTTCCTTCAGACAAGAAGACTCAACTGGAAGGCTTTACTAAATAAATCACTGCCGAAAATAAAATATTTGTGGCTCTTGACTACTCAGAAAAAGCAGTCACATGTCACCCTGTGTCACCAAGGGGCTGTGTTGTTTGGTTTGAAACATTAATAATTAATATTAAATACAAATCCTTGACCAAAAAGTCACCAAAACTCACCCTGTTGATGCATCTGGTATTCCATAGATACAGTAGAACAGTTCAAACATCAGAAACCACAAACATGTTTATTACACTGAAGCCTTGCATAGATATTTTCATATTTTAATGCATGAAAAATTAGGTTTTTTCCCCCTTTAACTGCATGTTCAGTTTGGTTTCATGGTTGACAGGCTGTTTGAATCTGCTTTCCAGATGGGTGCAATGATAAAACTGAACAAAGACAGTCAGTTAAGTTGTATAATCATGTGTTTAAGACGTAATAAAGAAGTTATTACACTTTCTGGACAACTTGACCTATAAAAAGTGTTGTTTTTTTTATTCCACCCAGGTCTATAAACATGTCAACAATAACTCAATAAGTTTACTTTTAGGCGCAGGGTTTTCCAGCTCAGTTTTGACTCCTTCGCTGAGGAGTTTTCAGCACAAAGTAAAGCACAGACATTTACTTAACACTTACTCGACGATGTCTGCTGCCGCTTTTTTCAGGTATTCTATGTCATAGGCTTCCTTCAGAGGCGTCCACCTGACTTCAGGTTTGTCGTCCAGGTTGATCTCGAGCGTGGGTGGAGCGAGCGTCAGAGCCCGGCACGAGACCGAGACCGAGAGCTCGAGCAGCAGGAGCAGCAGGAGCAGAGGGGGCAGCGCCTCGGCCCGGGTCACCATGTCCGGTGTCACTCAGAGGAAGCCTCCGCTCCGCACTGACTGAACAAGCCTCCCCACTTCCACTTTCGACGGCTTCCCACTGGCAGCAGGCTACAAACTAAACCGACACTTCCGCTCAGAGATTTTCAAAATAAGAC
This sequence comes from Kryptolebias marmoratus, assembly GCF_001649575.2. Lineage (NCBI taxonomy): Eukaryota > Metazoa > Chordata > Actinopteri > Cyprinodontiformes > Rivulidae > Kryptolebias > Kryptolebias marmoratus. The sequence goes on from NC_051433.1 coordinate 23,623,108, forward strand.
AAGCTCACCGCGCTCTTTGGACGGAGGTCACGCGCCATATTGAAAAGGGCAGCAGCAAGTTCAGAAGTAGGTCGTTTCGAATAAAGTTTTTTGACGAAGGCTGCCAAAAAAACAAAACAAAAAAACAAAACAAAAAAAAAAACTTGGCACGAATCTAAGCTAAAAGGAAAATGTGCATTTTGTTGTAAGAACTGTGTAAGAAGCATCGAGAACCAAGGTCAGCAGAAATGTTAACGCTGCTGCAGTTGGCTCATTCTGGTCGCCATGGTAACTACACACCCGCGTCTGTCTCTCCCTGGCTGCCAAGTTAATGAGAGGCAAACAGAAATGCAGACTTTAAAGTAGGCTTTAAACAAACAGCAAAAAAAGTATTACGAAGACCAGTCCCCTCCCCCCAATGAAATTCATAAAATAAGAAATAAAATCTGCACGTTTTTATGTATTGATGGTTAATGTATTCATAAATTAAAAATTTATCCACAAAATTTATCAAAGCTCCCAACTACCACATGTTTGTTTACCTAAGGAAACAGCCGAAGTGACTGAAAATAGCTGAACAGGTGCAAACGTGGCTCAGCCTGTCCGGTCTTAAAATGACTGGGCAATGGCGATAATGTTTCGGCCCACGTTTGTGTGTGTAATCAGTCAGAGCCAACACATAACTGGCTATAACTTGATCGATTTTGCAGATAAAAGTTTGGCGCGCCAGTAGCTGAGACTGAGCACCAGCGCTCACTCTGAGCACTAAAATACTGAGCAGGATCTGATCTTTGTTTCAAATTTTGCCATCACCTACTTCGAGTCAGTCATTTCTGTCTGATAGCAAAATATGAACCACTGTATGAACCACTGGACAGATTTCAGTGAAACAATATTTTACCAATCATTGGATGTAATCCACAGCTGATTCAGTTTTGGAGTCTGACCAATTTAAGATGGTTGCCACAGGTAGTACACATCAGCTAACACAAACTTAGCAGTAGCTCAGTGACTTTTACAGATATTGGGATAGAATTTGATGCGGCGGTAGATGAGAGTTGTTCGCAACACATGATCTAGATTATTTTCAACATAAGATGATCTGAGTCTAAAACTGTGGCAAAAAAGTTGGCGGGTGATATGCATTCCTTCAAGGAATGCTAGGCCTTTAGTTACAGATATGAAGTTCAGCCATATTAAGTCTGAGAAAAAGATCTTTTATCTTCTCCCTGATAGAATCATTTTTAATGCTTTCATATTTGCGTGGATCGGACCGTGGTGGTTCCCAGTCTATCTCGTGACAGATAGACACACTGGGATCTCTGTTTCCTGCAAGGAGTCATTAGTCTGGCGACATCCACTTTCCAGTCACGGAAGAGCCGCTTGGGATCAGGTGCTATAATCTGATGTACTGGTACAAAATTTATGCTCAGACTTGCTGAGCAAAGAACGTGGACAAAACTGCTTTGTTTACATTAAGTGCGTACCTGGCTTTCAGAATCCCATATCAGCATATTTGGAACGACTAGAGTTAATTCTTTCAAACGGCATCATTTGATATAGTCATATGGTTGTCATTTGATATGATGTTCGACTTCATACTCTGCAATGGATACCTTTAGGTAGCCATAGCAAAATCGAAGCATTTGTTCTGAAACGCTGCCCCACAGTTTCAGGCCTCGATGAACAAAAGCAGACCCTACAAATACAGATTGACTCAAATAAAATATCCTTCCATTCAGTTCATACAATCAACCAATACGAAAGGTTAAAAGAGACAAGAAAACGTTCCACTTTTTTAACGAGTGTGATTTTTTAAAACACAAGCTGATAAAACTGGGATTATTTGTCTCAATGCCCTTCAATAACAAGTACACGTTTTAACTTATTTTATCTGTTTTTCTTAGTTTCTATGCTTTGAGTTAAGTTTTTTTTTGTTTCTTTAGTTTAGTATATATTAGTTATGTGATGGGAAATCAAAAAGAATTTCATTGCTCAGTGTAACCACAGCGTTTTGCTGCGTTGGCGACAAATCGACTGAATCTTGAATTAATCTGGCCTCTAGGCGTCGTTGTGGTGCCGTGTTCCGAAACGCTCCCCAGGATCGAATCTTTTTTTCTGGAACAGTTGTTCCAACGGTCCACCTCTGCCTTTAAGGAAGCTCGACAACTGTTCCTGTAAAAAATGATCACAGGAACACAACCTAAAACACAGAAATGACAGAAAAAGAAAAGAAAAAGACGTGTCTAAACGAGGGAGATTATTTGCTTCTGGTGTGCAACTGGAAGCCGGCGTGGCGTGAAGCACTACTTCCACAAGATGGTGGTAGTGCTGTTACAGCAAGTCTGGAGGCAGCCGAGATTATTTTCTGCCGACGTGCAGGCCAAATAGAAAGAAGAAAAAAAAATACTGTTGTGATTAGAAGAAAAGAAACAAACTTCCACACATCTGAGAGAGACGTGGTGGGTGGTGAGCAGCAGCAGGCATCCATGACGCAGGCCTTTTTATTTTCACTATTACTTTAACTTCAGCAAACATCACCACCCCGGAAACACACGAGGTGGGCTTGAATTCTCTGTTAATGTCAATTAAAGGTTTTTTTTTGTTTGTTTGTTTGTTCCCCTGCAACCTTTTATTTTCAGAGGCATTCTCCAGTTCTCAGTCACGACAGAACGTAAATGCCACATCTTCCAGCTTCTTCTCCTCTCCGCTTTCACGGGAGGGCTTATTTGAAGGCCCTATCCTTGCCCCGAAACGACTTCTCCCGGCACGTAGTTGCCACCGCTTCGTGTTACAACGATAAAGAAACCAAACGGATTTACAATATCCTTTGCAAATTCCCTTAGAAACCCCGTTGGACTCCAGTTACAGCCTGTAATCTAAGACATGCTATTGATTTACAGAGGCTGTGCAGCTTTACCGGTTATGTAAGTGTTATGTAAGTGTGTGTTGAGGAGCCGTCAGGGTGGCTGGCAGCTCCACGTTTGAGCCAACAGGCAGCCAAACACAAAATCCACAGGGGGAGAGAAATCTTTATTAATACTTTAATATATATCAATAATACTTTATATACAAAATATGTACAACTTTTTTGCGTTACATGTCAAAATAAAAATCCAGAGTACCTCTTTCTATACAAAACTAATGTTTCTTCTCTGAACTTTACATTCTTTGCTAAAGACACGAGATTTAAAGCAGGTCGGTTCGAAACTTCAGTCGCCGCTGCTCAGATCGGTTCGGGGCCTCACCTTCGCTCAAGAGTTTGTGGGCAAGATGCAGATCTATATACAGCTCTCTCTGCGTACACCAAACTGCTACCTCATCCTTCCTCTGGCAGATATACAAATACACTGAGTGGGTCACGTATCAAAAATAAAAATGTACAAGTGAAGAAATAATTGCATTTATATCACAGGAGCTGGATAAAAAAACAAAATAAAAATCAGCCACGAGTCACAGATTGATGCACCCGTATGAAGGGGCAACACACTGAATTCTCTAAACTTTGTGAATTCCCGTGTTCAACACAACCCGGGGAGGTGAAAGGAGCCGTCTGCTCAGTGGGGACCCGGAAGTGTTGGTTCTGATAACGTTCTACACCAAGCAATGGTTTGGTACGAGAGAGAGAGAGAGAGAGAGAGAGAGAGGCAAACACTGAGGGTAGATCACTCACTTGCAGATCTACAGCAGCATCTACAGGGGCTTTTTTTTTTTTTACTCAAAGTAAAGGTTTACATTCACCACAGTTACATACACAGTAGATCCGAAACGTTTTCAAAGTAGGGGTTGGGGTTGGGGGGGTGTTTACATTCTGGGGTTTTCTCTGACATTCAGTAAAAAGTCTGGAGAAAACAGAACAAATTAAAGAAAAAAAAAAAAACAATAAACCCTTCAAAGTTTTGTCTGCGTTCTTTAAGCAGACCATCTTCACAGTGTTTGAGAGGCATGCGAAAGCTGTAATATGAACCTTCACATGGGCACCCCACGCTGCTCACAAAATTCCTGTCTTAGTCCAGGAGGGGGGGTAGGGGGCGATGACAGCGGCGACCGTTAGGGGTGGGTGGGTACCGGTCCGCTCGGACCACCCTCCGCTCAACATTCAGAGAGTCAGATTTGGACAGAAAGCGAGTCCGCTCAGTTCTTGGCTTCCAAGTTCAAAGGGGAGACCTGCCTCAAGGCTTTATGGAGCGCAGGGGGGTCCGCCGGGGCGTGGTGGGGTACTGGGGATCCCGCCCTCGGCGACATCACCAAAGACTGGGGCAGCTTCTCCGGGGGTAGGCTCACCGCAGAGCCTCCCATGCCTGGATACATGACGGGCATGCCCCCGGTGTACCAGCATTTCTCCATCACCGGCAGGTACGCTGCCGTAGCTGCCGCCGCCGCCGCCGGGGGGATGAGGTAGAAGGGGAGGCAGAACGGGGGCTGATTGGGGGTGAAGCTCATGTAACTGCCAGGAGCGCCCACCGCATGGACGGCGAGGGACTCGTCCTCCGAGGAGTCGGCTCTTAACCTCTTGGCCCGAGGCTCGTCGCCCTCCTGCTTGATGATGCCGGGCGTCCTCTCAGGCGCCGGGGTTTTCAGCTCCCCCTCCCTCTTGTGGTTCTCGGACCACTGGGTCTTGGGCTTGTCGTGTTCCCCGCCGTAGCCACTATCAGTGTCTGTGTCACTGCCGCTCTGCTCCCCGGCCCCGTGCTGGTAAGTCCTCTGGATGACCGGGACGCAGTTCTTAGCGGGGGTCTCAGGGGACGCCGCGGGCTTTTGCACCCTCTCTGAAACCTGAAGGGCAGACTCGTCCGGCCGCGGGCTGCCGTGGTGCAGCACCTCGGCTGCGACCTTCTGGATGTGACCGATGACGTGGGACGGCGTCAGGTCCCTGCTCCTCTCCTGGCTGGCCAGGTAGTGAAGGACCTCTTTGGCGCACAGGTGAAATCCCGAGCGGAACATCTCCTCGCTGCTCTCCGTGCCGTCGCCTCCGTGGTCACCTGGGGGAACAGCACCAGAGAACAAAACACTAAGTTTCCCCCACTTCCTGCAAAGCCGAGCTCAAATTGGCGATCTTAACCTTAGCTAAACGATGTCTCGTCGTCGGGCTTACCGAACTGCAGGTCCTTCTGCAGCGCGAGGATTTTCTGCTGCTGCTGCTCCAGGAGGGCGCTCAGGGTTTTCACATGCTTCAGAGTGAGTTCCAGCACCACAGCTTTCTCCAAATGACCCAGCGTCTAAAACAGGAAGACCTTCCATAAGCATGTTGATCTTCCTTATGTAACACATTCTGCTGCCAACAGTACAGAAATAAATGCTTTTATTTTTTAACTACAAAAACAAACTACTTGTAGCTAATGTTAAAACTGCAGAGAAGGCTTGAAGGTGCTGAGCAGGACCATGTGGGGTCTGACTTGTCAGGAGAGGAGAACTCACTGTGAGCTTCAGGTGTTCAGGCAGCAAGTCTTTGAGCTGAGAGATGCATTCATTTATCCTGTCCCGTCTCTTCTTCTCAATGAGTCGGTGCGGCAGCTTGTAGGTCTCCTGTCAGAGGGGTGAAAGGCTGTCAGAAACTACTCGTCTCTGCACCACACACACACACCTCTCTCTCGCTTAAAACGCTTTTCAAACAAACCGGACTTTACCTTGCACTCGTCCCCGCGCTTCATGCCCCTCCTGGGTTTGCACACATAAATAGGAAAATCCAGTCTTTGGAGAAAAGATACAGTCGTTATTTCATTTTATTTGTTTTTTTTCCAAGGTTTGTTGTGGAGAGTTTTCATAAAAAAAAAAAACAATAACAGACGAGGAGAAATTAAGAAAAGGCTGTATTTACCGGTGCATGTCAGCTATATCCAGTGATGGGTGTTTCGGTGCAAAAGGAGGTGGTTGCGCACTTGTAATCCTCTCCATTTCCCTTTAAAGACAACAACAAAAAGGAAGAAAGAAAAAAAAAACTCGAAAAAGTGGTGTCACCTTAAAATAAGAGGAAGAAAAAAATATATATATTTAAAAAACGTGTCCCGGAGCGTGTCCCTGCCGCGCAGTGTGGTCACCCTGAGGTCGGAGCTCGCTCTGCCGACGGAAGGCTGTCTCCGCCCGGCTCAGTCGGTGTGTGAGAGCTGGGCGGCTCTGTGACGACGTGTTAAATAAACCCTGTGACTGCAGGCACGTCTCTCCCTCCGCCAGAGAAACCAACTCCACTCTCCGTCACATGAGCCTCACGTGTCGGACGGCGCGTTCGGGGGCCCTCCCGCCTCCTCCTCCTCCCCTGC
>NC_051433.1:23629390-23731806 GCF_001649575.2 Kryptolebias marmoratus
CCCCCTTCCTGCTGCCGGAGCCCCGCCCATTCGTGTAGTACTCCTCCGGCGGGGGCCGAGTCCCGTGGAGCGCCATGCTCCTCTCCTCACGAGCCCTGCTCCGTGTGTTTACGGCCGGAGAGGAGAGGAGCGGGCTGACGACGGCGAGGTCAACAACAACACAAGGACGGACAACGACGAGCTGAAGTTCGTTTATCGAGCACCAAAACAGAGAAGCAGAGGGAGGACATGTCCTGCTGAGGCCTCAGTGAGGAGCTGAAACCGAGCCGCTCTCACAGCTAAAACATGGAGAACAGTAGCTAAAAGTGGCACAACACTAAAAAGCATAAAAAGCTCGCTAAAAGCGGCAAAATGGTAACTGAAAGCTAATGTAGCAAAAGAGTAGCTAAAGGCAATAATAGCAAAATGCCAGCTAAAAGTAGCAAAACAGTAGCTGAACGCTCATAGTAGCTAAAAGGTATAGAACAGTAGCTATAAACAACAAAAGGTCAGTCAAAAGGCTAGCTAAAAGAAGCAAAATATTAGCTAAACCCAAAACTAGAAGAACAATACCTAAAAGTTGCTAGAAGTTAAAATTAGCAAAACATTAAAGGCTAACACAAACAAAAATGCTAACTAAAAGCGGCCAAATGTTAGCTGAAAGTTAAAGTAGCAAAAGGTTATCACTAAAAGTAGCAAGACAGTATAGCTGAAAGGTACCAGTAACAAAAGGATAGCTAAATATTAAAATTAGAACAGCAGCTAAAAACAACAAAAGGTAAGCCAAAAGCAGCAAAGGGCTAGCTGAAGCCTAAAATGAATAAAAAGCTATCTAAAAGCTAAACATAAGAAAAGGATAACTGAAAACTAAAAGCAGCAAAAGGGCTGGCTAAAAGTTGCAAAACTCTCTCTAAAAGCACCAAAAGTCAAGCTAAAAGCTAAACATAGCAGAATGCTTTGTGGCTACTAAAGGTTTCATAAATAAACAAAAACAGAGCAAACATGCTAAAGCAGATTTTCAAAAGAAAGCCATGTTTTAAAGGAAATGAAGAGATCTCAATGCATGTTTGGGGGAATATTTTTGTTAAAAGAATTTTAAAAAGTATTATTTTTCAAAGCATCAAAGTCTTAGCAGCCATCTGCTGAAGGAGCCGTGCAGAAGTAGTTAGGTTGTAAAGGAGGTTGGAGAAAATGAAAAATAAAACAGGCACACAACAGTGAGAGGTGAGTCAGCATTCACACAAATAACCTTGAAAGTTTAATGTAATGTAGTTAACACCTCGTGCATTATCAGCGCCACAAATAGCCACCGACTCCTTTTGTTGTTGCGCCTTCGCAGACCCTGCCGGGTGTCACGCGCTCAGCCGTTTATCTGGAAGCCGCTCGGTGCGCGGCACGTGCGCCAGAGGCTGGAGCAGCGCGGGTCAGCCCGGTGTTTGTCTCCCCCTCCCCTCCCCCTCGCTGCTGGGCTCAAGTCCTCCTGGGGCTGTCACGTTGAGCTCCTCATGGACGGAGCGGCGGATCCCTGCCGCTGACGTCACGCGGGCGGACCAACCGGGGCTGAGGGAGCCCGGCTGGTCCCGGAGCAGGGCGGGTTATTTATAGGAGCTCCGAAACAACGGAGTCAGCAGGGAGCGGGAAGGGCTCAGGGCCCAGCAGCTTCCCGTTCAGACTGACTGCTGTCCGGCTGGGGCGCGTGTCTCTTCAGCACCTCTCGAATTCAGCTGCGGAATTAGCCAGTCATCAATGGCGGCCCGCGGCCCGCTTCCGGTCGGGAGAGTGGCGGTCACGGCCCAGGGTTTTCATGCTCAATTTTGCTTTTGAGGCACTAGGAGTGTCATTATTCTCTCCTGAACCACATACAAACAAACAAACAAAAATATACATGTTCCTGTTTTTACCTCATGTTTTAGGCAGCGTCCGTCCGTCTGTTCGCAAGATTACTTCAAAACGAATGAAACCATCAGGCAATATTGGTGGTGTCACATAAAAAACCCAAAACTGAATCCTACAATTTTTCATTGACGGTATGACCTTTGGTGGAGGTTTGTCCTCTGAATGCTTATTTTCCCCCAATATTTAGAACAAATATATATTAAATACACACACACACACACACATTCTGCCAATCATATTCACACTGTGCAAATACGCCTCCACAATTACAGACTGTCACAATAAATCTGATTAAAATAAATATATTAAATGTAGAAATGCTAATCTAATCTAAATATTTCATCAATTATTATTATTACTTATATCTACACCAATAATAATAATAATAGAAAGTCTCGGATGTTGATTTATAAAATTGTCTGCTCAGTTCCCCCCACAGCAGGTTATAGTTCTAATATATTTAACCAATGACAACCGTGTTCACTCTCTAAACGATGAAGATGAACACTCTTATTTCATTTCCACATCGCCCATTTCAAGCTGTGAAAGGTCTGTTGGAAACATTGTTTAATAGTAAGTAAACTGTTTTACAAGCTGACGTTAATTCAAAAGGATTTGACATATTTTAACGTCTTCCACGATAGTCGTGCAAGATGGGGGGAGGGGGGGATAAATTATTCATTTTAAATCACTACAAAATTGTGGTATGACTCAGACACACTTGCATTTTAAGTAACACAAAAATATGTGAGCTAATGAAGTTTGGCATCAGTTTCTCAGAAAGATGGGTTCAAGTTCAGTTTTGACTCTTCTTCAACACAGACCGGTGAGAAAACGTTTCAAATCCAACCACACACGCACGTTCCGCTGAGGGGTTTGAATAAACCGTGATGTTGTCAAGTTATCATCTGAACCCAAATACTGAAACTGCAACGTTAACCTTTGATCATTGACAGTAAAACATTGTCCATTTTTGTACAAAAACATATTTTGTCCATTCAGACTCCACCAGTTAACATTAGGTTTTATTTCTAAGATGCTAATGAGCAAATTTATATAAACACCAAACTGAAAATGGTAAAACAGCAGCATTAATATAAAATCAGTAATTTATGGGGAATAGATAATTATTATTATTATATTTTCAAACTAAAAACACTCTTTAAAGGCATGCTTAAAATATATCTGTTTTAAAAGCAAGAGTTTAATATAACAAAATCAATAAATACAGCACAAATAAAAGAGGATTACATTCATTTTAATAAATAATTCTACATTAATATACAAATTGACATTTTTTAAGTTCCCTATTCTTAACATTCTGGGGTAATATTTTTCTGTCCATCTTATTTTTCTATACAAAAGCAAAAGGTACATTAAGTAACAAACTTTATATACATATAGTTAAAAAACAAACAAACAAAAAAAACATTCATAGCATGAAAAGGCAACTAAAAAGTTACACTTGGACAGAAAAAAAACAACGTGTTAACAGAAGCAGCTACACTTGATTAGACAAAAAAAAAGGTGCTAAAGTAAGTAAATCATAGCATATTTGTTACCAAAGAAACTACGTGATTCCTGAGCAAATCCTAATAGCGTCGGAGCCACCGAGGGAAAGTTTAAACATCGTTTTCAATTTCTGTTACAACTCAGTTAAATAAGAAAGCTAATCTCATAAACTAAGTTAGCAGTGACATATGACTGTTTGACACATACAGGCGGAAGTAAACTACCTTTATATTGCTCTCGTACAATATACTACCTACAGAGTGCAGAAGTCATAAAACTATGAGCATTTTGGAGACTTATAGAAAGAATTCATTCAGCTTATTGTATCATCTAGGTTTCTGTATAAGTACAAACAATTAACACGCTAATTAGCAAGTGCCAAAAACTAAACCGGTGGATTTAAACAACAGATAAAACTTAAATTTACACACCTAATAGGTTGCATATTTAAGTTATTGTATTGCACATACAAAAATAAGACATTGAATACTGCTCATAGTGTCAGGAATATAAATAGAAAAGCTTAAAAAAAAAATTTATTATGATTCAAGTTCGACTCTTAAAGGCCATGTGTTGAGAATTCCAATTCTTTTGTGCACAAAAAAACCAAAACAAACAAAAATAAACATTTGGCACCAATCCCAGTAGATTTAACCATAAAAGGAGGGTGTTACTTCCTGGAGTAACACCTGCGTGGGGCAGAGCTACACATCGCCTTATAACTAACTATATTACAGTGTTTTCCTACCGTTTTAAGGTACTTTCACACTCAGCACCACGTAGATTAGATGGGAGAGGTCGACGCGGCACGGCGCAGCTCCGGTGGTGGCGCCGGCGGGCCTCACGCGGGCTGCTGGGGGTTGACGTTCATGTGCTGAGGGTGTCCCAGCAGGCCGATCCTCTGCTTCTGCTTCCTCTGCTCGGTCATCTGGAGAGGAAAGAGAGGCGAGACTCGTACATGTCCTCCTGCTAAAAAAACCTAAAACACACGCAGCCTCTGCTGATCTATCGCCCGCATCGATTCACTTTCGGGCGCCGCTGTGCGGAAGCCGAACGGCTGCAGCGCAAACTCGGCATCTGAAACCGATCCTTCTCAAATCCGGACAGCTTCGTCATGCACCGTTCTGGGCCTTGTGACGGAAACGGCAGAATACAGGCGACTAATACTGAAACCGAGTGGATTAGAATTTCAGAGATCAAGCAAAACACGAGTCATAACACGGGCGCTAACCTTTACACCAGTTGGAACCGGAGCTACCTCTTCTGGTCAGAATCAACTTGAACATGAGGTTGTGATTTGCACCACAGCACTGAAACACATCAATATTAAAAGCGAGACGACGGAGTGGTCCTGCAATGAGTGTTCTGGGAGAAATAATTCTGTGTATAGGGACTTTAGACAAAACCATCATTTAGGCACACCGGCTGGACAGATTCAGCGCGACTAGCAGGAGAGCGGCATCTCTTTCCGCAAAACAGTTTTCTGATTAATCCGATTTCCTTTGGTGTGACCCAATAACAGAGAGAGCTCACAGCACAATTTACTTTTTGTCCTCCTTTCTATGAATCGAGGTTGATTGCTTCTTTGGAAAGCAGCACATTTATATTCATCAAATCTCGATGCACAATAGAGCTTTTTAAACACACAGAGTCACCGCCATTTGTGGTGGGCAAGGTCGATTAGCTGTGGCAGCCATCTTAATTTGGGTTGACCCCAAATGTTAGCAAGCTGTAGATCTACAGCCAATAAGTACCGTCTGAAGGTTTCGCTCAATTCTACCCAGACGGTGCTGATTTTAGCAGCTAATTGTGAGCAAAGATGTTGCGCAATGTGTAGAGATCAGAATGTGTGTTGAGAATGACTTCCGGCTACCACCGCATTTACCACACAGCAAGCTTTAGCTCGATATCTGTGAAGTCGGCTGAGTCACAGCCATTCTACAGAAGTTTCATCAAAACCCTGCTCTGCAGCGGGTGATAAGAAATCCAAACAGGGCCGAGAAGCGTCGAACGTGGAGTGAAATGTGACCGAATGTTAAGTGTGTCCTTCGCAGGGTTCGGCAACACAACAATCATTTCCTCTGTCTGGGTCAAAGTGTCTTGGAAAACGCTCACTTCTGCAAAGATAGTTCTCATTTTAAGGGTAAGGACGTTTTTAACAAATCGGTTTACTAGAAGTAGTGGATTGCAGCGGTTGTGCAACTGGAGGCATATGTGCAGCATCAGCAACATGTCGCCTTTGCGGGATCAAATTTAAACACCGAAATAGTTTTAAAAATATCAGTCGTTTCTTACAGTGGGAAACAGGTTTTCTAATTGAGTCTGGCCACTGGCCAGTCCGCAATGAAGTCCAGAGTAACTAAAGACAAGCTGTTGGTGAATGATGAAAGTAAAATGAGATTGAAAGCTTCACAAGCTGTGCACTGAACTATGACTCACTGTCTTTTGCATTTAGTAAGCTCTGCATTTAAAAGGTCAACGGGCGGCAAACAAACAAACCAAGAGTGACGCCGGGTGTCCGCGTCTGTCAGGAAGACGTCTGTATTCTCTGTCCTCATATTTTCCCCAACAGTGAGGCGTCAGACAGGCCTAATTCTGCCCCCCACCCCCACCACCCCGGTGTTCAAACCAACCTGCTCTTTGAGCTCGGTCAGCTGGCCCGACAGGTTGGTCACCAGCTTCATGGTGGACTCCAGTTTCTCCTGCAGGTTTCTGATTTCGTTCTGCTCACCGTCCGCGTCGCTGCTCACCAGGGACATGGCTCGCATTCGTGGAAACCAGTCCAAGTTGTGATCCTGGCAAACACAAAGAGCCGCAGCGTAAGGTTACTCAAAAACACAGCTTTAACGGACAGCGCGCCCTCTGTGCGGCGCGTTCCTCAACATGCTGCGTTTTCTAGGAAGGGACTGCTTTTAATGTGAGCTAGTTTATTAGGTCAAAAGTGCTTCACGTTACAGGACAAACGCTGTTCCGCTTGATCCGTCTTCTCAGGCCTAATCTCCTTTAGCCACATGCAGTGATTTCAATCAAATGACTCACGATGGGACTTTCCATATTAGAATCACATGGGATGCGCGCAAATTCTTGAAATCACTTAAGACGGGCGGTTCACTCAGCAGTGATACGTTCATGTCACGCAGTCCTACAAAACACACAATAAAGCTGGCAAACTGACAAAACTCCAAACCGATGCAGAACCTTCCTCACTCATGCAGCGCGCTGAGATTCAAACACTTCGGTGCCCTTGTCTGGGAAGTCCCGGGACGACCAGCAGTCCCAGATAAAGGCTGGCAGGAGCTGCGGCAGCACGCTTGTGATGAGTTTCTTTAAAGAGAGGTGTGAGCGTGAAGCTTAATAAATGAAGGGACGAAATGTCTGAAGACTGGAAGGAAGTGCTACAGCTCGGCAATCACAGAATTCTCTGAAAAGATAAGAGCCAATCGCTTGGCCCTTTGCATGAATTCCTATGACATTTTGGAGATTGGAGCCATTTCACTCAGTTGAGGAAATAAGCAATTCATGTTTAAGTTTTTAGCCTGAAAGGTGACGAGTTCAGTCAACAAAGTATGGTTATCGTAGGGTTTTGTTCCTCTGATAAAACATGAGCACAACAGAAAATCATAAAACTATTATTCTATGTAATCTACTGCATTTCTTTAATGTGTAATTACTCTTTTTTTTTTTTTAAACAATAATGATGTTCATTTATTCAGCCAGGACTAGAGCCATTAAGATTTTAGATTTAAATACAATTGGCAAAAAAACAAAAAAAAAACAGTAATTTATAAAATGTGTCGAGATGAGGAGTTCCTACGTCTGCAGTTGCATTCTCTCACTTTCATCTGTGTGCTTGACTACTACGAGCCACCGGTACCATCTCTGTGAACAGGCCAGTCATGTAAAAACACGTTTGTTTCTTTCCCGGCGCCGTCGCTGAATCTCCTCCACGTTGACTCGGCAATCTGGACTGGGCGTTCCGTTCCTCACGTTTCCACGACGTTCCGCATCTAATGCGCCGAGTGTGAAAGTACCTTCAAAAACGGGAGGGACGCACTGTGATATGGTTAGTGTTAGGGTGATGTGTAGCTCTAGCCCCGCGTTCTGAATCAGCCAAGTCGATCAGTCCGTGGCCCGCGGAGCAGAAGAGACAGCGTTGCATAGCCGCGGTGGCGCTGTGGTCGCTGGCTGGGAACAGTGCAGCGCAAAACAAAGGGACTAAAAAGTCCCTGGGTTTCAGCGGTCGATTTGGAGACAGTGGGGCAAGTGAGGTGGCCGTGCACGCCGCAAACCACTCCTAGGTCAGACGGCAGCCAAAGGGGATTTACACAACACTAAGATAATGAAAAGCACACAGTCATTCTGAGAGGAGGAGAAGACGACTGTGAGCATGTTCCACTTCCTGAATGCGAAGTGACAGAGGTTGTGTTTACCTAGTTTGCCTGCCCCCCCCTTCCCTTTATCAAACACACATGCTGAATTTACAGTACAGTCATGTCCTTCAATTTGGCAGTCTTGCCACTTTACAGAATACCTAAATGGAAACAACTAAGATGTTTTTATGTATAGACATAATAAGAAAGTCATGCCTACGTCGTAGAAATACTAAGCCTGCAGAGAAGCCACAGTATCTTTTGAACAGGCCAAATTATTAGTGCTGTCAGGCCACCAGTATGATAATAAAGCAACAACTCATTTGACCTCAGTGGGTGCCGTCTCATCTCTGAGCAGAAGATGCTTTTGTTGCACAGGTATGAATACAAGGACACCTCAGATTTATGGGTAGTTTGACCACACTGAGGAATCACTTTTTCATTCCACTCAGGCTGCCAGCTCTGACACGCTAATGTCCACCAGACACAGCAGCTGATGGTGGACGTTGCTGCCTAAAACAGGTGTTCTTGTTACCCCACCAGGAACTGAAGGTTGGTCAGTTCTGTGGACACTGGCCCTTCATACTGCCTCCGTCTCTTTCCTTCCTCCTCTCTTCTTCTCAGTGATTTGCAGGGACGGCTGGTATCTGTGGGCTAGTAGGGCTAAGCCCTCCCTGGTGTTTACAATAATAAAAAAAACCCTAATAATTAAAAATTAAAAAAAAAGTATTAAAAATAATAAAAAAGAATATATCATACTTTGTGAAAATATTCAGAGTTCCAATCTATCATTGACTTCATTAGCAGAATCCATCATTACAAAAACAAACTTGGAAGAATGATGAAGTATTGCCTACATTTGTTTTTAAAGTAAGTCCTTGTGAGTATTTCAGAACAACACTGACTAATGGACCAACAATGATGGTTTATTCAGACAAAAAGTGACAAATAAAAGTGAATGCAAGTTTTTTTTTGTGCCGGTGCCTTTACATTTCTTCAACATTTTTTTTTTGCCATTCTTTTTCAGGATGGTCTAGTTCAGCATATGACTTAAGACCAGCTTGCACCTTTAAGGGGGACGAGTACAAACTGCCTGCGGCCAAAGCCACATGGGGAAAATGCACGTATTTTAGATCAAACTTCACACTCTTACCAGTTTTGTGTGTGCTTTTGTGAGCTCTAAGGCTAGGTGTTGCACAATTTAATTTCACATACAAATAGCATGAATGTTTTCCATCCGCTCCACTCCCAAATTCAGTTTTTTGTCCGATTTGTCTCAATCCAACCAGTTTCATTCCTTTCATTTCTCGTGAAGCAATACGGAGACAGCCCACACTTGACCACGCTGGCGTGCATCAGTCAGTTTGTGCAATTTTTTTGGGGGAAAATTGTGAGTATTGTAGGAATTCCTAACTGCACGTCTGAATAATTTAATATTATATTTCAGTCAAAGTCAATAAATCAAACCTTAAAGTTGTAATTTCAACCACATAT
This sequence comes from Kryptolebias marmoratus, assembly GCF_001649575.2. Taxonomy (NCBI): domain Eukaryota; kingdom Metazoa; phylum Chordata; class Actinopteri; order Cyprinodontiformes; family Rivulidae; genus Kryptolebias; species Kryptolebias marmoratus. Next base: position 23,638,642 of record NC_051433.1, read on the forward strand.
TGTTTTAAATAAACTGTGTTTCTGTCCAAATAGGAGCTGCATGTATGTGAACACAGTTCTACAGTATCTCTGCATTTTTTAAAAACATTAACTTACGCAAAATATTTCAAATGAATTCATTAAAATTGTTTTTTTTGTTACAAATCGACTGAAGAAAACGTACACGAATTTGACCAAAGTAGGATTTAAATTAAATGACAATATGTTCATAGTAATTTTATGGTGCTACTATTCTCCCTCAAAATCAAAATTAACCACAACAAAGATCACTGGATTCATTCTGAAATTAACCTGATTTAGCCTTAACAGAAAAAGAAAGAACGAAAAAAAAAAAAAAAAAAGCAGCACACGTTTATTTGACGACATTGTCGCCGGCAGCCTGGCCCTCTTTCCATCTCCAGTGCCTATAAATGAAAGCGCTTCCAGTAAACTGATAAGTGCAGACACAATTTAAGACTCAACAACCCGCCGGTTCGATGGAAATGACGGAAGTACATTTTTCATTATTAAAACCGCACGGGCCGTGACAGAGAAACAGGATGCCGTGTGGTTAAAACAGCAACAGAAAACGTCACAGTCATGCCACAAGCCACCTGATGCATCCCACTCAATCTACAAATATTCAAATGTATGCTGAAAGAAAAAAAAAAAACCCCAAAAACAAACAAACAACAAAACCCATCAAAGGACTGAAAATGCGAAAAGTTAAAGTTTTTTTTTTTCCCCCCAGGCTGGCGCCAGATAGACAAATGTTTTGCAAGTTTATAGACGTTTTTCAAAAAGCAGAGGCGTCTTTCAGTGTCAGACAAAATAGGATTTAGGGCAATGAGTGTGAACAATGCATCATCTTTTTACACCTTAGATGTGACATTTCACCCAGAGACGTCCACCTTTGACGTCAGTCCCAGTCATTGTCAGAGTAGTCTGACTTCACCACCCCCCCCACCCCCTTCTGCTTTTATCGCTTCTTCCACGTAACAGTGCCATCAAAAAAAATCGAAACAACGGTGGGAGAGAAGCTGAGCAGATTAAAAAAAAACAAAAACAAAACAAGACAAATCAAACGCTTCAGCGCATATTACACTTCGGGTGATTGTCACAGCGAAGTACTGACTGTACGAGAAATGTGCTTAAAAAGTGTAAACCATTCAGCAGCGCCACATTCTTCACAAAGATGCATTTCAACGCAGTTTGTTTTTTTTTTCCTCCGAACTGAAACAGGGAAATTTAGTCATCTGACCGACAGAAGGGTCTTGTTTGATTTAAAAAATTAAAAATGTCTGAAATTATTAAATTATTCTTGTTCTAGTGTCAAGGTTTTGTAAGCTATTAAAAAGTGACTCTAGCCAGCGAGATGACATCTACATCCAAACACAAAGTACATGGAAAGGAGTTGCATCAGAAAAACAAAAATACTTTTAGTTCAAGAAATCAGAGAGACATTTCAACCGATTCTTATTTTTGTGACAGAAAATAAAAGCAGCCAGATTAATCCTGAAGTTTGTTATGATTCAACAAATTCAAGCAAAGATGAATGATCAGCTGCACGAAACGGCTTGTTGAATATACAAAATATATTCAAAAATCAAACAGCTTTGTTGTAATAAAGAAGTTCCTTTCTTGTGCCTTAATATATCTGGGCTGAGTCATAACCTTTTAGGATCAAATCATATTATTATTATTATTATTTATTCAGGTAAGATTTCCTTCAATTAACTCAGTCAGACTAATTGTATTTGGTAACATTTAAAACATAGACAAATTAAGTTAAACTCTTCAGTGAAACAAAAAGGAAGTTTTTTTCTATAAACAAAACATTTTAGTTTCTTGTGTCAGTCTTGTTGGAATAAAAAACACAAAAAAACAGATGAAACTATAAAACAAGAATACAGGGATGATTAAACCTGGCAACATACATACGACATATTTAAAATGTATATAAAGAAAAAAAAAAAATCAGTAAAAGTATTCAATACTTTTAAGTGCCACCTGCTAATATTCAAAGCTTCTTCTCCACAGACGTGTTCAAAGTATTCTGATGTAAATATATAATATATAACCAGATATTTACATTTTCAAAACTGAGGTAAAATTTAGTTCAATTTTAGGCATCCTTTTTATCCTAACACACCTTCATGTGCTATGAGCAGATGTCAGATTTTACAGTTTAAGAACTTTCTACTCTGTTCTGTTTGATGCATAATCAGAACGAGATGCACCATGGCTTTAGCAGTTTAAAGAGCCCATCCAACTCGATGGTGAATGGTTGATGCGACAACATTCTTAGGCCCGGTTTACACAACGCTGAACATTTCCGTTTCGATTCGGCCGTTTGTCTACAGGACGACGGCGATCGGATTCTCCGACACCGAAACCTTTTTGAACCCAGGTATTAAAGAGGAAGTTTTTGGAGACACCTGGTATCAGTGTGACTTATTGTGCACTATGGATGGCTGCAGTCGATGAGTTTTTTTTCCTGTGCTTGCGCGAGTAGATAACAACAGCAACAACGGCAGATAGTGGAGTGCTGTTTGTGGCGGTCACCCTTTCCAATGTGCAGCAGCAACCCGGCCATGAAAACGTGGAAGTTTCCCTCAAGGAGATCTCCAGGAGATCACTCAGGTATCAACAGGCCCTTAGTTTGTAATTTTAACAAAAGTTACATTAGAGTTGATAATGACAATGTGCATTTATTTGATTAATTTCTGAAAGCGATACCATGTTGCCTTTAAATGAAAATGTTTGCACCCCCACTTGAAATGTATTTTTTGGTGGAGTTTTCGAAGGCTAAAGTACTCTGAGTAAACTACCTGATTGGAGCCTGATTGATCTGTATTTCACTTCACTTTGTGAGGATAAAACAACAAGCCCACACAGCCACAGACAAATAAAAACTGAACAAAAGCTGCAGGGTGAAAAGCCATTCCTGGTGATATCCTGAGGCTTCTCGACAAAGTGACAAAACCAACATTTTAGTAACTTCTCCAAACACATTTAGACTAAAAAAGGAGCCAACCTTCTTCAAAGTCAGTGCAAACAGTAAATATAATAATCGTCACATTTAGTAACTTTCAACCATTTTTAAACCTTTAATCTGGGTTCTACAAAGTAGTTTTGTTTCTCTTTCACCTATTTAAACAAACAAGCAGCATTTAATAATTATTTGCAGTCTGTGCAGGCAGCACACTTTGTCTGCCACAAACAGATGACACGGTCGGGGCTTTTGTGTCGTTCCAAAGAAAAACTTCAAGACACGGCCGAGCTGGGAATAAAAATCCTGACTGCACAAACAGGAAGCCGACCATTCCACCGCTGATCCACGGCTCACGCTACAGTGCTTTATGAATAACTTAAATGTTAAAATCCTCTAAAGCCAAGAGACTGCACTTTATGTCCAGCTTTAAACATGTCTTCCTGTTGAAAATGTTGTGAATTGATTTGGATGAACATTTTAGCATTGAATCTTTATAATTATAAAAATAACTGCTGAATGAAGTTCTTTTTTTGGTATTTCTACATTTGACCAAAAACATCTAAAAACAGCTGAAGAAACAGTTGCAAATGCTACAGCGTAACCTCCTCAAATATTATAAGAAATGTGATTTATAAAGCTAGTTTAGAAAACATTACAATTGTTTTTGGTCCACTCAGACTAAAGTAGAGCGGACGAGGACATTCTGAGTGAAAGCGTTGCACGTGGAGGTGAGAATTAACACTCAGGGTGACTGAAATCACCTGACAGGTCATCGGGGTCTGCTCCTCTCAGCTGGAATGCTGCTCTGCAACCCCCCCCAGATTCAGTTTGGCTCCACGGGGCGTAAGGTTAATGAGGAAGAGGAGACGAGGGGTTTATTCTAAATCAGGTGACTCCTCACAAGACTGCAGAAGTCGAAACAAAAGGGAAGAAAGTGGGCTAAATCTAATAATAAACCGCCAGAAACTGACAAGTGCGTCAAGGAAGCAACCACTTCACAAAACGGGGCTTTCCTTTTGGCAGTTCAAAAGTTTTCTAATGGTGCTCATGCCATGGGTCTGATGCAACAATCCACCAGTAACGAAATTTGTGCATCTATAAAATGAAACTGAGCACGAAGAAAATGTAATCAGCACGCAAATACCAGGACAACAAATAGTTCTAAGCGTTTCCGTGTTTCTGATGCCCAAATGGTGACTAGTAGATGTAAACCGGCGAACATACGGGTGCGTTTAATTGATAAAGACTGGTTTGAGCTTTCAGAACACAAAACAGACTCCATCTGAGCCGACTGACGTGATCACTTGGCGGTGGGGGTAATATAACTCAGTCTGTGTTCAAACAAGTTGCTGCAATAAGTTCTGTGCAACCAAAGTCTTGTAAACTTGAATGCAAGGGTCAGAAAACGCCAGAGTTCTCCGGGTGAGATAAATAACCTCAGAAAAAGCCGTAACAGCAGCTAAAACAGTGTGTAACTTTGAAAATCAAGTCTTCAGGACACGTTTGGTTTAAAACAGAAAAGAAAAACTAATAAAGCTCTAACATCTAAGCATTTTGATTAGTCTGTGCTTCCCAGCTGCATGTAAGGAAACTGAGTGACCAAAAAGAAAACATTTTGCAAGCACATACAATTTTTATTTATTTATTTTTTGCTAAAGTTGGTCATGTGTAAAACTGTAAAAATCTTATTTTTAATTTTATTAAAATTCCTGAACACACGGTAAGCCTTTTAGTTTGTGGGGGGGGGGGGGAATGAAAAACTTTTTTAGGAGTACTCATATGTCAGTTTACCAATAAAAAGAGGGATGAATATGTAAATTAAAACGTTATGTGTAGGAGAGCCGGGGAGGTAAAAAAGGGGCCGAATGCACGTGCGTGAAAACATCCTTACCCTGATCATTTCGGCCACGTAGCTTTCGGGCCCCGTGAACTCTGTGGAGTCCTTCACCTTCACCAGGACGATGAAGAACAGGTAGTGCCACATGTTGTGCTCAACTTTGATGTGTTCTTCAAAAGTGACCGTCTTATTATCGAACTTGTCTCTCTCCAAGCCTGAGGAAGGAAGAACATCCCCCCCACACACACAACAGACCAAATAAACATTACTCTCAGTTCTTAGGAAGAGTGAAGAAACAAGCGGCCTTGTTGGAACATGACGTCATTGTTCTTGTGACCTAAATGAGTGTGGTTGAGAAAATAAGAGGAAATGGGTCATGTGGAAATGGGCAGACGAAACGTCAGAGGTGAGAGTTGCTCAGAATGGGATTTCTTCTTTTGTTGCTCTCCCAACTAAATCCCAGGGATCCACGCAGAGGCTTGAGCTGGGCTTCTAAGTGAGGAATAAACCTTAGCAGATGTGTCCAGCACAAAGCAGAAAGTCTGACCGCTTTATTCGAAAGAAATGTCAATAAGTGACTGAGTGTGTGTACAGCCTAACGTGGTCAAGCCTCATATGGCAACAGGAAGAAACACTCCTCCTCCACAGCAGCACCTTCCGTGACTAACCCTTCATTCTGGGAAGAGGAGGCGTTGTGCTTTGCTTTTTTTTTCTTTTTTTTTAACACAGAAAAACAGCCCCCATTTTTGCAAACAGCCCTGATGGGAATCTGTTACACAGCCGCCTCATGCTCGATTGAGAGCATGCACGGGGCAGACCACTCTTTTTTGATTTCCATTTATTTTATCTGCGAGTCTCAACATTTCCGCCCGACGGCGGCTTCATGCAACACGTCTAGCATCGACTGCAACGTCGACTCAAATTGAACTGAACACTTTTCTTTTTTAAGCAACTGATGAGACAGCGCGACTACTATAAGGCACTGGTGGGAAAAAAAAAAAGATGGTAAAATTTGTGATAAAGGCCGTGAGTCACGTTCCCGTAAGGCTGAAGATTAGAGTGAAAAAGAGCAAAACATTGTTTCAATAATAGACAAACCTAAAACTCCGACAACATTGTTTTGTTTTAAATAATTCACCGACCACAAATGAAGCACGTCGTCTTCAGGATTTCCTCTTTCTTCTGCTTCTCACTTCTCAGGTCGGCAAAGGTATCGATGATGACACCAAAGATGAGATTGAGGACGATAATGATGACCATGAAGAAGAAGAGCAAGTCATAGATGACTCTGGCTGCAAACAAAGGCTCCTGTGGGAGTCGAGAGAAAAAAAAAAAAACGTGTGATGTGAAAACCGACTGACTTCCCGCTCTTTTAATAGTCAGCCCTGAAGAGACAGCATCCATGATTTCAACAAGAAAAGAAAAAAACTAATGTTTTTCAAGACTTGAATTGTCATTTATGAAAAAAAAAGTCAAAAGTCATTTATCAGTCTTTACTGAGCTCAGATCCAGCAAAGGCAGCAGCTTTCATGGATCAAGTTCATACAGTCTTTTTTTCTCATCTTTTCCTTGTTGTGGTTGCATCAATGAGCTGGGCTCACTGTCGATGGCTTTCAAACTGTCCCTGAGCGCAGACACAGCTTTCCACTGCAGAATGAAGCCTGTTTTTAATTGCTGTGATGACTGAGGGCAATTCTTGGCTTTATCCCGTGCATACAATCTTGTCATATAATTTAGACAAAAATGTAAACTTCTTCGCAGTTCGCAATTCTTGAACTCTTCGCACACTGTTGTTGACAGACTGGAAATCCCCTGCTTATTTTTACTCATGTTACTAACTTGTAGTTTTTTAAAATCGATAATTAATTATAAATATTACACATGTAAATACTACTATTATCTCAAACTATTAGGTGCACCATTTTGCAAACAAGTATTTTTTTTCCAGCAGTGTTGTTGACCACTATGGAACTAAAATGGTCCAAAATATATATATATCTGCAAAGCTATGGGTTACCAAGATGTTGAAAACATTTTTGTAATACGTGGGAAAGAAAATCAAGTCAAGCAGTTAATATTACTTGGAAATGAGTTTGTGATCTGTGAGAATGTCAACTATTATACAGTTTTTTCTTAACTATTTCATGGCCACAGAGATGAAGACAAATTTGTTGGTACTGTTACAACAAAGTTTTGTTTTTTGCGAGAAGTGAATCAGGTCACTGCAATCGTCCGATGTATATCTGCACAAATTTACTATGTGACAAAGTAAATGAAAAATTGTGAAATTAAATGATTTGTTGTTTATTTTACAAAGATATGCAAAAAATAGTATTTGTCAGTTCCTCGAAAGAGACTGTTAATCTTTGCAGTGTAGTCATGTTTTAAACTGTTTGACCTTAATTAGCGTCACAGGGACTTAAGCTTTTAATCAGCCATTCAGCTTATTTAAAGAGAACAAACAGCCACTGGGTATTTTGTAGTTTGTTATTGTTCTGTGCAGAAAGAAACAAAGGTCTGTCTGAGCAGCTCAGAGAGAGCCCAGACCTCCACGATAAAAGGACCAAGCAGCTTCATGTTCCTCTGACCTCAGCTGACAGGAGTATTACAAACTATAAAGGTTCCTGGGACAGGAGCCAAGCTCCCAGGATGTGGACGCAAGAGGAAATGCAACCCCAGGTGGATCAGACAGATGGTGCAGACGGTAGAAAAGGAGCCGAGGAAACCATCCAAAACCACTCCAGGGTCAAAGCATATCACTTCCTGACCGCATCCTTCGATGTATTTTGAATCATACTGAGCTCCATGGAAGGAGAAGGGCTCAGCTACTGACAGAAAAACACAAACTAACCAAACAGGAACTCATCAAAAACCAGGTGGACAAAAAACTAAGTTTCTGGGAAAGATTTCTGGAACTGGTGACACAAAACTGGAGGTTTTTTGCTCCAGTTATATCATTTTATTTTTATATATATGTTGTGGAAGGGCACCAACAAATGTATCCATGTGTGTAGGACAGAATCTAATAGACTATGAAGATGTTGTGACAAATGAAGTCTGAATATATTACGTGCAGTCCAATATTTAAAAAAATAATAATCTAGTAATCACTGCTGATTTATTGTAAACAAGACAAATATAACTTAGTAGTTATGATTACTTTCTGAACGTTCCATTAAAATCTCTTCAGTGGTTCATGAGATACTTTGCTAACAGACAGACAGGCAAATAATTAAATCCACACATGGATGGCAGTGTGCAATAAGAATAAACAATAATGGTATCCAACAATGTTTTGCATTCAGGCACAGTGCTATCAATTAGAAAAATAAAAAAAAACACTTGTTTAAAATGCACTATTTAAAAAAACAAAACAAAAAAAAACTATATGCAGACATTGAGCAAGTTGTCCTTCATGCTGTTTAACCTCACGTCTTTACACGTGCTTACAACTTAATCACCACGTTGCCTTGAATTACCAACTTATGGCCACAAAATGATATTTCTCTAATGATGTCATCTGGAGTTTTAAATTGTCGCCATATCAATTCAGTCCTGTTTTTTTCCTTGTCAACTTGTTTTGGAAACAAAGCCATAATAAACAATTACAGAGCTAATCCCAGATAAAGCTGCCAACTCATCATACACAACACCATCAGTATGTCTACTTTAAGAACATTGTATAATCTTTTAAAAATAGACTCTTTAAAGACATGTTTAACTACATATTTCCATGTCATATTGTCAGTGTATATGGACAAAAATCAGGGTTAAGTAACAAAAAGCAAACATATTAATGAGTTTAAAATAAACGTAAACCTAGTATGAAAGATCCAAAACAATTTACATCCAATTTTTTTAATCTTCTGCTGTGACTAGCACAACAGGCAACTATCTAGTTGCATCCAAATTATTTGTGTCAAACAGGTCCGGACATGAGTTGCAGAAAATTTGCATGAATGGTAATCCAAGGGAGGTAAGACTGAATCGTTCGCTTGTTCCTTGAGTCAAGCTGCACATCTAAGCCGCTCAGTGATGGAGTACACGATTGTCGTTATCCTGCACGAGCTAATTTAGTTATTTGTGGAATGCTTGAGGTTACGAAAGTCTGCAATGCAGACGCCCTGGCCTTTCACCAGAGCACGTCTCTCAGTCAGACCGTCGGCAGACAAACTGCAGCCGCCGCTTCATTTCTCACAAGACGCCTCTTCTACGGCATATAAACTAGCCAAAAGTCTCATTTTCACTAACCGAATCCGATTTGTCGTGCACTTTTTTTTTTTTAAGTTGAGCAAAATTAAATGCCTGTTTCGTTTCATTAAAACATAAATTGCATTTTATCAGTTTTCTTCGTTCACTTTAATTCGGTTCAACCTAATTTATTGTCGGGGTGTGGGGCGGGCACATGTGAAACAATGACACTGTCTGTCTTGCGTTCTGCTTTTCAGGTCTGTGTAAAAACCAGAGTTTAAAGACAAAAACAGGAAAACGTCCCCCACTCCCCCTTACCACGAAGCACCACACACACACTCAATCAACCCCCCCCCTTTCAACACTTTAAGAAACTTGTGAGAGATTTCATCTTCTGGTGTTCCTGTGTTTCTGTACCTCTTTGGATGGCTTCCGCAGGACGTCCCCAACACCTCCTCCACTCCTGAGGCCGTGACTCAGCACCGTGACAATGCACATGAGTAAGGAATCACATGTTCGCTCTTTGTCCTCAATCACCACTGATGGCTGGACGGCAAGGGAAGCTATGGAGATGCAGCAAACGGTTAACGACCTATTTGAGGCTGAAAGGGAGGTTTCTTTGATCAGCTGCATTACTATAATCTGTCAACATGTTTAAAACACAAAGCCATTAAAAAAAGAAGCTTATCACGACAACAGCAAAAACAAATCCAACAAATTAAAAAGGATAACAGCATTTAGACTTCACTCCTGATACTCATTTCTTGAACAAACTGTTGAAGGTTCTGTGAGAACGCAACAGGAGTGGGAATTTTCTCACTACCCACACGAACTATACCATACTTAGCCGGTAATGATCGATTTAGAAGCTTAGACGAGGTCAGGGGTCAAGCAGCTTGAGAATTGGACATGCTTGACTGATCGGTTTTAAGGTGCTGCATGTGTTCCTGATTGAATGGTGGCTTTCCCATCGAGATCAGTCGTTTGCAAGTATTCATTGTTCGGAGTTAAAGGCTTTCTGCGCCATCCCTGAGTGGACCCATCAATCTGCCTGTACCTGATGGTATTTAATCCTTAACCTTTGAACCGTAGTCCCTCTTCAAATCCCGGGAGTCTAAACCCCCACTCCCCCCAGTGTTTCACCTAGCTTCCTGAGAGCCTGTAGCTGTTTCAGTCTCTATTGGTCGCCCAGCTGTGCAGAGCTTGGTAATTCAGGAAGTGCAAAGTCACAAAGTCCTTCACATACAAGCACAAACATACACAGACAAGCCAAAAGCACGCAGGGGTACAGAAACACTCAGGAATCTTATGCATGCACAAACATGTGGATTCAAAGTTAAAACAACTCTTCGACCCTAACACCTTCCCTCCATCACATGCACGCATACAAACTCTGACTCCCAACAAATTGAATCGAAGGCCACTGGACTTCTGTTTGGCTCCTGAAGATGTTTCGCTTCTTGTTTGAGAAGCTTGCTCAACTCAAAACTTAAAAGGTAAAAGGTTTCAAGCTCATAAACGATTGGCGGGCCTACACAGCAGAGCCCATTCTTCAGGTAAAGACCAAGGTAAGGGCACTCTTTAAAAGAAAGTAATGTTCGTATTTTAGTCAGAGAAAATAGGTGGTTTGAAGGCTTGTCTATATAAAAAAAACATACAGTAAACATAGTACCATTTCTAGAATTGGCTTCATCTACACACAAATTTAAAAAAAAAAGCCACATTGCTTAGACGTGGGGCTATGACATCATTGTTTTTCAAATGTTGTGTTTTGGGTGTCCACACAAAAATGCATGTGGCGTTCCACAATCTTTTCTCTGCGGGACCATTTTTTCCCCCAGAAACAACAGTTTCAGGACTCCTAAAACACAGTTTTTGTGTTGACGCAAGGCTAAAACAATAACCTTTTGCGTATTGACAAAACGTGTTCCTGTGACGACGGCTGCTAAGAGGAGCAAACGAGGCGATCTACGTCAAATGGAAAAGACCAAAGTTAAACAGAGGACGTCTCAAGTTTCACCTTTCCAGCACATACAATGCAGCTTTGAGTCAACTGCTCAGACAGTTTCACCCCAATTTACACCTTCATGAATGTGAACATCCAACATGTTGATCAGGTTGACGAGCTCGGTTGGTGACATCTGGAGGGAGGGGAGTGAAGAGCTCAACAACAGTTTATAAGCTTGAAACTTTGCACCTTTCAGCTTTGAACTGAGAGACTCACTGGATGGGAAGTAAAACATCTTTAAGGCCCTGTTTACATGAGAACGATCTCTGCAAATGCTAGTGTTTTTTCATGCTTATTGTGGCGAATAATCAAGAAAAAAAAGAAAAAAAAACACATTTACCTGTACATGGCTCTGCTCGTTGAATCTGCTGTAGTTTGTATGCCAGGCAGGGTTGCCAGATAAGAAATTTCAAACTATCCTATTGTCGCTTTAGATTTATTGTATTTTGACCCAAAGTATCATAAGTATCTCAGAGGGGGAGGTTGTAAGATTAGTTGTGTGCTGTGATTGGTGAACACGTGCACAGAAAAGCAGGGGGACTTAACCCTAAAACTATATTATAAAAATAGTAATTATGGTATATTTGGCAACACTCCTGCCAGGCTTTCAAGGAGGTGCACATACAGTCTGGAGTAAACAGTTTCATCCAAAGTGGTGAATACACGGACGTTTGTTTGGACCGACTGTGACCACTATAGTTGGATTGCTGCTACATGTTGAAAAGGGTGAGCAGCACAAACGGCACTCTGCTACTTGCTAGTATTAGTGTAGTTTATCTGCTCGTGCAGAACAGCAGAACAGCTACCGACTGCAGCCGTCTTGTGGTGCGCATGTGCGGTTTCACATGTTGCGGCTTCCTTTGAAATGCAGTTGGGAGTGTCTGAAAATCTCCACTCTGAGACTTGGGTACAGAAAGCTTCAGTTTCAGAAAAAAAAAAAAAAGAGCGTTGTTGTCACGTACACGAATGGCTGAACGGCAGCAGAAAATCTACAATTAAATGAGTATCAAAAGAGAAATCCAAGAAAGAAATAAAAAAAACCCAAATAACTGGATTTCTGTTCTGTAGGTGAAACATTTTGCTTCCTTTCCGGGGGAGTTTTCTCAATTCAAAACTGGAGTGTGGTTTCACATTGAGAAAATTCCCCGGAAGTTTGCCATGTCCTGGATGTCCATGTCCATGGACCATGTCTCGTTTTCTTTGTTACAATACCCATGTCTGACAATCCACACCAGAATACAAAGCATTTACCTTTTACATTTGCTAACTCACCATCTTTTACAGCTTCTGTTGAGCAGTTTTCTCCATTTTCCTTCTGACAAACGCCGCTGGAAAAGAACTCTCCCATCATGCTGGCTCCATGTTCTGTTCAGTGGGAACACAAGACACCAAGAGTACGCAGCTGCGCAAAGTCCATGTTGCACTTAATATTTAAAAATATGCAGCAGGGTGGTTACTAGGTTAAAACAAGTTCAAATATTAGACACATCTCATACATTTTGAGTACACTAATCAGTTTAAGCCATCTAAATCACGAGTGTCAAACTCCAGGCTTCGAGGGCCACTGTCCTGGAGGTTTTAGGTTTTTCTGCTCCAACACACCTGATTCAAATGGTCTGATTAGCTCTTCACCAAATCATCAAGGTCTCCAGGAGCATGGCAACAAGTCATCCATTTAAAACAGTTTTTTTTAAAGCAAGAACACATCTAAAACATGCAGGACAGTGGCCCCCGAGGAATGGAGTTTGACACCTGTGATCTAGAGCATTTTGGTGACAAAGAAAAACATTCCATGACTCTTAAGTGTTTGGGTTATGGCAGACGAGCAACACATGCCTATTCCTGGAAGGGAACAAGAAAAAAAAAAAACCTTAAATTTCAACATACCTATAGTTTTGTTGGGTATCCTGTCAACAGCCAAAAGGAAGTCATCTTTGAAGAAGATATAGCCCACAATAGAGAAGAGGTAGACGAGGATAAGGGCCAACACGGCAGTCAGAACAATAGAACGTCCATTGCGAGTGACGCTCTTTATTACGTTCAGCAAGGTCTCTTCTCGGTAAACCAAATCAAAGAGCTGGAATAAAAAAAATAAGGATTAAGGCCTGTGTGGGCTGTGTCGCTGTTGAATGTGCAAGTAAAAGCGTACACCATATGAAAACAGGGAATGAAGTTTATGTTTCGCGTGTGTGCTCACATACTAGCAGGCTGTAAAAGAAGACGTGGACAAAAACTCCTAAGGTGCAGATAATCAGGTAGAGCAGGTGGTACAGAAACTCTACGTCCATGATCATGGCTTTATATCCACGCGTGAAGGTTCCTCGGTTCCCAACAAAGCTCATCAGGAAGATCACCTTGTTACATAACTGGGGGAACAATGAAGAGCCCGAGGCACTATGAGTAAGATTACACAACATGTCTGAATCTGACACTGTAGGTTTGGGTTCACACATTAGAAGACACTTACGTTAAAAGCGCCGAGTAAGAATAGCGTGGGCTCTAAGCCCACAGAGAAGATCAGGCGCAGGATGGTGGAGGCAATCAGTGCCCTGATCCCATGCGGCTGAGGCAACACTATGACGATAGCCAGAGAGACCAACATGGCTAGCCACAGCAGGGCAGACAGATGGGGCTCCAAAGTGCCTGAGGACGCAGAAGATCATACAGAGAGATGTCAGAATTCCCACGTGATCATTTCTATTAAACTCAGCCATCGTAAGAACAAATGTTTCTTCATTTGAGGACCATCCCAGTTCTGAAATTCTGAACAGATATTAATGGCAGAATATTTACTTTGAGTTGTACCTCCCTGGGATTTTACTGAAACTGTTAGCGTGCAAACTCCACTCTAGTCTTTTGCCTTAGTGGGGCTTTTTTTTTAACCCAACATTTCCGGTATGTCACTGTGCCTCAACAAAGCATTGACATGAGCTTATCAAGCTCAGAGGAAACCAAACTGATTTTCTAAATGTTTTTTTTTCAGTTCCTCCCAAAGGATGATTTTTTTTTAGTCTAAAGCGTCAAGGAGACCTCCATCACCTCCTTTCCTTCAGATCCTCCTTGTTGTTCCTCTGAGTACAGAATACATGATAGGTAAATGTTACATAACCTTCTGTAAGCTAAAAATACAATTGGCTCCAGGCTAATATATCAGGTTCTACGTACAGCTTTGTACCAGGCTGGATGGGTGGTGAGAGTTGGCAGCTAACCCAGACGGAGCAGCTCGGAAGGAACACACCTAGCGTGCGAGACCATTTATCTGTCTTGAGCTATTTTCAGACATAAAATATGTAACATCTGCGGCTTGAAGAAGTTCAAAGTAAAAGCATTTTGTCATTTGCACCTAGGTCACTTGTTTTATTTTCCTCTCACTGGTTTATTTAAAGAAGAACAAAATTACAAATGTCTCTATTGTCATTAGTGAGTCTGGGCAGTATAGAAATAGTAAGTGTGATGTGTTTGTGTGACATGAGTCTGCGGGAGCAACAGATACTATGGCTTTACAACTCATTTAAGCGTACTTACTGGCCAGGTTGGCACTGGCAGAGAAGATTTGGCAACCTTTCTGAAGAAGTGATTTGGTGCTGCACCAAACAGTTGAATGAAAAAAATAAAGCAGGAAATTCTGGAGGCTGCAGTTAGTCATTTAGGTTAACCGCTCATTTATTGTTACCATTAATTTTGACAGTAACCGACTGCACTTATTGCATTTTATTGCCAATGGTTTCAAGTTCACAAGTTCTTGAGAAAGTGTGATTACGAAAACCACCCGTTCCTAAGCTTTATCTACCAAACCGCATGCAAATACAGAGACAACTGCAGATAATTGAGTGTCCATTAGCTTTGAGTTCAGGTTGTCATCAAGATGTTGAGTGCCACCAAATGCCTGACTCAAACTGAAATTTGAGAAAAAAATGGAAAGTCCTAATGACACAATGTTCCAGTCACGACACCACAGACCATTCTTGCACACACCAGGGTGACATTTGCATTCCTTGTATAAAAAATAAATAATTTAACGAAAATCCAGATGAACATGTTTTGGTACTTGAATTCCACTTCTACACCTAACGATACACAGCTAATTAGTTGTAGATTGCACAGGAATTCCACTATTATTAACACTAATATAATACTGTTACTAAAACTAATATTAGAAGCACTAGTACCAATACTATTAATACTGTTCTGTCCTACTTTCAGTACATTCCTTGATTGGATTTGTGTGAATATGTATATGCATTTTATTTATTTCAGTTAAACCCAAATATGTTTTAGCAATACTATAGGAATAAATAAAATAGATTTAATTTCCCTATTGGTTTTCTACACAGTAAAGGTTCAACTTATAAAGCCTGCTGCAGCAGCTGTTACAGGAAATGTTTCAGATATGAAACCAGAGTGTTCAGAATGCTTTATTATAGTGAACTTTTACCTGTTCACTTTCATACAGTGCATCGATCTCAGTACGGTTTCAATGCCCTTTACACTGAACTACTTACAGCAGACTTGGACAGCTGCAGCTCCGTTTGCTCTGGGCACGTGTGAGTAGATCTTGTGCCAGCGTATTGTGACTTCTACTGATCCACTAAAACAGCCATCTAACCTGAAACACTCTGGATGCACAGCTGGACTCATCTGAGGTGTTTGGAGGAAAAAGTTCACAACCGAAGTTTTGTTTTTATTTAGATTTCCAACGGCCTAGTGTCAAACCTGCAAATGAATGAGTCACGTCTCAGTTAGGTTCACCAGAAAAACAGTGTCTGCACATTGAATTATTATTTATGGCAAGAAATCTTTTATCCAAATATGAGCTGATGTCATAGTGTGTGTTTCTGTGTTCGTGTATGCACAAATTAAAGTTTAGATCTTATCTTGATCATTTTGAAGCCAACATAAATCGACTGTTGTGCTCTGGATTGACTCTCCGGGCTCTTTAACTTTGAAAACCACATGTGGTTTCAAAAGTAAGCTAACAACCTCTTTTCTTGGTCTCCTCTATACCATTTCGAGGAAGTTGAAACAAAAAGGGATCTCGCCGTTTGACCCCAGACAGAACAATTGAAAGTTTATGTGCACAATGTGCGTGTTCTGTTTGCTCTGAAACAATAGAGGCCCTAATGACAGGAGCGTTTTACACCACCACAAACGCCTCAAAGGGCGACAGAAGGGGGGAAAAACAGAAAACAGAAATTTCATGTAATGACATGCTTAGGTCTGTCACTTATTCACTTTGTTAAGAGCTGCCTTTCATGCAGAACTGGCAGCACTTAAAACATCCCCCGCTTTACTTAGAATATCATTGCTGAAGTAATCTGCTCAAACCTGTGACCTAACCCTCAACTTCAAATCCATATTTCAAACCTGCAAGACCGAACTTGAGTAACCAGAGATCACAATCATATAGGAACACAGGTGAATATGAAGATTACCTCTGTAGCCAATGTTTTTGGTCTGCATTTCAAGTGATTTATTTATTTATTTTTTTTAAACAGACAGGTCTTTTGTAACAGTGTTGTGTGTCAACATGTCAATAAAAACATCAGAGATGGGCAGGAATTTTTTTTTTAAAAGATCTCCAATCAAATGTTTTGAATGATAATAAAATATTTTCATTTGTGGTAGTAATGGTTGCTAAGACTACAATCAAACTAGATGGGAATCCCACTACACTCCACAATCTATTACAACGTGGTTGGATTATGTCAAATTTGGAAAATCTACTCCAGTGTGAAGGGAATCATGACGCTGTTGCACTCTTAGTGCTTGCCAAATATTTTTTTTCCACTTCCGTGAGATGCTCTTTTACCACCTTGCTCTATATGCCCGCGCTGGCATGACTCTCTCCCTTGGTTATTTCCACGACTTTGTCACGATCACGGTCATAACCTATGCATGAGGCCGGTCCTGTTTCGGGTTTCAGGATGACCAAGTCACGCTGATGTGAGTTGGGCCCCACATCATGGATATGCTGCCACTGCCCTTCACCCAGGCCTATAATACGCTGCCACCACGATAATGAACCACCACAAATTAGCTACAGAAGTTCTGTGCATGCTTCAAACCACTGGACCTGTTGCTCTC
Source organism: Kryptolebias marmoratus (assembly GCF_001649575.2). Classification (NCBI taxonomy): domain Eukaryota; kingdom Metazoa; phylum Chordata; class Actinopteri; order Cyprinodontiformes; family Rivulidae; genus Kryptolebias; species Kryptolebias marmoratus. Next base: position 23,655,736 of record NC_051433.1, read on the forward strand.
CATCACATGGAACAAGGAACCCACTGCTTCTTTAAATGCCCCTGAAAAGGACCACCGACGTTCTGGCTGATCTCGCTCCTCCCCCTTTCCCCCTGAATTCCTACAAAGAAGTCTGTCCCAATGGTGTGAAGACGGTATTTAGTTTGTACAAGAAAGGTCCAAGCTGCTGACTTCCCTCAGCTTAGCCAATCAAATTTGACAATGAGCAGACAGCTTCTGTGTGTTAGAACCAATTTTAAGCTACAACTGTTTGTCCAGTCAACTAAAATCTATATTTGTAATGCATATCATATATGTGGATTATTAGCCTATTATATTAAAACATGTAGTCTCTTTAGTTTGGCTTTCTTTTGGCGGCTCTGCAGTTTGAGATCCAAAGCCTCAACTCTGATTACAATTTCATCACACCATCATTTGCACTAAGGCTCATTTTGGTTGGGAGGTGTGAAGCTACACCCTAACCACAAACACAATGTTCTGTTAAAGTCCCAGAGGAGGGTTGCACTAATAACATGACATGCTGTTTGTAATTTGATCACACATTCCAGCTGGTATAAATAAAATGTTTCAAAAACATATAAGATAACATTTCAGAAATAACACCGTCGGGGTTGCTGATGTACGTAATCTCATGAGGAGACTGAAGTCGGATAGAAACATCTGTGTGTCTCCTGCCTCACCTCTGACTTCAGCTGTCAGGTTTGTGCCACTCACTCCTATTTCCTGTGTTGTAACAGAGCGGTCACACACATCGCGTTAACCACAGGGAACTAAAAAACATGCAGGAAGTTCACAACGATCAAATTACATGCCGAGCATTCCTCGAAGGAATGCATGTTGCCCAACACCTTTTATGCCAGACTTATAAACTACAATCACTTTATGATGAGAAGAGACAGAGTTGAAGCTGTTTTGGTCAAACCTTGTAAACGATATAATGCGCAGTTCTGTGCAATTCTTTGAGGTCTTGCGAGATGTGCTGGCACTTGGGAGTATGTGCTGTTAACGACTCCCACCTACTACTACATCAAACATTAGCTCAGAGTTGGTAAATTGGACCAAGTTATAGCCATGTTTGCGTTTGCTGAGGTCAATTAGCTGTGGCGTCCATCTTGAATTGTATTAACTCCGATAATTAACAGCTGCAGATGTACACTTTCTGAGTGCTTCACTAAAATGCGTACACTGGTTCATGAGATGTTTTGCTGACAGACAAAGACAAACACGGACACAGACAATGACAGTGTCTATAAAAGGTTTTCAACTATTTGATGTTTTATGCTTTTATTGCAGTCATAAATCAATCGTGGTCAATATAAACTGGCATTTTTGACAAAAAAATAAGAAGAATAAAAAACTTCAGTGCCAAAGCAAAATCAGATTTCTACAGAGTAATACCACTCAAATAAAAAATATATATAATGTAAAAGTGACTGCATGAATCTTCACTCCCTTTAAAGTGACTGTCTTAGTTTAACTCAGAGAAAAGATTATTGAAAATCACAAATCAGGGGATGGATACAAAAGGATTTCCAAGATCCTAAACAACCCCAGGAGTTTTGTTAAGTCCATCAAGAGATGGAAGGAATATGGGACGTGTGTAAATCTACCAAGAGCAGGCCGTCCTCAAACTGAGTGACCGTGGAGAGGAGACACCTGTGAGCACTCTGAAGGAGATCCAATTTCAGCAGGTTAGATAGGATAGACTAAAAGGTGCATTCCAGTAGTTCTGGGAAATTAAAATTTCCTGAGTTCCTAGCTGTAATTTTCAACGAGAACGGCCCCTCAAGTGAAACATTCCACTCGGAAGGTGGGAGCAACTCTGGCTACCCCCAATTGGGATTTCAAGAATGCTGCTACTCGCAACTTTAGCAAGTAAACTTTCCACATTTAATCACTCGTACAGCTTGTACTTTTTAATATGTACGTAGCAAGTATTAAAACATGTTCATGGAGTGCATATCTACTTAGTAAGAATAAGGCTTTGCTGAGGGTCACAACTGGAACACAGTAAAGTTGAAAATTATGTCACTCTGAGTTCCCAGTTAAAGTTCAGATGTAAATGGAACACACCATGAGCTACATTATCTGTTGCCCAGCTGAGCTTTATGGGAAAGTGGCAAAAAAAAGCCAATATATAAACACTGACAGGCTTATTAAGCACATGGCACTGGAGCAATTACTGGATGTATGTCACACATGTTAACCTTAGTGTGGGTAACAAGACCAATATAGAAATTAAAAGACAAAGGTGAAGCTGACTGACCTCCACGAATACCTTCCAGTGGGTAGAAGAAAGCCACCAGGAGGTTCATGAGAACAGCCAGGTTGAAAGAGATGCTGCTCCAGAAGGACATGTTCCTGGAGCACCAGTAAAGTATGGGCTGCGCTGCAAGACAAAGGATTTAAACAGAGTAACATACGGCACTGGGAACATTTGCTCCTCAGAGAGCACTGCGGCATTCGAAAATCATTCCAAAATTCGAGAAACACGGAGCAATTTTGTTAAATGTGTCAAACACACCGGGACTTCTCATTGTTACACAATAAAATTTGCCAGATAATGTCAAACTCCAAGACTCTGGCTAATAAACAGTTCTGACAGTTCAGTAATCATCAGACTAACTAATCTGTGGGGTTTTATTTGTAATGTGGTCACAAAAATGTAAACAAAAAACCAACATTGGGATAATCATGTAAATAAATGACATGGATGTTTTCAACATATACAGGTTCAGGCACACTTTGACATGCAGATACATCCCTGACCAAAGACATGATGTATTCCTACTTTTCTTAGTCTAACCTTTAAGATTTACCCCAATACAAATATAATTCTAATCCTGTATGCTGTCAATTTTCAGCCCCCACTGAAACATATAAACAAAAGCACTCAGGCATGAACATTAGTCAGCCTACACAGACCTTGGTCAGGAGATCTGTATTGCGGTCAACACTATTTTTAGCCCTGCCTTGTATTAGAAAAGCAGAACTGAGGGTGGGGATTTTTTTTTTTTGCAACACGACTCACTAGATTCATGTCAAGTGGTCAGCACCAGAGGAACAGTACGGTCTCCTAGCATGCTGATTCATTCACATAGGAAACAGAAGGTTTTCTTCACACATTTTCACACAACAGGCACACACAACCTCTCCAGACCCAACCATGAGACGGGGCATCACATACTTCCTATTAGAGTACATAAACAACACGAGAGCTGAGGAAAGAGGCAGTTAGGGGGACAACAGGAACATGTCCCGACATGAAAACAAAGTTCAACCTTGTGTACTGAAATGCACAACTATGGTATCTAAATTGGTGGTGATAGAAAAAGATAAACATTAATGGGACAGCTAATTAGGATGATTGAACATAGTGTACATTCTTTCTGCTGTCGCACACCGATGTGCTCAGGTGAAACCATTATTCCCATTAAAACCGAGCAGAGAGTCCTGAAAAGCCACGCTGACTGAATTCATTTCTGTCAGAAAAGATCAATTTGTGTTTCACTTTTTTTTTTTTAAAGTAACCGAAAAATGAAAAACACAAACCTGACATGGTTATTTCTCAACATACAGTACATCCTGAATGAGGATAAAAGCAACTGTGTGTAAAACCAAAATAATAAATTATTTTGGAGGGAGGTAATGAGTTTATAATCTGCTCATCATCCACAGTTTCACTCCTAACCTGGCTGACATCACTCTCTCCTGAGTAAAAGAAGCCACTGAAATTAAAATTATTCAAAACATCACAGCTGTGCAACATTTTTAACAACATATCTTAGATTTGAACCCACTTTTTGTTAGTATTATTGTTGTTTCATAAATTAAAGGACACCAATATTATTTACATCTAATAAACTTATTAAGGTTTATGTGCTCTCTCCTCTTGCATTCCTCCAGGGTTCAAAACGAAGGGAGTTCAGCCCTTTTCCACATGGACACTAACAAAATCCAGATTGATTGGACGAGAAGAGAAATAATCAACGTGGTTGTAAAACCAAATAAAAAGGGCAGATTTTGTGTTAACAAGTTTTATTCTTATTGCACTTATCACCACTTTTAGAGGATTTAACAACTCAGCTGTTGTATTTTGTTAAAAAAAATTACACACAAACACAAAAAGAAATGCATATAAAAAAACTGCCAGATTAACATTTATTTATAAAACACTGCTGCAAAAAATGGAGGGGAAAAATTTAGATTAAAATAAAGTTATGAAGCTAAATTATTAGGAGTAAACAACTGAGTGACTCCTCTCCTTTAACTGCAGGCTGATTAACTGATTTAAGTGCATTTCTATATTTGATTGAAAGAAGGGAGATGCAATCCTATGGCAGAATCATATTCTTACCGACACTTCAACTTAAGAAAATGCCATTAATTATAACAATTTGGTCCAATTTAATTCGTACAACAACACTGAAATATTTTATTTACCAGCAAAATATTATAACTTTGTCAATCAAATACATGAATAACTCCTATTTTAATAGAATTACCAGAGGCTGTATTTTATTTATCCGCACTTTCGCTCATCTGCCGCCTACTTAAAAGGTCAACACAACAACAGCTGATGGGTTAAAAGTTGAAGTTGTGATTATCTGAATGTTTCATATACAGGACACAAGTTTGAATTTGTTGTGTAAGTTTACTGTATATGACTATATCTGACGTGTCTGCAGAACCATAACGTCCTTGGCTCTGGTTGCGCTGATGTATATTTTTTCTAATCCCTTTTTTGAACCACTGCTGGATTTTCACCGTTTTATTATTTTTAACAAAGCAACGATGGATGTCAGGACTTTGTGCCCTTTAGACGTGGGCCCTCATCACAGCAGAGTATAGGGGATGAAGAAAATATTTTTCGAAAATCCAACTAAGTCACGTGTTGTAAAAACAAAAATAAAATTACCTGAATGACAAAGATAAACCTTGTCCCTGCAGATAATGCAAACAAAGACACTTGGGGCCTGGAGGAATGCACAAGGAGGGAACCTAAACCAGACATTAAGATATAAAAAAGATGAAGAGAAAGACGCACAGGGAACGGTGTTTGTGTTACCAGTAGCCTCTTGAGTACCTCGCAGCTTCTTCTGCCAATTCATCTCATTGAAGAGGTCTTCGGAGCGCAGAAAGAAGTCATTGATCTTGCTACCTTGCTCATCCCGCTCTGTGGTGTAGTAAACTCGCAGCTTGGACTCTTGTGTGAGGAACTCGCAGATGTTGGGGACAGGAAACACGATCTGTTCCATGGTGCGATCCAGCCGTACAATCTGAACAACAGTAGGCACCATAACAAGCTATCACAGCGTAAAGGGAACAAGCATTTGTTTATATATATTTCATAAGAATAACTTGGTTTAATAATTATATATCCTAATTGCATTCGTTGTTTCAAACAGTAGTCTGCAGCAGAAATCAAAGGTTGTTTTCTTTACTACAAAAACTGAACCAACAACTTCCGTATGTCACCAATCAGCATTCTTTCTGCTCACGAGTGCACACAGGGAAATGTAAAAACATGCCAAAGCTGTTCATCACTCTGTCACAATGAATCTCAAAAGCTTGCCAGGAGGAGAAAAAAAAAAAAAAAAGAAAAAAGTTCCTCACATGCCCGAAGTGAAGTGTTGCACTAAAGCATGTCACAAACTTTGAAGACTCTTTTTAGAAAGGTTGGAAGAATGTCAGTGAGGACACAACAAAGCCATTTCACAACAATCTCGCAGGAATGACAGCCGAAAATGCTGAAACGTCCCAACAACAGCTGACCTCAATTTGAGCCGTGTGTTTGGCGTAGAACTCGAGTGCCTCGTCGCCCTCGCCGTACGTTCCTCCTGGTTTCAACATGGCCTGCAGTTCTTTGTTGTGACGGGCTAACTAAAACAGGACAAACACATAATTAACGCAGATGTCTGTGGTCGTATCAGAAAGACATGACTGGAAAAGTGCTAGATTAGTTATCCTGTTCGCTGGGTGGTATACAACACGTTGCTCTTTTTTTTTTTTTTAATTGAAAGTTATTTCACAAATTCACTAAAAGTGCTGCAAGGTGGAGACGAAAGCCCAATCTCAATTCCTTCCTTTTGCCCACCTCCTCTATATTTTACTTTGGCAAGTTCCTTTGGGAACTAAGAAGTGGTTTTCTACCCAGCTGAATGTCCTCAGAGGAATAAAACCAAGTGGTAGGGTCAATAAGTGGAATTGTAAACTCCTCTATATGGCAACACATTTGAATTTGTCCACAGGTCTCGTTTTCCAAGGCTTACTTGATGTGCCAAGATGTAGATATTATGCCCAACATTGCGCGGAGATGCAGAATGGTCTTCCTCTCCATCTTCACCCTCCTCCGACTCCTCCACCTCTATCTCACCCTGCATGTAGGCCTTTTTAATCACTTCCACCTGCAAGAATCCACACCGTCAGACGAACGTCCTCTTAGCAGCATGTAATGATTTGTATAGTGACACACACACACACACACACCAGCTCTTTAGGCCTCATGTTGTACAGTATCCTCTCGGCATTCTCGCTGTCATGGCGACTCTCCATAATGGCAAGAAGCAGCTTGGAGGCATTGTTCTGTGAAGGGAGGCGGCGTAGACACAAAAACGAAGTTAAATTAAATGTAAGAACTTTAAAGACAAACATTTTTACTTTTTTGTGTAGCGTAATGTAGTTTCTGTTGTGTTCTGGGTAGCAAATTTTGCCATATCAGTCAACATAGCTTCAAGACGTTCAACAATGAACTGATTTTATCTTGCAAATGTGTTGTTTTTTTTCATAGCTTGTGAACACGATGCATTTGTGGTTGCATTTTTGATTTTTTTCCTATAGCGTCAGTCACCGAAATATAGTTATAGTACAATTGCACTTCTACGTTCACACGTAGAACTTCTAAAATCAACTTCCGGCAATTAATTGTCAAGCATTTCTGGCCGGTCTCTTATGTAAACATGTGACTTCAGTCGGAGAACAAGTAAATCAACCCGCAGACGAAGACCAAAACCAGCAAATTAACCAGGAAACACTCACTTTGAGCTCCAGCACCAAGTCCATCCTCTTCTTGCCGAGAGGGTTGATGTCGTTGAGAATGAGAGCGATGATGATATCGATGCCATTGCACTCATGAGTGGCAATGCAGTTCTGAGACACAAAAGAAGAAAAAAAAAAAACAGTATGAATGAGAAAAAGCTGCATATATCAGATAAGAGGAGTTATCGTAGAGATGACAAATTCACACTGTTAGAATACGGAGTTTATACGGAAGTCGGAGTCATAACCTAGTCCTAATTGCATCTTATGTGTAGCTAAACGGAACTAAGCTGAACAACGACTTCCTACATGTAGGGTTATAAACTAAATGCTTTTTTTTTTCTTTAAAAGAGAGTGTGAAGCTAATTCTTAAGACTAATAAAGACTTCTGAAATAATGTTCTTTGGACGGTTAAGCCAATAAAACACCCTGTGCAGTGTATGTTTGACACCTCATGCCAACTGTAAAGCAGGAGTGAGAATAGGGGCTTGTTTTGCAGCCTCGTGACACCTAGCGGTCCTTAGGACCAACCTTGAATGACTCTGTACGGCAAATTATTGTTGAAGTAAAACATTTGTGTTGTAGCAACTGAGTCAGAGACCAAACCTCAACTTCACAGAAATGCTGTGGCAGGATCTGAAGAAAACTTTGCAGAAATCGATGCCCGCAAACCTCTAGAAACTGTTGTTGCAGCTGAAGGTGGTTTTAAAAACTATTCAGTCACCAGTCACTCACACTCTCCTGCACTATCCTGCATTTTGGCCTTGGTATTGTTATTAATGACAGCATAATGAGCTGCTATTCATTTAAAGTTGCATTTACCTAGATTTATGACATTACAGCAACCGGACGATTGTGTTTTTAGTGCGCCCTAATACTTCATTTGACCCATATAGGACAAACCACACCAGCAGAGGGTTCTACTCAACACTAGTTCCTATTGCAAAAGAAGCATTTTGGAAAACTTTGCTTGGTTCAATGTTTTTTTTTTTTTAAGTGGCAGCATTTGCTAAGCTTATCGAAGGTAATTAAAAAAATACATAGGGACACAATAAGAGCAAAAAAAATGCTTCCTGTACATCCAACTCAACAAGTGCACTTTGACACCTGTGTGTATACCAGAGGTAAACAGAAGCCAGAAGTTTAAAAATGAAATCTCTGTAATGTGAATGTGCCCTAAAGAGTTGTCTGCATGTACTCATATTTTTTTTAAAATCAGTATTTTCCCTTCCTTCAATCAAAAAAAAGTACCATTTATTATCCACTAAACCAGGGGTGCCCAATCCTGGTCCTCGAGGGCCTCTATCCTGCATGTTTTCCTTGTTCCCCTGCTCCAACACACCTGATTCAGTGGTTAAATCACCTCTTCTTGTTCTACAGAAGCCTGTTAATCACCCATTGATTCAAATCAGGTGTGTTGGAGCAGAGCAACAAATAAAACATGCAGGATAGAGGCCCTCAAGGACCAGAATTGGCCACCCCTGCACTAAACAATGTAGTCTTTAGATTATTCCCTAAACAGGTTCAAAAGGATTCATATCGTCACTTTTTTTTAGATTAGATTAAACTTTATTGTCATTGCACGTCACAGGTCCAACGCAATAAAATGAAGATTGCATCTAAGTGTATAACAAGCAGTAATTAAGTAATCTATAACCCTCAGATATGAAAAATATACAAGTATTTGTCTATATAAATCTCTGCTGCTTACATGTACGTAAGGTTATGAACATTCAGTCTGGTAATCCCCCTTTGAGCACTGACTGAAGGAACTGAAATCAGTTTATAGGACGACTACCAAGAGTTGGCTGCTTTTACACGACAGAATGTGCTGTATGTGACAACTGAATGACACCCAAAGTAATCTGATTCTTTACAAAAAATAAATGCAAGCTTTGTTTTCCCAAATTTGAAGTGTAAATTTTTGGTTCATCAAGTAACAGACCCAAAGCAGATTTTGTTTAAAGCATAATGGTGCGCTGAGGGCCATTGTATCACCTGGTTCTCATGACAAGGACCTTGGCAGTACTCAGTCAGACTCTCCACGGTCTGGTTGATGAGCCCCACGTTCTTCTCATTGATGTAGAGTCCCAGCAGGCCCAGTCCTCCTGTGGTGCTGCCACAAATACAGTCCAGGAACTGAAGAGTCTCACACACCAGATTATAGTTGTTCTTGTTATTCTGGTTGCGCAAAAAGTTCTGGAGAATGACAGAGAAAAAAATAGATTTATCCTATTTATTTATTTTTTAATAGAGCTCCCGTTATTTTTATTCATTTTCATAGTGTTTGTGTCTTTAAAACAATGTGTGACTTTAAAAATAAAATCAAGTAGCAGTATAATTGCTCCTTCTGATGGGAGAGGATGGAAGCCACCTCTGAGACATTAAAAACCTCCCCCCGTTTTAAGAGTAAACAGAATTCTTGCATAAAGGAAGTGTTCTGTCTGGGCTGCTGGAGCTTCACAGCTTCATAATGAAACCAGACCAAGACATAAAAGATATGGAAACAATTGCATCAGGAAGTTCTGCAACTGGTGCCTATTTTCAACGTGGTTTCATTTCTGTATAACTGAGCGTGATGAGTGAAATTCAAAGCGTCGGTCAGGAAGTATTAGCATAGCAGGGGCTGATGGTGGGGAGGGCTCTTTAATCACAACAACAAGCCCACATTCACAGCAAGCTTATTTGACGGCTGACCTGCAGATCCCTGTTGTGGTTCTCGCAAAGCAGCTGCATGAGGCGTAAAATGGGCTGCATGATGGTGATAATGACGCTCATTTCTTCCTCGTCTTGGCTCTTGTCGGGGGTCGGGACAGGGGAGCCGTCAGCAGCCGCTTGGTGCTCCTCGGCTTCAGCCTCACGGCGGTACGTCGTGTAGGCCTTCTTGGTGACAGCAGAGGCCTCCACCAGCTGCTCCTTCACTTCCTCAGTCACCAGTGCTACAACTGGCACATCTTTCACTAAAAAAAGGCAAAAAAAAGTGAGTTCATTGGAGACAACATTGTTGATATGACAAATTACATCAATATTTATTAAAACAGACGTGATTTTAGGAGAGATTATGGAGTACATGTATAGATAATTCACTTGAAGAACAGTTAATGGCTTGATATTCAGACAGACTAAATGCTGTGTGTAGAAAAGACAACAGATGTGTACTTTTCCAGTTCAATGGTATGCCATGTGACTTAAATAGATTACCTTCTTCACCTCATGTGTGGTGACCCTAAAGCCGCTTTCACAACACATTTTTAAGCCAGACTTAAGCCACGCTCCTGAAATCTGAATGTAATTTATGAATGGCCTGAGGTGCTCTGCTTTTGGATATATTCTGGAAGCGATTTTGTGAAAAAGCCTCAACTCACTCCCCCACGGACCTTTCTTGCGTGTCGGCACGTCTTTGTCTGGTGGCTCCTCGTCCTTCTTCTTGCTACCCAGGTCGCTGGTGTTGACTGTCACAGTAGCTTTGATCTCCTGCTGGGCGAGCTTCATGCGCTCGTAGAACACCTTGAAGAATTTTTCCGACTTGTTGTCCCCTGTTAAACGATGAAAGAATGACCGCTGGAGGAAAACAAAAAAAGATTACGGTTAAATGTTAGATCAACTGTCAGATGACTCTTCAGAGCCAATTTCTTCCATCATTTTAAAGGCTCTTGTCATCAAAACAGTCATTTCTTTTGTTGTCAATATGACCAATATTGTAATTTATTTCTGAATTTTACCTAGTCTTACCCCTCAAAATTTAATTAATTTATTTGTAAAAGGTAATAATGGTTAAAAAAGGGCTTTGAGGGTGTTATTTACCACATTTACAAATTATGCCTTGTGACAAAATATGAGATAGACCATCTGAAACTGATATTAGCTAAATGTTTGGAAAAAGCTGCAAAAGTATTGATAAAGTATGTAAAATAATAAAAGGTCCTAAAATTAAACCTTGTGGTGCCCCACACTTTATCAAAGCTATTAGCTGCTAGAGGATTTATATAAATAGACGTATTGCTCTTTGTTTTCTACAACTACTGTTTATGGATAGAAGTCACAATAAATACATACATCAGCAAGTTACCAGAATAAATTCTTTTATAGGAGTGCAACGAGATCGCGAGCTACAAGTCTTACAATACTGAAACATCACAAGAGTTCCTGTCGAGTCGAAAACCCATCTCACTAAGGATCATCAAGCTGCAGTCAGAATGACTTTGGTGAAATCAGAACCGAAGGTGTCCCCACCACTTCAAATCATTTGCGCAGCAGCAGCTCAGACAGACGTGTCGAGCACAAGGCAGCGCAGCACGTCGCTCTAGCCACGTTGTCTGAGCAGCTTCCCTGCCCCTCCGTAGCCTTCTGCAGCAGCTAGAAACAGGTGGGAGGTTGAGTCCGTCGCTGTGCAAGTGTGCATTTTGTTCAAAAGCACAACAGCGCGATGAGTGATGGGCTCACGCGGTGATTTGCCGACTTTGAAGCGGGGGGAATTAAGTTTGAACCTCGTTACTCCATTTGAGTTGACAGGAAAAGAGTCAATAAATTCTCCAGGCAAGATGGAGGCAGACACACAAAATTGGACTGAGCTGCAGAACTTCCTCTTTCATGCCAACTGTTTGACTATCTGTGTTCACCAGTGAGAACAATGTAGGTCTTTAATTTAAAGATTTACGAGTAAACCATCTTGGTTCTGATAAGATATATTAAGAAAATTTAAATTCATATTTCTGTAGCAATAATTGGATATAAGACATCTGAAAAACATGGTAATTTTTTTCTTACTTTAATAAAAATAGATTGAAAAAAAATGGCCCTCCACTCTTTCTTCAAAAATATTGTTACATTCTCATCTTGTTCTCTTGACACCAGGGTCTCGTCTCGTGTCGCGAGTTGAGTGTCTGGTGACGCCCCTCTTCTTTCCGCTACATGTTGTTATTGTCCTGCGTTTGTCCCCGGTTCATTTGTTTTTGTTTTATGTAATGCTGCAAATCAGTTCAGCTAGAAGAAGTTACATAAGCCTCTTCTCATAGACAAAAACAACACGCTATAAGACAGCTGATATCACCCTATCTGCTCTCTGACCCCTGATCACGAACACGTTTCTGGTATCTTCAGGACAGTGTTGGGTGTTGACGTTAACAAGCTCCAAACTGATAGTAAGATCCAAGACGAGATCTGGGATCAGCTTCAAAGGCGCAACTGGTCCAACAAGTTGATGAGTCCATACTTCCAAGAGAGCATGCACTTCAGGTTATGACTTCAAATAGATCTAGGATCTTTTATGGCAGTTTAAAACTATATCTGTGTAATGACAGCAGATCATCAATGTTTAGATATTCTCAACATTTTAGCTGTGCAAAAGAACCATTTTATGAAAAGATTTGCAAGGAAGGAAATGTTCAACATGTAACCAAACTGCACAAAGGTAATCCTGTAAAATCCTTGTGTGCAGAGATCTGGGTTTCTTTTTTTTTCCCTGCAACAGGCTCATATGTTCTGTCCCATTTTCCTCGCAACAATCCTTCCTTGCATAAGAGCTGTAATCAGCTGAGTGGTTACAGTGAGGGCACGCAGCGCCTCAGCTCTAACCCTGTTACATCAGCCCGCGGAGGGCCAGACGCAGGGAGAGAGGAAAACCCTGCCCTACTTTTCATTGCCAGAATGGCACGAAGAGAGTGTGTGCTGTGAGAAAAAAGAAAACAAAACAAAACAAAACAAAACAAAAAAAAGGAGTTCAGAAGTTGGAAAGGAGGTAGGCCTGGCTGATGTAAGCAGTAAGCAGGAGTTATCGTGTACAGAGATTCTGGGACAGTTTTAAAAAGCACATTACATAAGAGCCTTTGCAAATTCAGCTTTTACGTCTTCTTAGTGAAGCGTACAATCGGCTGTGCATGGAGCTAAAGTATCATATCAACGTAGAAAATCTTATCAACAAACAGTGGAAGCTATTGAGTAAGGATGTGCAGAATCACCTGCCACATCCTGAGGAAAACACATCATTTAATGTATTAAGTTGTTTTTCTCCTCTTCTTTATGCAACAACATCCTCTTGGTTGTTTTTCAAGTCGGTGAGAAGACAGGGTCATTTATTGATAGTGATCTGATCAACAGCCAGACTTATACAAGCGGGCAAACTTCTCGAAACGGAAAACAACAGCTCCAGGACAGACGCTTTACAAGATTTACCATATTAAAAGCGATCTCATGACTGTGGCCACAAAAACTCAATTTCTCCACGAATATAAAAAGATTATTTTTGTTAACACATCCCCACGGCAGGAGGAATAGCATGCAAAGACCGCAACGCTCTCCGTCCTCACAGAGACAGGGTTGGGCATCAAGCCTAATTTGTTTTAAACCAAAACATATCTGTTGATGAGGATCCCACAATCTCAAGACTGCCAAAAGCTGACAAAAAGCTGATTCAGACTGGTGTGGTATGCCCGAAGCAACAGATTAGCCTTTCAGAAGTTTAGCATTTACTTGTAAACACAAAAAACTGAAAAATTGTTTGGGCTTGTTGACGTGAAGATACATTTATTAAGTCAGTTTCTCTCCTAAATGTGAGAACGAAGCTAAATTTTTAATGTCTTTTTAGTCATTACTTGGGTGAGTCAGTTCAGTTTCCATCACTGAAATGCATTAGAATAAATATATTTAACACGTGTAAAAGAAACAGAATTAATGTTGTGTAATGTCAGGTTCAATAGTTCTCACTTTTAAACAGGCACTGGATGTGGGATAAAGGCTTTCTTTAAAGACATGAACTATGACCAATACCTTTATTTTTTTACGAATGATTTTAGAATAATTTGACTCATTAACATTTTTACTTTAAAATCTAACTATGACAGAGCTGACTACCTTCTAGCAGGTTGAATAAGTAATGAGGCGATGCCATAAAATGAAATTCAATGGAAAAAGGTTCCGTTTACAACTCTAATAGCCCCTCCAGACAATGTGTTCAGCATGTGCTTCTCCCTACTGCTTGCTGAGTCATTCCTAATAGAAACAGCCAGCCAATCTGCCAGTGCTCCTTTCAGAAGATTAACCCTCTTTGCGACCCACTACAGCACCATTAAGCCTTCTGGGCGCTGCGCTGCTCCTGCTGTTACCAGTCATGTCCAGCACAGCAGGTTTAAGTTGACTCGCAACCCTTTCACCAAACACACCGGCCCGACATGTTGGCCGGGCCCCTTTTTCTTCTACTTTTCTCTCCACTTCCTGTCAGATGCCACCCTGGCATCAACACGAGCCGGTTATGTAAGGCCTGTTTATCCCACCAGCTCTCCGGTTTTATCCGCCTCCCTCCTCTGCAGCCTGACACCTTGGAGAGTGACAAAGCCATCTCTGTGTTTATTGGAGGGCTTTGCTTGGGTACTCTGCCCCCGCCCAGCTTTACACTCTGAAGCTGTGACAAGACGGGCAGATACTACCGTTGGATTTAAATCAGAGTCTGCGTGTCTTCTCAGAAATCTGTGCAGGCAACTGGCTGAGTAAAGTTTGAGATGTAAAAGGAAACAAAAGATGCACTGATCAGAGGTAAAAGTGTCCCAAAAAAATGATTTATATAAAGTAAACTCAAGGATGTAAAAGGAGAATCCTTCCGCCCACACGGAGGTTAAATGAGAGCTAGCATGTTGATGGCGCCGGTGCCTGAACATTCACAGCTCATATTCTTTTTAAAGCTTTCCAAGAGGTAGCTGTGATGTGAACTCGAACCGAGCAGAGGTGGGGGGAGTGAATCATGCAGGGAAGGGGCTGAGGGTTGCAGCGTGCCACAACAAGCCTCTTGAGTAAGAGCAATGACACCTGTTCTCTGCTGTGACTGTCACGGATTTCAGCCTACGAAAAAAAAAAAGGTGTTGAAAAGATGTTTGGTGGGCTAGAGGAGGAGCATAGATGTTACACTTCTTCTCTTACATAACAGACTTTATCAGGGCTATTTTTAGAAGAGGCTTTCTTGCCTCCACGTGAGTGTGTGTGTGCGTGTGTGTGCTCGAGTTAATGATGAAGACATGGGTGTGGCGGCTCGCTTACAGGCAGTATGTGCCTGCTTAAGTTGCTTAAGTACTCGGTGCTAAAAGATCTGAAGACCGTAAGTATCAAACAGCACGTTATCTTATCAATGGAAAGCAGTGCAGGTTTATGTAAGCTTATTTGTGGCAAGTTATTTAGGTCAATAATTTCTGACACTGACATGTGTTGCAAAATTGTACATTACCTCAGTAACTTTAAAATATAAGCCATCATTTGAACTGCGATGTTTCGAGGCATTTACATTTAAGGATTGTTTTCAGTGTACGGCAAGAACAAACACTAAGTTTTACTTTTAATTAAAGTTAGTGTGTAACAACACTTGGATTGCTGCATGACTCGCAGTAGAAGAAGAGTACTGTTCAAAAATTAAGTAACAGATTTAGGGTACAGAATTCCCCAAAATAGAGCATTGCGTATTACATAATATAAAAATAGACAACGAGAAGAGAAAAAAAAAAAGCAGAAATGTCTGATGAACAAATATCTTCAGAGCAATTCCAAACTTCCTCGCTTTCTTTCTGTAGTCAGTGTGTCGGTTGTCGTACGTTAAATTGGCAATGTCAGTGTTATGTACGTATATACCACTTCACGAACAACAAAAGCTGCACAGCTAGATTTTTTACCAAACAAAGAGCCATGAAAATATATCACAAACCACAGAAGGCGATGGTAGTTAAATTAAACGGTTTAAAGTACCGAAATAACAACAACAACAACAACAAAAAAAACTTATTCGGGAATAAAAAAATCAAAACAATAAAAACACTGAATAAATTCGACTGTCACATTCTACTTGAGTTGAATGCCAGTGAGAAAAACGGGTCTTTGATAGGGCCTTCAAATTTTCTAAACTCTGAGCAGATTTTATATGGAGACCTTGGTGCTTTATATGATGGTTTAAAAGCTCCAACAGGACGGGGCCAGACTATTAAGGGTCTTAAACTAACAAAAATTTTAACAAACAACTGATTTAGGCTCTCATAAAAAGAAAAATTTAAAAAATGTATACATACTGTAATAAAAGCCTGGATAACTTTTTCAAAATCTTTGAAAAAGAAGAATGGCTTTATCTTAACCAAGAGTTAAAGAATCATTAGTTTTGATTTTTATGGGCAAATCCATCTGAATATTATCTGCAAAGCAGTAGAACAGGATCTATTTTTTCAAAAACAAACCGTAAATGGCAACATGTTTACATTAAACAGGACAGGGCCGAAATTAGAACCTTGAGGAACTTCACAAATCAAACCGTGTTGCAGTCTGAGAAGCTCCTGTTTTTTTTTTAATGTCAACTCTGTTCAAGCTGAAATAAGAGGATGCTACGATTGACAGCGTCAAAAAGTTGGAAATCTAACTTAAGATGGTTGCAATCTTGACCTTTAAATGTTGACAATTATTTAATGACTTTGTTTAATAGCAACATTTACTAAAAAATAAAACTATTAAAAATATTTAGTTAGTTTCTGATGGTTGTGTTATAATAAAGCAGTATCAGGGACATTTCCAAGTTTGATTTTTAGCGTATAAAGACGTTTAAAAAGGCATACAATTTTGTTTCAGTCTTATCTGATTCAGAAAGAAGTGATTCATTGTTTCTTTGTGTCTCTCACCTGCGGGAGAGCTTCTATTTTTATTTACACAAGTGCCTTCAGGTGTGCAGGTGTCAGAAAACCAGCCGCGGGCTACCTCCGGTAACCTATGCAGTAAATACTTTGCTGCTTCTCACTCATGCCTTTGGATCGAACAATGAACGGACCAGTTAGTTGACTTCCTGTAGGTTTTGTAATGTTATGTTGTTTGTTGTTGTCGTTTTGTTTTTCTGTCCCCTTACGTCAGCGATGCCTTCCTGCTGCTGGCACTTATCATGCCAGCTCTACATGCACCTTAGGTTAGTTTCAGCCTGGACTGGACTATTTTCACTGTTTCTTTGACAATGTACACGATTCATTGAAGAAGGTTCTGAAACAAAATGTCAAAATGTGTCCTTATCAGTAGGTCGAGAAGGGCAAATAAGGCTAGAGTAATATGAAAAGAAGCAGCTAAATCACGGTGACCATAGACCTCTGGGCCTTGAATGGATTTATTCAAAAACCAACCAAAAGTCCACAGTTTTTCTTTCCAAGTCTTGTTTTTTTGTCTTCCCCAGAAAGTTTGCTGGCAAAGTTACAACTCTGGATTGCCCCGAAAACAAACATGCAGACTGCTCGCATAAATCTGGTGTGCATGTTTTTGTCCTGTTTTTCATTTAGACAACAAGAACCCCTCTGTCCTAAAAGAAGGGCATGCAACCAATTGTTGTGCAAGACAGGAAAATGTGATGCATCTGCTGATGTGTAGTAAATTCACTCCGGATCACAGATAATCTTTGAAACAAAGTTTTCTTGTCTCTGAATCATGGCAAAAAAGTCAAAGAAAAACACCTACTCTAAGTTTAAAACTAGATGGTCTCTTTGTGATAAGATCTCCTGCTTTGCAAAGTTCAAGTTGTGATTCTTCTGTTCAACAGCAAAACTAGAAAACTGCCTTGTTCCAATGATGTCACGTACAGAAACTTAGATTTTTACTGCTGGTTCTCTGTAATATTTTAAAACATACTTTGTTTGTCAAGTCATACCTCACGGTAATCTAATAAACAAAGAAAAAATGCACTCAAACTTATAATTATAACTAGACAAACATTTTTACAGTGATCTGGCATGTGAAGAAACAATCTCAGATGGCTACCTGCTGCCTGCTCTTCATAACCCTCATCAATATGCCCTGACATTTAAAAAGCCTCCAAAAACGTACAACGACAGCCGAGTCAAAAAGTCAAACGAGTGTTTATGTTTAAAGGGAGGCTGTAGGGAGTGGTATTTCCTCAAGTGGCAACAGAGAATCTGCTGAAACTCCTGAGGCCTGTTGTTCCTTTTACTGCCCTCTTTCCACAAGCAAAGCATGACCCAGTTAAGAGGCTGGGAGGAATGTCAGGAGGCCCGAGGCTCTGGGCGGCCCTCGCCCAGCCAGAGAGGCAGGGCGGCAGCTTATGTAACAAGAGTCATGTGAGGTCCTTTGTGTACACTGAAGGAACTCAGGTTACTTCAGGTAACACAAGTATACAAATAAAAGCGTATTATGTAACATTTAACACCTGCAAAAAAAAAAAAAAAAAAGCCACAAACCGGAATGCCCGGGTGGACGGCTTATGAGCGCCACAAACACACAGACGAAAACATGCAAAGACACATCCATGCATGAAAAAAAAAAAAAAAGATGATGAAATGATTTAAAAGCAAACAGTGGCTCTTAACCCTCAACCTTCCCCGTCAGCTTTCAAAAAAGTTAATGTTGCCTTAGCAACCCCTTTGTGATGAATGATGTATTTGTCAGCACAGTTTGGACCTCTCCTATTCTTCATCCTCATTTCTGCTTTTTTGTCAACACTCTATTTTTTTTTCTATTTTTTCCTCCCACAATTTGAAATGTAGGTTCAAGTAAAGGCGAGCTGCTTATGTCACTGACACTGACAGACGAGCTCAGCAACGTCTTTTCGTTGAAACTCTACTCATGGTTCACTAATGGGAAGGCTTTTAGTGCGACCCATTTTATTAGCACCCTAAACAGGAGGTGATGCAAATTCATGCCCACATTGAGCAGAGTTGTTTGGGGGCGTGAATAAACCCAGTAACCTCCACTTACCTGGATGACTGTGTTTCCACCCTCCAGCAGTGCAATGGCCAACAGTATGCTCTCCTGGAAGATCCGATCGCTGGTGGCATTCATGATCAGGTCTATGACGAGATCCGATGCTCCTTCTTTGTCCAGGTGGCACTGGACCTCGGCCAAACTCAGCTCCCCTCCACCTCCAATCCCAGAGCTGACAACTGTGGGGTCCAAAGAAGTGAAACTAATTATCTTCCATATTATTCCACGATATTTCACATTCTGAACAGCTTGAGGAGTGCCTTTTTTTCTCAAACATAAAGAGATATGTGGTAAATAAAGTGGGTTTTTCAAATTCAGAACCATGCTTTGTTGAGAAACAGAATAACCGGAGAAATGCCAGAAAAAATAAAGCACGTCGATATAATGTGTCTCTGCTAAGGAAGAGATGTTTAAGGATCAACACAAATCAATGTGATGTTGTTAAACAGTTTGTAATGCCTGCAATAAGCCAATAAAAACCCCAAATAAATAAAGACATGACTTGTGTCTTTAATCTGCGGAGGTGCTTTCATTTCATTCACTGCTGCCAATGACCGCATGCAGTCAGGGAGGAGTTTGGTGACATAACGGCACCCATCAGAGCCATCTCTGGCTGGGCAAGTGTCTGAATCAACAACACATCCCATTTTACACGGAGCTTGGAACGCCGGTCGCCTGGCAACAACACGGCCCATGGTAGGCCAAGAAGAGGGCCGACACGCTCAGTGGCACAGCCGCAGTGAAAGAAAGTGCTTAAAGGAGCGCGAGGTCACCAGCGAGGATTAGGTCTCGTGCTTTTCTCCAGTCTTAAGCATTATAGGTGAAATGAGATGAAGCACAAAAAGGGGACTGGAATGTTACCATCAACTAAAAAGGTCTGGGAGAAGAACTGATGGAAATGTTGTCTCGGTCTTTTAATATTTAATGCTTTCTGCACAGTTTTACTGCAAACCCAGTGTGCAAGATTCACAAATACTGAGAAAACGAATTTCAACAAATGTTTTGGTTTTACTTAGTAAATGTATTTTTTGTTTCCATTTTCAGTTAGACTGGAAAATAAAAGGTTCTTGCCACACTTTGTGTTATCTATTGTGATACTGCAAGATATCACACAAGGGTGTTCGTGTCTAAAATTTGTGTTGTAAATGAAAGTAAGTTTAGTCAAATTTACAGATATTGGGCTAACTTAGTCATTTTTGGGTTGCCTAAGGTCAATTAGCTGTGGTGGCCATCTTAAACTGGGTTGATTCCAGAAGTTAAACCAGCTGTAGATGTACATCCAGTGATTACTTTGAAACTTTTCCTAACAGACAGACAAACACACACAAGGGCAAAGGAAAACCCAAAAACCTTTTGGCGGCAGGCGATAATAAATGACAAAATGGTAAATAATTCACACTTATTAACCAACCTTTTTAGCCTGTTCAGATTCTGTAAGATGCTTTACAATGTTTCTCATTCACCCCTTCACACGTTCATCCAGTATTTTCTATTGTATATTTTACACCCTCTATACTTTAAAATCTCTGCTTTAAACCCATCTTTTTTTACTTTGTGTTTGCATTAAGCAAAGCATGAGATTCAACAGAGTTGATGGTTTTATATTGATTCTGTGTTTTATTTTAGTTTTTACATGTTCTTTAAATGTTTTCTAAATGTTATTGCTTTTATTGTTAACTTCTTGTCTGACTGAATTGCAAAGCATTTTGGTCAACTTCTGTAGTTTTTAATGTGCCACAGAAATAAAAATGACACTGACATCTGTAACAGCACTTTTATATTCTCACTAATAAATAAATAAGCCTATAAAGGGGAGAGGGGAGTTCAGTGTTTGGCCAAGGGCACTTTGGTGCACCAATCCTCTGACTGTAAGACAACTTTGCTACCACTGGGCTAAAGACGCCCAGGAAAATACTTTAGCTGCCCAAAGTCAATCCTTGTGTGTGTTATAGTCGTTGAAAATGACAAATCTTTACATTGTTTCTTAGGTGGGCAGATAGAAACATAATCAAACATATGCACACTATAAATATATATATGGGTGAGTTTATTTACACCAACAGACTTTTTGTATATAGATCTAACTGAAACACAGAAACCTGCACTGGACTCCAGCTTCTGAGTGTTTTAAAACCATCTCATTTCATTTTTCAGAGCATGACCATGCAAATACATCAGCATTTAATGGTTAAACTCACGTGTAGGTGATTTTCCTGGTGCTCCAGAAGTGAGGGGTCCGTTGCTGTAAGATGTGAGGCTCTCTCTCCTTTGCCCAGATTTGACATTTCCATAGTATCGGTTGACTAAAATCTGCCGCAGAGCTTCGCCCTATTAGGGGGGGAAAAAAAACTATTGTAATGAACGAAGCCTAAAAGTCATTATAGAAACTTCCGTGGAAGCCAAAGTTACTGTGCCAGTGTGGTAGCACGAGTCTATAAAATTTATGCAAAAATTACACTCGTACAAACAGTCTGATGGCAAGTTTCACATTGTGAAAATTCATGTAAAAACACACACAAAGATTAAAGACAAAAAACTTTTAAAGTCTCATGATTTCAAACTTCCATAACATGACAATTATTTGTTTGACCAACCTGCTCAACACTTTTCTCAGAAGATTCAGACAAATAAAACAAACAAAATACAATAAAAAAAAAAAAACATACCTCAGACATGTGGTAAAATTTTTTTTTTTTTTTTTTTTTAAAAGAACATTTACCTCAGAAGTACAGAAACAAAACACAGGACCATGTCAACATTTGACCACATTAAACACGGCTCTGTTTTTGTGTCAATCACAGAGTTCTGCGTGAGTGCACGATTTCTTCAAATCACATCCTGGCCATAAATGAGGAGACAGAGAACCGGAGCGAAGGTCCTCCTCACATGTAATCTAAGTGTTGGGGGAGTGAGTGGGGGCCATGCTGTGGAAGCAGTGTGACTGTGAGGGTCAGTTGTCGAACATTAGTAAGGTGGAGATCTGGACCAGACCACAGCAAACCAAGTACTTCACCTACCCTCCTTTGATCCTCCACTTGCTTCAGTGGCTGGTTGGGATCAAGCTCCTTAAAGGTGATGTGAGTTAGCAGAAAGCATTGAAATCAGAAGAATAAATGAAAGGAATGAAAGAAAAGTTTGGAAAGGAAATTTGGGAAAGTAATTAGAGAACAAAATAGGGTGTTAAAACAGTGCACATTAGTTATTTTAAGAGCATGCAGGAAACAGGGCGCAGACTCGATCATGCAGTTAAGAGGGAAGTGGTTGTGTCAGGTTGAGTCAAAGTCATGCAAGGTTTCATGCAAAGGGACGACCGCTATTCATTCTAAAGCATCCGACATCTGCAATATTCTCATGGGCAGTTTGTGTTGGGACACAAAGCATTGAAAATTTCACGCCATCATAACCTTTAAATTCAACTTAGAAAAGCTCCAAAGAATCTCACGTCCACAGTCAAAAGTAGGAGGTGAAAATGCGGAGCTTTGATGGATTTATGGCGAGGCGACTCCCTCGTTACTTTGCATATTGTTACAGTCTCAAAATAACAAAATGATTTACATGCAAAAAATGCCTGAAGCAAGTAACCATAAACCACGAGAAAGAAAAGGGGAAAAACATCCAGGTTATATAATGGAGCTGTGAGCTCTAAGGACACGCACTCTCAGAACCAATCTGGCACGGAAAAACATCTTACTCACGACTTTAAACCCCACCCTCACAGCCACCCTGCTGAACAAGGAGCACGAAACCGGAGTTTGCACAATGACTAAGTGACTGGTATAGCTGCAGGGGAAAGAGGGGGCATAAAAAAGGAAATACACGAGGATGGACGGGGACTCTTATCTAGATATAAACATTTCCGACACTGCACAAGATGGAGATGGTGTAGAAATAGAACAAGTGATCTCTGATCAGCAATGACCCATGTTAGTGGGCGACATGGGTTTTTAGAAACACACCTCTGCGGGAACTTCAGGCTCGGGTGGAGGTGCCAGCTGATTGGAGATAAAAGGATGGTGTTAGTTTAGGTTGGAAGGTGTTGGATTTCTTGACCTGCCTAGTCTGTAAACTGCAGCACCCTTTAAAAACTACCTGTCCTACAAATAATCCGCAAAAGAAACCTTTTGGCCTTTTTTTTTTGTTACTGCTCGCTAACATGCACAACTGAACATGTGCAACTTAAAGCCACGAGTGAAGGAAAACATTGATGTTAACAGCTTTTTATGAGGCTTGGTTAGTGACAAATTATGAATGATAAGCAGCATTGACCTGTTGCAGCGAGAAAGCGGAACTGTGTGTAAGAAAAAAACAAAAAACAAAAATGTCTTCATCTTAAAGGCCCTGGTTACAATGACCACATGCATGTTTTCATGCACACACACTGTGGTGTGTGTTCAGTGCTCTCTGGTTCCTTTTTAACCTCATGCGACAATGTGTTGCTGCCCATCCCCAGCATGACAGTGCTTTTACACACCGCAAGAAAGACGTGAGCAAAGTCAGCGCCTATAAGTTTAAATTTGCTGCTACTGTGCACAAGAAAAATCTAGAAACGACAGTATTTTTGTTTTGGTAAAACTAAATATTATTTATCAAGGGAATACCGATGAGTTGAGCTAAAACTATATACTGTTATCAAAACTTGTGCTGCTGTGGATCGCACACATGCTTGTTTTTGTACAAATATCCAAACCCGCCCTAGAGAAAATAAGTTTATATAAAAATGGCAATGAAACATGATTTAGTGAAGAGTCTTGCTGTAAATGTGTTATGCACACATAAAATTAAAGAATAAAAGGTGTTGATCATGACACACAAGTTAAATTTTCAGGGAAAAATGGTAGAGGAGAAAAAAAAAACAGTACGGTTCCTTTTTATTATTTTTACTTAAAACCAAAATGAATTGAAACAGAAATCAAATTTCATGATAGATGATAAATTCTTATTCTAGTTACACCAGGAGGTGCCTAAGTTACAAACATGATCAAAAGAAGCCTGCACGCTGACACACACACACAGAAACACACACACACACACACACACACACACACACAGACAAAGAAACCTCAGTGCAGAGGGGGCTGCAAATGTGGAAGAGTAAACACAAACACAAAGCCTAACATAGACATGCTGATTTATTGTGCAACTGGACAGGAATTTCCCTGAATGAAGCCTCCTTTAACGTCAACGCACTGATTTCCACAGAAACGTTTCGATGCATCATGCACGCACCGACGCCGCGCTCACGACTGACTTCTGCATCTTTTTTCAAAGGTGCCACTCGAGAGCAAACCGTTTCTTTCTTTTACAGACAGGTTACAGAACCTCAACCAACACGGGATTTATGATGACAGAAAGTAAGAATTGAAGGAAAAGGGAAATGGCGTCAGGCAAAATTAACACTGCAATTCTAAAGCAGCTGATTATCATAGCAAGTCCTTCATTTTACCACGCCTCCGTGGTTCACTGTGTAAATGAAGGTGCACCACTGCTACTGTTTTCTGTCAACTGCACTGCACTTCTAAAGCCAATTACTACTGGGGGTCACACATCAGCGGACAATTGGAAAATAAAAAAAAGAGAGGGGACAAAAATGATTGCTGTCTTCTTTACAACTGTTTGAGCCTCGTTTTGCTGAGAAGTGTCTGCAGCTCCCACTGTTGAGTGAAAACAAAGACTGCAGCCATGAAATTCAAGAATCAACTGCATGCAGAAACGAGCGGGACAAATGAGGACACGAGTAGGGTGTGGGAACTAAAAACAGAGGAGCTGAAAGGATGGCTGAAAAGTAAGAGGGAATTAGGAAATGATTTTGTGAAAAAACAGACAAACAAAATGTTTGAGAAAAATGAATAAAAGTGAAACATGAAAAGCTGGTAGAGCAAAACTAAGAAACAGAAAGCTTTAAAAAACAAACAAACAAACAAAAACAACAAAACAAAACACTTAAATATCACCAGAAGGCAGGAAGGAAGCAGTCATTCATTTAAACCTCAGCTTGTACAGGTGTGCGCTCTCAATCCTTCACACACCATCTTTAACACTATTCTGCTCACTTTAAAGTAAGGTTATAAACAATGAACATCTTATCAGCTGAAAATTGCTTTTTTAATTGGCCTCAGTTAAGACTGACGAGCTAATGGCTAGTCTGTTCGCAGCCAAGCCCAAAGTGGATTGCTGCTGTCTGAGAATGGCAGGCTGCACCCAAAGTGCCAAACATCCCTCCTGCTGTGAAAAAAACCCATAAAATTCCCTTAATATAACAGTGTAATGTGAAACTGCCATCAGTGTCACTTTTTTTTCGAAAGAAGCCATTGCATGAACAGGCTATGACATTTTTGAAACTGGTGCCATTTTAACTTTGGTTTTGGGTGTGTATGGACTCACTGTTAGCTCATCAGTCCCATCAGACTTAAATTACTCTGGGTGGCTCTTTGAACAGCCTCCTTTTGGAGGAATAGAGTTTGTCATAATTCTTCCACAGAACCCCACTTCCAAACGGCTGGGAATAGGTCTTTAAGGCTGCTCATCACCCGAAGCGTCCTGGCCTCTCGAACAAAGCAGTGCGTTGGAGGGAAACAGAAACGCATGCAGTGAATCACACGGGAAAGGGGCCTGGCAGTGAACCTCGCAGGCTGGTCACGTCTGGTTCTTCCCTTGCCCGCATGTTATCATGTTTCTATTGCTGGGAGAGTAAAATGCTACTGGGGGAAAAGTCATTCTGATTCATGACCCTGACTGTATGTAAAACCCAGTCTACGGAGTCTGTCAGACAGTAGTGAAACTAACAGCTGCCCTCACTACTAATGATCTTTGGCTGGGTGTTTTCAGTCAGGGGTGTGTTAAATATGACGGGTCAGGGAGCAGCATCAGGCTAAACTCTCCAGTTATGCAACGAGCAGGAGGACAGTTTAGGTGAAGAGTTCAGTCCTGCCTGTCTTATTGTGCTAAACCCCGCTGCTATCAGTCTGACTCTCGCTCACTGCTGTTAATGTGAGCATAAGCGTGACTGAGTGACACCGAGCATGTGCTGGGGGTAGGAGAGTAAGTCTGCATTCTTAAGTTACTGCTAATGAGCAGAGTTGTTGAAACAAAGTGCTGCTCTGTGAGAACAGTCCTATTTTTGTGGAAGCTGGGGCTTTCCAGCGCTTCGGTACCAAACAGCAAGCAAAGGGAGGGAGGGAGGGAAGGAGGGAACACAAGACAGACACGTAACAGAGAAACTGAGAGCATGCTGCTTCCTGCAACTCTGGAAAGACCCTTTCCAACAAATTCTCTCCATTTCCTCACCAGACATCTTTGTTTATTTCTCTCACACTCAGCAGCACGCTCTTGATTGAGTTTTGCACCACTGGCCTGTTTTGTTTTTCTCTTTTACTCACCGCGGGTACTTTTTTTGTTTTTGTTTTTCTGTTTGGGCAAATTCTACCGCTCTAACGATGTTTACTTTGAGTTTTGATCAATTTAACGATAGCACTAAAATGCAGCAAGGAGGTTGGATAGTTTCCATCCAGTCTGTGCTCAGCCTTATGGTCCATTTAGTTGAATTTTCAAACAATGTCGTTCATATACAAAAAAAAATGTATATACTCCATGCAAGTCTTATGTGAAAAGATCCACTAACCGAAATGGATAGAGGTTCAAGAATGGACTTAAAAATTTAAACCCTGAGCCAGTTACACCAAGAAAACAACACAATTCACTTAAACAACCGATGAACACTGAAAAAAAATCCCACAGTGCTAAAGATCACAAAAAACTCAGATAAAACACTCCT
Organism: Kryptolebias marmoratus; assembly: GCF_001649575.2. Classification (NCBI taxonomy): domain Eukaryota; kingdom Metazoa; phylum Chordata; class Actinopteri; order Cyprinodontiformes; family Rivulidae; genus Kryptolebias; species Kryptolebias marmoratus. The sequence goes on from NC_051433.1 coordinate 23,682,254, forward strand.
ACTTATTTATCAGGATGTTCCTACATAACAAACCAGTCTAAAAGAATGTGTAGCTGAAGTGTTTTTAAATTAAATTTTGCTTTAATTAAAAAAAATAATAATAATGTAATTTAAAAAGAACACAATGTTAACAAAGCAAAACCTGGAGGCTGTAGATTATCTTTAGTCACCATGACTCAAATATGTGAACTCAGAGAAACTCGAGTTAGTCTTTTCTGTAAAGGTCACGGGGTCACGGCTTACAACTTGCTGTGTACTACACGGCCCATTTTAAAGTTTACTCACACTTACTAAAGGCAGCAACGGAGTCACAAGTAAAAAAGACCTTTTACCACCATCCATCATAAGAAGTCTGTCTGGATTTTTTTTTTTTTTAAACCAGAAGAAGCTCAGAGGACAGCTGAGATAAGACACTGCAACAAAATAACCCAGGTTTTGATTTTATACAGACTACTTTGATGTGTGTGTGTGTGTGTGTTGCTTAAGACCGACATTAATTTAGACATCATTAAAAAGCAGAATTTTATATAGCGTAGAGCGGTGTTGTGTGATTAATGTATACGTCAGGCATTTATTTACTGAAGTGAAGTAAAAAGTAAATAAATAAAAGTGCAAAAAAATTAAAGTGTGAGTTGACTGTTGGATAAAAGAAACTAAACAGAAAATGGTAGTTTAAAGAAAAATGACAATATTTACAAGTATTGTATAAATTATGGGAAATAGTATTTTTGAAAAATAACAAGTGTCAGGTTATATTTCAAAGGTTTTTCATTTTTGAAAAAATGTATATAATATGACCTACATGTCGGCCAATTGAATTTTAATTGACAGTATGGTGTAAAATATGCGCTGCAGTCTGACAGGGATTTCTATTTCTGAACATTAAGTTCCCACAGTTCCCGATTTCTGTTCCTGTAACGACAGTTGTCTGCATTTGCTTAAATTTGCTTACTAAATAAAGCATTGCTGAAACAAGACTGAGATGGGGTTAAATCAGCTCGATTCAGGGGTGTTATGAATGTTAAAAAAAAAAAGAAAACATTACAATTGGTTGCTAAAACATAAAAAGACCTACACAAATAAATACATTCAATTTGCCTAAAAAAATAGCAATTCTCAAACTATTAGAAAGAATATCCAAGTGAAGATTTGATGTAATCTGCTGGTTTCTTTAGATAGAATATTTTATAACTTGTATTTTGTAATATACTGAATATGACTGTATTTTATTAATAATTTCAATGCATTTAAGTGCAAATGAATCATTTTGGAACTAAAGTGGACTGTATGATTTGGACTTGTTGCTTTTTTTGTGTACTGCTCTGAGATGACTTCTCTTATAAATTAGCTTTTTCTAAATAAACTGAACTGACTTGGATGTTTTGTGCTTGCTGAATTTATACAGCAATATAATGTTCACTGAAATATTTTACACTTCGGAGCATACTCTTGTATGACAAACAGCTACACATACATGTAAAAGCAGGACAGACAAGCATTACAGCATAAACCGAGCTAGAAATGTGAGCTACACTTGAACACAGAGTTTCAGCAACTATATTAATAACAGGAGCAGACACACAGCAGGGACGGATGGATGGGCTGAGCCGCTGACACGTGTCACGGATGGGACAGCAAAGATATAAAGTCTACTTGAAGCACAGATGTGTCTATGCTGTTAGTGGGAGACGAATAATGAATGTCACAATAGTAAGTAAAATGATCAACCTCAGCCACATCCATTTCATCATCAAAGGCAATCAGCTGCAAGAGAAAAAGTATAGGAGGCAGAGAGTTAGTAGAGCTTGTTAGTGAGTTAAAAGGCCCCTTAACAAAAGCCTGTCATTCATACACACACGCCATGTGGAGTTAATAAAATTGTGAAAGGAAATTTCACACCTAATCGCCACGTTTCATTGTTTCCAGCATTGAAGCAAAGATCAGATTACGCACGTCTGACATGGAACAACATCCAAAGAGTTTGAAAAATTAATTGTGAAAGACCAGTTTTGCATACATTTGGGATTTTTCTAAGGAAACAAACCTAAGAACCTGAACATTTTGACAAAAACGAAGGAACTCAAAGAAGACCTGTTGAATAGTCTCTCTATTGATCTGCTCCAGAGAAAGATACATTAGATCGAGTTGTGCTTGTTTTGCAGACCTGTGCTAATTTCTGCTGCTTGCAGTTTGGTTTTTACTGAAATGAACCGAATGCTTGTGTTTGTAGATCAACTCAGTTCTAGCATCTCACCCAAAGAACTAAACCTCCACACAGGGGCTCCTTTTGACTGTGACTACGCCAAATTTCCCAGGCTAATAAATCTGAGCCTTATGAAAGCTACAATAGTTCAATGACTACTACGTGAGTTCTTACTGCTCACCGGTACTGTATTGTGCAGTCAGTGGGTTACCTGCCAAACCAGATGAAGAACTGAAGGCTCAGCTTCTTTATTTGTACTCCTTTGTGTGTGTGTGTGTGTGTGTGTGTGCACAAAACCAAATTTCTGCCAAATGACATTTGCCAGATATCATAAATCGATGAGAAAATTTCTAAACCCATTCCCATCTCAAAAAATAAAAATACTGCCTTTAGATTGATAACTAAAAAGTTAAATATTGCTTTTAGCTGGACTTTGTTTCGCTCTGAAGTTACAGTATTTGTAGCCCTCACTGGAAAACGAGCTGATAGTAAAGGCAATAGATTTTGTGTTAGTTGGTTAGAGACCATTAGTAGCCAATGAATGGTGTGTAAAATGATTGTGTGAAGGAACTGGAGCATGCATGTTGTTAATGGTGGTAATTATGCTGGTATTTATAACTTTGACCACTTGTTTGTACGGCACACGCATTTTGGAGAAGAAATCAACGAGGAAATCCATTTGTTCTAAGTGAGACGGCTTTTAATCAAAACCCTTGAAAAACAATAAAATCAAACAAAAATACAGAAACCTTTTAATGTTTAAACATCCTGGCATATTGGACTCGTGCTTCCTGAGATGTCAGAAAGGTTTTCAGATTGTTTTGTTTAGTTGTGCCCAAAATTATCCTGCTTAATTTTGGATCATTCCTGGGGACAACCACAGTCAGACAAGGAATAAAAGCCAACTTACCTTCACCCCATAGCCGCGGTCCTTTGTCATCATTTCCCTGAGTGTCTGGAGGACTTTGATGCACAAACGCTCCTCGTTCTCCTCGAGGAGTTGCTTGGTGTGTTTGATTAATCTGGTTGAGGGGAAGAAACCGAGGAAGATAAATAAATAAACAAATAAAAACATTCTGAGTGTGGCCTTTAACTGAATGTTTTGGATTTATGTTATGGTACCACCTTTTAAAGTTACGCTCAATGTGGAAAAAAAATTAGACCAAAAGCACCATTTGAAATAGTCTGAAAAGGTTCAGCTACATAAAAAAAGGTCTGATCATCCACTGAAAGTAACACTAGTAAGTGGTAGAAAAATCCAATCCGTTACTGAGGTTACAACCTCCTGTCGGAGATACAGAAGCCTGTAGAGTTTGGAATCGTCTGCTTTTTAGGAAAACTCAAATGATGCTCAGAATTTAGATGCTAATTTTGACCTTAGTAAGCTGAAAGTCTCAATGTAAGCATACAGTCATGAGAAAAAGAAGATCCGCTCTCCTATGGTTTAATGAATCAGGACAGGCTAAAAATGACTTGGGTTTTCTCTTGCCTCGGCAGACCGGGACGATTACCCACAACAGCATCCCTCTAAGGATCATTCAGACACACAAAGTCCTCCACCACGATACGGTGGCGATTCGCAGAGGAGATATATTAAACCTCAGAAAAACAATAAAATGTAAAAAAATCACCAAAATCAAGCATCATATCCCAAAGTAATTTTCCAAGATGATCCAAAAGGATGTCACAAACACTGACGTGTACCGCTAAGACACTGACTTCGTGTACAATTTAGCAGAATTCCAAATCCTTCTCATCACAAAGCCATACGAAGCCATTAATAGCCAAGCTCTTCCTTTTGTGAAAGTTCCTTATTGTTTACAAAAACCCTTGGCTTTAAGAATGCAGGTTTATCTGTTTCTACAGTTTCTAGAACTAGAAAGACAGGAAATACTTTCAGTTTTAGGACCCTCCGGGTGGGTTATCAGCAGAGATGACCTTTCTATTTAAAAAACAAAGCTTAAAAAAAAAACATGCCTTTTCAGATAGAACGTCTTTATTTCACTAATCGGATTGGCAGCTACTTGCCGTCTTGACAAAATTTCTTTGGTTTTACTCCTATATTTGATTTTTATTATGAATTGTTTTACTGTCATATCCGTTTGTTCCTGAAAATTTCTTAAAAATCTGTTCATTACTTTTTGAGTAATCGTGTGCACAGACAGACAGACGAACAAAGCCACACCGCTTGCAGCATTAAGGCTCAGTCATAGTCGCGCTTTGTAGTGGCGCGCACACGGGGTGCAGGCCTGAGCGAGCGGTGTAGGCGTTTATACTTGACGCTTACGTCGGTGCAGTATCCTTCCGCGAGTTTTGAACCGTTTGATTATCTTAGGGATCATAGAAATGCTGATACAGGCGAACCAGCTCCGCTAGAGCACCGAAATCGTCCATTTTGAATGGAGCGCGGTCCACACAAAGTTACAAAAATTGGGAGGTGCACGACGATGCGCTTTATATATGACAAAAATTTGAAAATGGACCATTCATTGACAGTGTGTCTTATAATCCCTATAGTGCGGAAAATAGGATAATAAAAAGACACAGCTATATACTGCAACACCCTGTCTGAAAACTGATCCTACTGCCTGGTAAAGACAGGAGTCTGTCCTTTTTAGTTAATTATTTCTAGTTTCTAAACAGTTTTAACGCCTGATTGTAGATAATAGTTCTGAGGCTTCTTATTTGTAGTTTTCCACAAGAAAACACCATCTGTAACAGATGAGCTAGAAGACCGTTTACCTATAATGGCAACTGATCTTCTCAGCAAACACGTTTTTTCACAAGCTTTGCTCATAACATACAGTTGTTCAAAATCTTCTCTAAATTTATAAATTGCATGCAGTAGTAAGATTGTTTGTAAAGGCAGAGCACACACAGAAACTACTTATAATGTATATAATCAAAAAGTTTTTGGTTTTTTTTCGTTTTCAGCAGACATTTAAGATCTGAAGGCAAATGGCTTTCTGCATTTTCTTTATTTCCTTCATGTGAGGGTCACGAGGGCTCTGTTTCTAAAAAGGTGACCGCTGCTGTCCGTAAAGTCGGTCATGATTTTAAAATTAATTTTAGTGCATGTACGATTAATAAAACTAAAAGAATACACTACAGTGGCATTTATTAAATTCACTTAAGATTCATTAAATATTTTTCAGTTTCACAGAAATGATTAAACCCATTTCGTTGTGCATTAAGTTGATGGAGTTACATAAATTATCACTGCACATCTATTTTTAGTTTTGTGGTAATATGGATCTGTCTGGGAACACTTATTTTTTTTCCACCACAATATTGTCTAAATCTTGTTATAGTACTTTAAGATCGCAGACACTAATAGGCATCAGGATTATGGCTCCATATGATACAAGCCTGTGGTTCAGCAGGTACTTTAGATGAAATGCTTTGGGGGGCTTGCAGTTCTAGTTTCTTTTAGAGTTAGACATCAAAATGACTATAAATACAATAATTATTAAAATAATGAGTATTTAGATTGTGCATTTGTAACCACATCAATAGCATCATAAATCAAGCCTTACTTTGATATAAAGCCTCCACTTTCACATTTCTTGCGAGCTTCTGTGTTCTCAGGGAACAGCAGCTCTGGACGATGTAGAACATCCACCAGCACTGAGAGCTCGGCTTGGACCAGCGGCCTCAAACGGTCCTCCAGGGCAGACACAATGTCCTGAAGAGCAGAATGACAAAAACCGGGTGCTTCAAGTAATCCAGACCATTCATCTGAACAGAAATAAGTAAAAATGGCATATACATCATTTACATACTTCTTGTCAACTTGAATCTCTATGTTTGCATGTCTAATGAGACTTGAAAGTTAAGAGAGTTCCAGTTTCAAATGTTTCACTAAAAATACACAGCTTGATTGTTCTCGTATTGGAACCAGTATTACATTAGTTAAAAAATATTCACCCACTCCGCATTTGTTTTTGTTTTTTTTGCTGTACAACCTGGAATATACACCACAGTTTAAAGAGGGAAGAGACTTCTTGTAAAACACACACACACAACAAAAAGGCCATTCGTCATAAGCCATAAGTCTAAGCTTGCATAACTACACACCACCCTCCCACTCCCTAAATAAACTCAATACTTTGTAGAGCGATGTTTTGCAGCAACTGCAGCAGCTAAGTCTCCTCGGTTACATTTCCACAGAAGATTTCACCCATTCTTCAGAACCAAACTGCTCCTTCAGGTTGAATGGGTGCTGCTTATGTACAACAATATTTAAATCAAACCTGAGAGTCTCAGTTGAATTGAGGTCTGGGCTTTGACTGGGCTATTTCAAACATTTAACCGTTTCTCTATAAACCACAGTAGTGCTGGAAGGTGAACATCCATCCCAGTCAGGTTTCCCCTCAAGAATCTCCTAGACATTTTGAATCATTCTTTTTATCTTATCATCTTATATATACACACGTGGCCAAAATTGTTGGTACCCCTCGTTTAATGAAAGAAAAACCCACAATTGTCACAGAAATAACTGGAATCTGACAAAAAATAACAATAAATAAAAATTCTATGAAAATGAACAAATGAAAGTCAGACACTGCTTTTCAACCATAAGTTTTAACAATTACTTCTTTGTGATTTTTCTGAAATAAATAATAGAACACAGCTAGTTTATTTCACATGCAACCAAATCAAACCATATTCGTCATTCATCATCAAGTTGCTTTTTGTATAAGCGCCTTCAAGTCAAGTCAACTCATGAAAAAAACGAACCAAAAAAAAAAGTTTCGTTATGACGATTGATGATTTGGTGGGTTTAACAAAAGCTGTCTGATTAAGATTAAACAAAGCAACAGAAAACAGAAAGCAGTCAAGTACAAAGATGAAGAAAAAAAAAACAAAAGACTGATGGAATCCCATTACACTCTGTCTGTGAGGAAGTCAGTAAATAACCCAAATTTACCTTTGAAGGCTGTGAGAAAATTATACAGTATTTTTGTCACCAAATCATTTGTTTAATTTTGGACAGTTTGAGTGTCTTAGTCAAATCCAGTGCTTCCTGTGTGCGAAGATAGCAGCTGAACTGAACCAGGCAGGTTAATGATTTTACAGACTTCCAGTTAAAACTGAGTCATGTGTTCCAAGAATGTGGGGTGGAGGAACATATCTTTTTACTGCAAACACGTTTTAATGGCTAACATTCCAAACTGCTTCTGAAGAACTGCGTATGCAACGTAGTTACTAAAAACATGTCGTCACTCTTGGTATATTGCCATGACTAATGGGCCTAACTGACCTATGCAGATCAAACAATCCGTTATAATTCCATGCCAAACATATTTTTTGACAGAAAACAAAGAAACACAATTGTCACAGAGTCTTCTACTTACTGACCAAGACAAACATCAAAAGGTTGTATGAGCATGTTCTGAATTTGACATTCACACCAGCCCTGTTTAGTCCGCTTTAATCAAACGGTAGTTCGTTTGCCTAAAACGTCTGGTTCATTTGGGGAGGTGTAAATGCACAATCAAACTCTGATGCAGAACAAAAAAGCGAACTTTGGTCCGCCTAAATCCTAGGTCTCGGTTCAGTTGAAGTGAACTCTTGGCGCGTTTCGAATGCATATGTGAACGCAAGCGGACCAAAGACCGCTCCAAAAGCAGGAAGCGGACCATAGCACAGGGCCTTCTGGGTAAATACAACCAAAACAAACGCGCGTTTCTACCACTAAAAGGAGAAATGGCTCATGGTCAGAAGTGGAGTGAAGAGGAGGTAAAATGTTTGTTAGGCACATGTACCACAGACAAAACAGAAATCCTAAAACCGCTAAAATTTGACGCCACTCCATTTTTGTTTACTTTTCCAGAAGAAGGAAGTTGCGCTCGGTGTCTTCTTCAGAGGTTTATGCGTTGTTTCCTTCAGTAGTTCTTAGTGCAGCGCCACCACAGGTGAGGAGGGGAACAGGTCGCTCAAAGGGTTTGTCTCCATTGACTCAGTGCAGTGTAAATGTGAACTGCACCAGCTGAAAATGGAACAAATTTCGCAATTTTGGTCCCCAATTGAACTGAGTCTACCGGACTACTAGGTGTGACTACAACCTTGAAGTATTAGCATTTTTACTGCAGCACTCTGGAGCTAAATGGTAAATGGCTTGCACTTGTATAGCGCTTTATCTAGGCCAAGGACCCCAAAGTGATTTACACTACAGTCAGTCATTCACCCATTCATCCACACATTCATCCACTGATGGTGATAAGCTACATTATAGCCAGGCAGGCTGACAGAAGTGAGGCTGGAAGGCTGCAAGGAAGGTGATGTGTCTTGCTCAAGGACACAACGGCTAAGACGGACAGAGTGGGGACTCGAACCAGCAAACCCTCCGGTCACAGGACGAACCCCTACCTCCTGAGCGCCGCCCTGTCTGAGAGTACCATCTTAAGCACCTTTATGCCCTGTAACACTCTGCTGTCAAAAGTGTGTAAATAATGGAGCACATTACTGCCTCATTGTTTCCTCTATAAACCGTCTATGTTTCTAAACTCAGGCTCAAGCATGTAAAAAGACTAGTTCAAGGTATCAAAACATTGTATTAGCAGCTGCTTTTTATTCAGTAAACTTACTTCATTAAATTTTAGTTTAAACTATTGTTATATTGTTATCGCACGTCGGCAAAAGCGAACGAGAACTCATGTTTTTGCCTGTGTGTTTGTTTGTAGCATTTGTAGCAATAACTGAACCAGTGGACAGTGCACCATCTTCCTGGTTTCATTGGTTTACTGTGAGATGAGATGTCTGAATAACCCTCCCGTGGCCTTTGGGTCGAATTGACCCAAAGTTACAAGGGCTTCTTTACCTCTCTTCATCTCTTTCTCTCTTTTGAGGGCTTCAGGGGGGTAAAATAAAAATGCATTTAAAAAAAAAGAAAAAGAAAATAAGTTGAGCTACCAACCTGCAGCCTCTCGATGATGTTTCTATAGTCTTTAGAGGTACACAGGCTGGAGTCTCGTCTGGAGGTGTTCTTAGCTGATAATCTCCAGTTGAGAATGCTCTTCTGGACAACGTTATTGGACTTGACAAACAAGTTGTTTACTTGACTGTCAAGATCAACAGGAATGGCAATTGCTCTGCTCTTTGCTGAAAAATAGATGTGCCAGTTTTACCAATACCAATACTAACACCAAGAGCTTCCACAGAAATCAGCAGTCGGTGCTAGTTTGCTGCTTACCCACGTCGGAAAGCACTTTAATACAAGCCTCAACTGAAGCCTTCTGAACAGGGTTGAGCCAGTTGCAGTGGTATACTCTGAAGACTCCCTGAAGCAGCTGCACAAACACAGGCTGACGAGTCTGGAAGACAAGTAAAATTATGAGGAAAAACACCAGGAAAGGGTGAATAAGACAAGGAGATGGACACCTTTTGGAGTAGATGGAGCTAACAACTTCTTCAGCTACAAAGTGACAATTGTACTCTAGGTCAAATTCAGAACATGACATTCTGAGGTTACTTTGTCATTGTAGAAAGGCCATCGACTTCAGGTCCAACAGGGGATCTAAATAATCTTTTTGCATACCAAACACAGAACATCAAACCAATGCTTAAAAAGTAGGACTGCCTTCTACTTGCGAACAGCCCAAAAGCACAACAAATACCTCAGTTAGCTTTCCAAGAATGGCTGCCTGGTGCAAGAGAAAAGGAAAGGTTTTGCTGCGTCACCATTTATTGGAAAACGTTTGCGCACAGAATACTTGGAAAAGTTATGCCAATCCGTGGAGATAAACTCACATTTTCTGGGAAACTAGTTTGAAGTAAAATCACCTTCACAAAACAAGTAATGGAGGTACTGATGAGTTAAATGTGCTAAACGCACAACCACAACATTTTCGGTCAAGGGATTCAGAAATCTACGGAGGATAATGGTCATGATTTATTGGAAAAGTCACGGGGAACCAGACATGGCTATCAGAAGGTCAAAAGGTTGAAGTGAACACAACGTGTCAGTGCACCACATCCCAGCAAAGCCTTGTGCAACACGCCCACAGATCTGGGAAGATGTGCTGACAAAGCAGTCAAAGCATTAAAACCAACCAAGTAAATACTTCTCAACATTAAGAGCTAGCGGACAAAGAACACATCCAAAGGTTGAAGAGGGAAAAAAATATATTTTTCGAAGGGGATGGGGTAGGGGGTTTTATTACTTACATACATATGACGAGCCATCTGTGTAAAGGGACAAATGTCACGTTGTGTAAGATAATAACATGTGAGGTGGGTTGTCTCTTTAAAACAAACATAACTGTGACTGTCCACAAAAAGGACACCACAGGTACGAGCCTGCTTGTTGTATTCCCACTGAATGCTTGTCCACACTTACCTGCAAGCTTGTGCTCTGGTCAGAGAAGGGAGAGCTGAAGAAACATGTGACAATGCTCATGACTGTCTCGGTTACGTAACGCTCCAGCATGGTATCTGCATGCTTCCTGTCACTGGTGTTGTTGCACACCTAACAAAGGACAGAGATGAGAAAAGCCTGAGGCCAAGTCCTTTCACGGCACTTCCTGGATATAAGAAACGGGTAACATACTGTACGTCCATGCCTGCTTTCACACACAACATCATATAAAGAACAGTAAGCATTCTCAATCTACTGAACACAGAGTATATAAAAGGCCTTTAATTCCTTTAAGGAAAGCAGAGTTTTAAACTAAAATCATTTCATGTTGAAAAAGCATGGACATGTAGCCGTTTTGGTCAAATCTTGAAAGTAACGTTATCCAAAACTCATGTGATAACACGAGCTGTCACTTTATGTGTTGTTAATGACCCTCAGCAACTACTACATCAGATTTTAGCTCAATATTTGGGAAATTCGCTGACGTGTAGTAAATTTTGTGTTGGTTAGGATAGCTTAGCTGTGGTGGCCATCTTGAATGTGACCAACTACAAAAGACAATCAGTTGTAGATGTAGATGCAGTGACTACTTTCTGAGATTTTCATTCAAACCCGTCCATTAGTTCACGAGATCTTTTGCTAACAGACACAGTAAAAAAAACAATTGTTTGCCTTTGTCTTTGGGCAGCAGGTGATAAATATCTTTTGGCTTACCCTACAAATGTCCACCAGGAAGTTCTCAAATAGCTTCCACATGTGGTTGGAGGTATAGATCTCCTTCATCTCCACCTCTGTGTCCACATAACAGTGATTAAGGAAGTTGATATAGGCAACCTTCACCTGGTAAGGCAGACAGAAAGTTTAAATGAATAAAACTGAAAACAAATGTTTACAAAAGGAAAATGACAGTTTCAAAATATTTGTGGCCCATTCTGTTCTTAATTAGGATGACTTTTTAAGAAACAAAACTACCAATCAGTTCAAAAACCCGACATGTTCTATTAACATCAAAAAAGATGAGAACACTACTCTCATACGTTCAATAAAAAAAATCACTTAAGAAAAAAAAAACTGAAATCAAAAAGATTTAGTTCGTAACTTAGCCTGGAATGCTCACAGTTAGCAAACACATCAAGCATACAGGATGTGCTGAACCAAGTTCAATTTACAGCTTTGCTTCAAGTCTAAACCCTCTACCTACTGGACTAAAGGGGCTTTCTGCCAACGTTCTTGTGTTGAACACCACCAGGTATCCTAATGAGCAATTCCTGGAAGTCTTTACCAGACAGAACAAAAAATGAGACAAAAAATTCACTTTTAGATGAGAGGGAATCTTTTGAAGGAAACAGTACTACGATGTAAATGACAAAAATATCTATACATTTACAGAGCTGGAAGTTGAGATGATTATCTTTGAGTATGAGAGGTTTTTAAGGAGAATAAAACAACAAAAACGACATGCAGTTGAGCCGATAAAGACAACACAAATTAATCCCCTGCAGCAGATAATTTGGCTTTACTATTAAAGGCTGGAAGGACGATACAAAAGGGAGAGGGAAGCTGTCTAACTCCGTTCTATCTAGCTGTGAAGATGAATTGTGGCGTGTTACTCAAGAGGAAATGAATGTCATACATGTTTAAATTATCTGGTTTAGGGTGACAAACAGAATGAGTAATGTGGTCAGAATATCGTAGTATATTCTGCAAAATGTTTTTCTGTTAATAAAGCAGAGTGATTGCAAACTGAGAACAAAACCAGTCACCATGGCCACAAAACACAAAAACATTTTTTTTTGTTTTTTTTTTCCCCACATTAGTGAGTAATTACAATCCGTTTTTCTTAAGAAGCTAAAAATATAACGGTTTGATCATTCATCTGACTTATACGTTTGGTCATAAAGTAACTGAGAATTACCTCCTGCTGTCTTTTTCCTTCATATCTTTTAAAATATACAAAAATGACCTCGAGCTAGTGTAAAATAGTTTGATTAAATTGAATTTTGAGAGTCTTTACTTTAAACTAGTGGTGCACAAACTGTGGTGTGTCCTGCATGACAAACAAAGAGTTTATCTTCTTCAAGAAGGAAAAGTTTGTCAGCTGGAGGAGGCGTCACCTCGAAACAGGGACGAATGGTCAGACTGATAACAGCCGAGGTGAGCAAATCTGTGCAGAACATCCGACATCAACTGCCTGATGATTTGCCATTTGAAAATGGTGGTCAAACTCAGCTTACCCATGACATGCTCAATGTGGACCCATTGAGATTTGGAAGGAGATAAAATAGCTGATTCGAATAACAGAAAAAAGACAGATAGGAGATATCTTGTTGCTAGAATTACAGTGAAAGGAGAAAGATAAAAAAAAAAGATCGGTTTGTGTCTGAAAACTACGAATACAAACACACACCAAGTATCAAATACTGTGATAAAAGGACATCAGTCCTTACTTATGAAAAGGTATTTAATATTTCTGCCAAATACATGTTTGTGTTTTTTGCAGATTGAAGCGTATTGATCTTCTTTGTAAAGGTAATACAGTGAAAATGGATTCATTGCAGCCAGCAATGCTGTGATAAGGTTGAACTTTCATATATTTGTTGGGATTCTGTGCACAGATTGGATTTTATTATTATGATTCTAAAAGCAATTGCACATTTTGTTTTGTTTCTAGCTTTGAATAATCAGAAGCTGATGGAGAAGTCTGTTATTGCTTTCATAAAGTGGAGGTTCTGTTTGATTGTTCTTTGTTTAAAAGTAAAAAGAGGTCAGGTCAAAAGAGCAATCTCTAGACAAAATGTCACAAAAACAAGCAAATTTACCAAGAAAAACTTAGCACACCACTTATTAACCACATATAATATACTGTATGCTAATCCAAGCCTGACATTTATTACCAAAACATTTCAGAACCATCCGAAACCTGATTTGGTGACCATGACATCCTAAATACTTGTCAAGAACATAAACAACCCAAGACTCTAAAGTAAATTTATTAAGATTTTTCTCCGGGGTAATTTTTAAAGTAACAACAAACATAATTTTTTTAACCTCACCTCTGGGATACAGTCTTCATGGGTGACCACGCGCACAATATCATCCAGGGGCAACAGGGAGTTACACTTGATCTCAGTGTAGACGTTCTTGCCCTCTGTGCAGACGGCCAGCAGCTCAACCAGGTGGATGTGATACATGAGAGGACTGTTTTCGTCCATGCGGTCCCGTTCTGAACGCATCATCTGGACTAGGGTCTGAAAGGAGGCGCGATCGTTGTAGAAGACCAGGACGTCTTCACCAGAGTTCACCAACTGAGAAGGAGAAAGGCATTATATAGGTGAAAACCTATTTTGTCTTAAAGACAGAGTAAAAACTCTTATTGCAGATATCATCACTTTTAGTCTTCCTGACTTTCTTGAGACCCCGTGTTTTTCTATCCTGAGGTCATGCGTGTAATATGTAGTGACATTTATGGGTACAATTTGTACTGACAATATGTTTAGGAAAGAAATATATATAAAAAAAAAACATACAAGGCCTGCTCTGATGGCAGAGTGGATTTAAAATATTTCTATAGATCGCTATGAAAATTAAACAGTGAAATGTTACATAGACATTACTAAAACATCTCCCACGTGCTTTAGATATTGATATGATCACCCAGACTGCATTTAACATACCTCTGCCATGACAATGTCCTGGCACTTTTTGATGAACTTGTTCTCGGCTTTAACGATCGTCTGCAGAAATTTGAGATACTGGACATGTCGACCATGCGTCTCCGTACAGTGGACAAAGTGCTGAACTACACGCTCGTTGATCTCACTGCACAGCTGGAAGTTATTCATGAAGATGTGCTGCATGGTGACCGCCTCCAGGATCTGCGAAAACAGAAAGAAGGGAGGAAATGAGCCTCCTGTACAGAAGGCGTTATTAGGAAAACCTAAGTCTTTAGATGACTGCGGCACTCACTCCTGGGTTAAGGAATAAGTTGATGTGTTTATGGAGAAGAGCCTGGTTCTGCTGGTTCCCCGCACAGAAGTTCTGCAGAAACTCATGAGCCAATTTCATGATCTCCTGCATTCGAACATCCTCGCCCTGGTGCGAAGAATACAGACTCAGTCACTGATGTAATATTGATGGGGGATTGTAAAGGTTTCAAAATTATGCCAAATTTTTAAAGTTCCCCTATGATTTTGGATTCAGCCGAGTCTACCTTCTCATAGGGGATTTGGAGGAGTTCCAGCACCACGCTGTGAGCTCCCATGTTCCTCAGGAGTCGCTGCTGCTGTTTCTTGCTTTTCTTTCCTGAGCTTCCCTCCTGGACACACAGCTTACTGAGGCGCACAAGGATCTAAACACACAACAAAGAGTAGGATTTAGAGCATAATAAAAACCCAAACATGGAACACAGAATTAAAAAAATACAAACATGCATACCTCTTTTACAACTCTGTAATTGTAACTGCTGGTGCTTTCTGTCTTCTTGTCAGAACCAAGCGAATCTCCCTATAAAACCAACACGTCATTGCAATAAGTTCCTTATTGTTTATAGTAAAGATATTTGACCAACTGTGCAACAAATATTGAGTGTACCTTCTTTTTGTTGTCAGACTCTGAAGGTCCATCTCCATCCATCACATCCTCTCCCTGCCTCTTGTAAACCCACAGTTCAGACTTCTCCACAATCGAGCGAAGCTGGTCCAGATCGGACTTGATCTGCTTGTAGTTTTCAACATCCTGACTGGTGACCAACAGCTGGACCTAAAATATGTAAAGGACAGAGGATTTTAATCATCGTGTATTGGAAATCCAGCCCATAGTGCTGGAGTGAAACGTGAAATTATAGGAGCAATCTAATTGTGGTAAAGTTTACTTGTTTGAAGGCCATGAGGACTTCCTGCCTCTGGCTGAAGTGTCTGAAGAGCAGGTGAAGTGCTCCGGACACAAGGGGGGGATAGTCATGCATGGTCAGGTGAAGCAGGACCCTTAGGAACGTGCGACCACCATGGTCGTCCAGATCCAGTGGAGTGTTTTCCTCACTTCGATGGAAAAATATAAATTAATCTTACAAATGTAAGCTGAAGGTAACTTTCTTTCAGTGCCTACATGTTTAAAGTTAAACTCTTTCCAAAGTTTTGGAAACACTAGAAATCCATGAGTTACCTTCCACCAAAGATTCCCTCTGCTTGTTCCTCAATGTTCTCAAAGTCAAAATTCCCTAGAGATAAAGGAATACACTGAAAACATATCAAACTAGGAGCACTCAGAAAGTGCAAACATACACCAAGGCTATAGCATAATTAAAAACAGTCTGATCAGGATCACAAACAAAGTTCATTCATTTGATTTGTGTAACAACCCCAACATTTCATGAAAATGTTTTTCAGGAATCTTGTAAAACAGACAAACCAACCAATCCAACACTACTGAAAACATAACATCCTTGGCAGAGGTAAAAAGGCAGTTTTTTGCATTTTGATGGAACAGAATAGTTGATCCCAAAGCATTCAGCTCAGATGTTAAACAGGACGTTCTCATACCTGGCATCTGAGCTGCAATGTTGTTGGTTCCATTCTGAATGGCAGGGGTTTCTCCTTGTGGGTTGTTCTCATCAAACTCCCGTTTGAAAATACAGAGCAGGCAAGAAATCCTGTAGTCCAGGCGTACATTCAAAATAAACTGTAAGAAATAATAAAAAGTTACTCCGAGGACTCAGAGTTCAGCATTGAAAATTACCATTTTTATATTTTTATTTACGCCCCACCTGCAGAATCTCAATGACTTTAAGCTTTGTATCCATGACCATGATGTCCTCTCTCTCTGGCTCGATCTGTGTTTTCACCACATCTCCCTCGGGCTGATGAGTTGGTGTGGTGGGAAGCAAACCCCCTCCTCGTAGGACCACCTGTGTCATCAGCTCCCCCACTCCATGGATGGACTTCATTACATTACTGCCAGCTGCAGCACATGTTCAGAAAAAGAAACCGGAACATCCGAGAGACAGATGAGGAATAACTGAAACTAAGTGAACCTTGAATTTTGTTCATTTTACTCTTCCTGACAAAAATAATTCAGTCAAGTCAAAGAAAATTTTTTGTTTACCTTTGTTTTCCTCCCCCTTCTCAATTTTGTTTATGGGGTAAACAGTGCTGACATGTACACAGTCTAAAATGTTCAGTAAGATTTTTGTCAAGCGCAGCAAGTCACTGAAGTTGTAGAAACCAAAGTATATGAGGTTTCTTGCCAGGTTCACTACCTAGAAAAAAAGAAAATAAAAATGCATAATTTATAAACTATTTGTCCAAGCTATTGTCTGTCCACATTGAGCACACAAAGGAATTACCTCAAAGGTAAGTTTGTTTTTCTCTTTGTCAGAGAAGGGAATATTCTGAGACACCACCTCTCTCAGGTAGTTTTCCACAAAATCCATGGTGAGGCTGAACCGCTCCTTGATCTCATCTCGGGTGGTTCCATCATTGTCGTAGCTGTAGAATTGAGAATTTCATCTTATGAGGTGACGAGACATCCTTGAAATGATAAATACAAGCCACTTCAAATTACTCACGAGACGTACTCACTCGTCAATAGCAATTTTAGATGGAATCTCTGACCACAGGCGAGCATATTTGACAGGTGTGACCTGCTCCTGAGGGTCGCGGTCCACGTGCATGTGCAGCATCAGGCGGCAGAAAGATGCCCGCAAGTCATAGGGCAAGTCTTCATCGGACATGCAGCGCAGGATCAAATCCACATCCAGCTGACCAGAGATCTTGTTGATGGCCAGGTACTGACGATCCAAACACATCCGTGCAAAGAGATTTAGCTGGCACCTAGAAGAAAATGTAGAAACATTGAATTATTAGTTATTTCTAGTTATCGATTTTGATTTTACAATTGTTCTTCAGTTGTATAGTTTCAAGAAAAAACAAACAAACAGATATTTAATATAAAAGCAATTCCAGTTCATTCTAAACTAGATCATGTAATACAGATTAGTGGTCAGACACAGTAACAAAATCCCACACCAGTTTGCATGAACCTGTTTTATTAGTATCAAGGACATCTTGCCTGTAATAGCTGACCACTTCTTGGTCCTCCTTCTGGCCCTCCTTTGCATCCTGGGCCAACTCACGGATGCTCTTACTGCGGATCTCCTTACAGTTGTCTTTCCAGAACAACCAAACCTCTTCCTCATCTTCTGCCTCCACAGGGGTCTCGCCATTTGGTGCCCCCTCAATCTCAAACCTTGACAGCACCAATCTGGTAAAAGGGCACATACAAAAACATTTCTTAGTGCTCATGTCCAGTTGGTGAAATTTGCTAATGTGCTAAAAATAGTAGCTCACTTTGTTTCAATGAGGATGTCAGCATTGCTAGAGTCCAGCACTGCGTTGCAGATGAGCTCCTGTGTCACTGGGATGGATTTACTCATGGACACACAGAGATCTGACAGGTAGTCCAGAAATCTAGGTACAGATAATGAAAGAAAAATGTATTTTATTATGTACTGGTAGCAACATTCTTAGAAGGTGTGCAAGTGAATTATTAGGCCACCTTCACACAGGATGACAACTCCAACAAGCTCTCCATAACTCAGAATGCTGCTGGATTGTGGCAAATTCGGAAAATGTTCTTCAGTGTACAATAAAAAATGACTTGCTATGATCTTACTCAAAAAGAAAAAAAAAATGGTGCTTTTTTTTTCCCTGCATCAATGAAATGCTGTCTTGTGCCCACACCAAGATCTGTACATCAGCAGCATGAGAGGATTCAGGTGAAGGAGTTTTCTGTGCAGAACCTTGACCACATCCACCTTTCTTCTGATCGTGATGAGAACAAGTGCTTCTTGCTTTGTGTCCAAAAGACAAATGAAAGATGGCTTGCGTGGTGTGCTATTGGCACATGTAAAGTATGGACTAATCGTAGCAGCAGCAGTGTGAGAGCTTTGTATTATTATTGTGGGCATGATGGGGTCATAGCCTAGGCATGAAGCCAGCATGCCCACTTGATATTCTGATGACCAAGCAATGCCAGTCCCAACATCATGACATGGTGCCACTACTGGTCTCACACTCTCCCGCATTTCACACGCCCTGATATGCTTCCACCTTGAAAATAAACTACCACAACCCTGCTACAGAAGTTTTGTGGATGCACAAAACCATTGCGAAATAGGGAGTCCAATGTGTTCTTAAAATGTGCCTGAAGTGCTATACACAACCCTGCAAAGAGAATCCACGTTCTGGCTAATTATTCATGGTCATTGCAAGGTTGTCATTCAGTGTGAAGGGGGCTTTAGATTATAATGCAATACAATGTCAGGAAACTTCTTTTGGCTGTTCCCTTTTCAGGGGTCTCCACAGCGAGTCATCCTCCTCCATCTAACTCTGTCTTCAAGTGTTATAAAAATAATTCTCAAAGACTAATGTGTGCTTTGTGTCATTTCAAACTATAAAAGCCTCTTCAAAAAATGGATCAGAAAGTCTTACATTTCACTAACAAAACTTCAAGGCCAAACTACAGCAGAAGTACGTACTAGTTGTAATAAGTCCTTCATACTTTGAAATATATTCACAGAGATTCCTGTTATGCAAACAAATCTGACTTAAACTGGGCACAGCAACATCCTCTTTCTGTGCCTACCTTGGCTCCCGGTTCTTCCTCACTAGAGTGACAAAGGTGTCTATCTCAGCAGCAGTGATGTGTTTTTCTAGCAGCTTCCTGTTGTTGTGGAGAAGTGCTGTTATTGTGTCTTCTGCCAACACATCATATCCGATTTGCTTCTGCATGAAACGAAACTGTTTGGCTATATATTCCTGAGAAATAAAAATTAAAAAGTAGAAGAAAAAAAAAAGATTACCGTCGAAGAAAAGGCCACACTATGAAAAGTACAGAGTAGGGCCACAGTGCGCGACCTACTTGGTTCTTCCTGTAATCCTGCTGGGAATGGCGAAGGACTCTGTAGCAAAGCCTGCAAATATGTCTGAATGGTGCATGGCGCTGATCTCCGAGCTCCTCCAGTCGCAGCATGGGCCCATCGCCGCTGTCTGTGAAAGGGGCTTGAAGAAGTTTGAAAATCTATAAAGACAACAATATGTCATTTTAAAAGATTCGGCGAAGCAGACATTTTAAGTCAGACCTCAAACTGTCGCTAAAGTTTACGGCCTACCTGTTTCAGAATATTCTGCTCTCTCATGAGTTTTTGTCGTTCTCTGTTGGGTTTGTTCACCATGATCTCTAAAACATCCTGCCCACTGTTGGGAATGTCAACCACAAAAAAAACCAAATCCTCCAGGAGCTTGGTCACAAACCTGGAAAATGTGGATACCAGAAGAAAAAAAAAAGATTAAGTGTCAACAAATTGTTGGTCAAATATTTCAGTGAAACACTTTTTCCATATTAATGACAAATATTTACAAACACATTAAATATGATGTACCATTAGACAATATCCGAGCATACCTTCTTTCATTTTGTGTAATGGTTCCCTTTTCTAGTTTGCCAGCAATTGAAGCCAACACTTTACTTGCATCATTAGCAAAATCTAAATCACGCACTTCTGATGGTGGTACTGGGACGATGGCAAATGCTTCCTTGTCTTCTTTTACTGCCGATGTTCCAATCTGGAACACAAAATTGCATCTTATGAGGACGAGGAAGATACAGTTTTATCATTTGACTGATAATCACCTGCTCACCTGCAGCATAACAGGTTTCTCCTCCTCTTTGTCAATAGGGATGTTTGTACTATGAACCCATGTGTTGGTGCACAGGTGCCTTAATCTGACATAGGAGCTCCTGGAGGTAAGAGAAAGGGTAAAAATAAAATCAGTTGCAAGGTAAACTACGAAGTGCAGCTTATTGTGTCAAAAGGCAACACATCATTTAGTCTTGAAAACCTGCAAGAGTTGAAGAAATGACACATTGTGTCTTCAGTAACGAATGTAATCAGTGCATCTTTTTGGACATTTTATCAATTCTACATAAAATGACTTATTTTGTGTTTTTCTGTAACTTCTCATGCCTGGTATCATTTTAAGAGGTTTATTTTTTATCAGGTTTTAGGATTACACCTACAAAAGGAGGCTGAAAAGCCTCAGGAAGACAGTGAGCTGAAAAGTAGACTAGATGCATAAAAAAAAAAATAAAAAAAAAAATACCACAAACTTTCATCTAGAGCTACTTTGGGTACCTAAAGACTCAACCTCTTATCACAATAAACAGCACCTGACAATAAAAAGTCCCAAAATAATTTGTAAAAAACACATTTTTGAAATAGAGCCAACCAAAACAGAAAAGATGGTGAATCACCAGAAGATGTACCGCACATTGTGCTGCAGTAGTGGCACACCTTATTTATAGCACTGTCTGTGTTTGTTAAAGAGTTACAAGTGAGCAAAGTATGTAAGTGAACTGCCTGAGAGGGAAACAGCCTGTTTATGGCCACCCAGCCCATCCGTTGTATCACTGACCCGTCCAGTTTCATCGCTCCTGCATTAAGAACAAACCATCACTCATAGTGAAGGCTGAGCTGAATGTGTGCTTCACTCTAACAACAACCAGCCTACTTCACGTGTCTGTGTGGCTACTGCGAGCGTCTGTGTCGCCCGTCTGGCCTTAGGCAATGACAGCAGATAGTAGCAAGATTCTTGGCAAGCATTTTGTAACCGCCTACAGGCTTACCTTTGTGTCACAGCTATGCCCTGGTTAAAGTCTAAGAGACGGGGTTATAAAAGGTGAGGGCAGGAGGTGCTATAAGTAGTAGCCAGCACCATGTCAATGCATTTTGAGGACATGACATGTTAGAGATGCCTCTCCAAGCAGGAGAGGCTCTATTCTCAACTCAGATTTACACTTCAGCTTTCACTCAGTACTGTCAATGAGAACTGGGAAACCAAGTAAAGATTGATACAGAAGTGCAGGTCTGACAACAAAGTGGCAAAGATGCTTCTCAAACCAAAAGGGCACATGATGTTATCAGATTATTTTCACGGATTTCGCCACAGTAAATTTATCATTCAGAGTGGTTCATTTCTCTTGAAAATTATCAGATGGTGCAAAGACTGTCAGTGTGCGTCAACAATTTATTTGTAAACTAAAGGGAAACAAACTGATTCAAAGACATTAATTACTGTAACTTTCCTAATAATGTCTTTACCAGTAATTTGTGTTTAAAGCAAAAGGATAACACCTGGTTAAAGGAAAAAAAAATAGAAGAGGTAAAGTGACACTGTAAAAAAAAAAACAAAAAAAAAACAGCTGGTGACACAAGCAAAACAAAAACGCATCACAAAACTTATCCCTCTCTAGACATTTAGAAACTAATTTCTACTGGTGTTCGAAATTCCCCTCGACCAAACACATGAGTCAAAATGCTACTGCAGTCATGCTTTGAAATGCTGCTGCCTTGACATCATTGTGGTCTTTTTGATAGGTCGTGTTAAGATATTTGTCATTTGTTAAAAACTCCCCTTCCCCCTGACTTTACAACATTCCTAATGTTATTTTTTTCCATTAAAGGGAAGGCCACATCTGTGACATCAACTGCAACCAAATGTCTCAACTGTTAAACTTTCACTTCTTAGGTTTTTTTTTCTCCATGTCTTCTACTAATAGTCACAGTTACCAGAGATTATTTGAGAGATGAACCTTTTCTGCATGAGCATTTAATGAAAAGTGTTATTTTAGAGCTCAACAACAAAGTGTTTGTGGTGTGGGTGTAAAAACACATGAGGCCGAGTGTACAAGTCGTACCTGGGCACCATGGAATCGCCTCCTCTCAGAGTGGTGGGGTCCAGCTCAAAGATGGAAGAGATGTCCATCCCGTCGGGAACGGGGACCAGAATGTACATGATTTTCTCCTGTGGAGCCCGGAGACGGCCTCGAAGAGCTTCATTATCTGCATCCAGCTAAAAGAGAAGAAATACAGTGAAGAAGCAGACAAACTGCAAAGAGGCAAGCAGGCATCTGTGGAAACATGCCAACAGTTTTTACTATTATAAAGGTAAAGAAGTGTGCAGGTTTTCACTTTGACCTGCAAGTCACCACTGAAGCGTCAGACTTTTGTGTCTCGATAGCACAGTGGTCTAAAATAATGTACATCAGTAAGGATGATGGCACAGTGACACCTTATGGTAATTTGGTGCAACTGAAAAATAAATCTGACACCTACATTATATATATATATATAAAAATGGATCATAAAGAGTACATAGTAGAAAATTGACACCAAAACAGCAAAAAGTACTTTACTCATTTCAAGACAGTAACTGTATTATCAGCCAGGTGTTTGAAGCTAATAAGAATTTATATCACAGTACCTGGAAATTAAAGGGTGTAAAGTCCACCACCTGGAGCAGAAAACAAAAAGCCAAAGCAGACTTTAATGGATAGGCTCATAAGTTAAAAACAAAACAGCCCAGAATCAAAACAAAACAATATTATATTGCAAATAACTAACCAGGTAGGAGATTAAGGTAACTTACGGAGGAACGCTGTTCAGCACTTTCCTCCTCAAAGTCTGGATTCACCTAAAAAAAAAAAAAAAACAACTTCATTCTCAGCATGAATCAATTCAAGCTGCTCTCTCTCCGCTGAGTATCCACCAATATCATACATTTATACCATATAACATCTATAAGTACTTAAACAAAAACTGCTGCAACAGTATCAGAAACACCCACCTCACCCACCTCTGCAGCCAAATAACACCCTGTGGCCAAATGTTTAAACCTGAACAAGCTGTTCCAGTAGCCTGCACCTCCCCTACATGGGTCATGATGGACCACCTGGTAATATGAAAGATATTTTAAAAAGTTGCAAAATTCTATCATTGTTTTTGTTTATAATCACTAAAAACAATATTAGATGATGATGCAATCCTAACTTCTCCATCACTGTGCTTTGGAAAGGAAAAGAGCATTTAGTCATATACTTATTGAAAGGACGTTAAAAAAACAATACAAAAAAAAAAAAGGTTTAGGGTTTTTTGTACACATTGTACAAACCTCCACTTCCCACAGTGCTTTGCTGCTGGTGGCTGAAGTTGCGGATTGTCGGCCAGTGGTTCGGAGAAAAACATACTGCTTCTTCCGGTGATCGTCACAAGTAAGAAACTTTTCCTGCTCTGCGTGGAATAGCCGAACCACATCCCCCTGCAATCACATCTAAATCAGTACCTGCACGTTCAGAAATGTGCTGCACTGGTCAATATTTTAATGTAGCAATCGAGGAGTCATTTTTCATTTTAAATAGCGTATTGAGCTATGTAGGTATAATCAGTGAGGTTTAATGCAAATGCATGTGAAAACTAATCGCTGCAATTAATGCAAAAATGTTATGACACCAACCCCTTTGAGTATTGTTTCCTTGTTGTCACTCCATTTCATGAAAAGAACAACTTTCCAACTTGTGTTGCAGTTTACAGAGTTGACCTGAAAGAAAAGAAAGACTGAGTGAACATTTGATCTTGTGTTAACTCTTTACTTTACTTTGTTTTAGAACCCTCTAAGGGCAGTAATATGTGTACCTCATTACATCCTGGGTTGTCAACTAGCTGGTGGCTGCTGGCATGAAGAGGCTGTCCTGCGTTTACAGGGTTAAGGACTACTTTATCTCCAATCACCACCTGCAAGAGGAAAAAGTACTTAAAAAGCGTTTCAGTGGGAAGATGTAGCACACGTGAAGAATGGTATTCATTTTCCATTTTAGAAATTATAAAAGTACCAAACATGATGAAAGCCACTTTCCGAAAAGGAAACATTCCCTTTAGTCAAAAAGGGGAAATGCTTAAAATATTCCATCCCACAAATAACCACTAGAGGGAGCCAAAGAACACTTGATGGGCCAGGACAGAGCGACAGAAAAGTATGAAACAGTACTCTGACTTTAATAATCCACTGATTACAGCACATGCAGAAACTATAAATAACAGTATTTTATTTTACCAAAAGCTTCACATACTTGTATTTGCTTACTCCACAACTTAAACCTAATTATCATAAAGCCAGTTTGTCAGAGGAAATTAACCCTCATCAAACGTGTCTCTACTTCAGTCATAAGACTTAATAAATAATGATTCCTTTCAAATATTTAGTTTGACAAATAAAAGCAACCTTTTAAAGCTAAATTACATTTTCAGTGTCTGAGGGTTACTGCTGCCGACTCAAGAAACTGTTCAGACTACCAACTCTGAACTGAGGCTGCCTTTTGGTCCTTGGTAGGATAAACCAAATGCTGAGGACAAATTTTACTGAGGCGATTAATTAAGTGCAACTTAATTAGCCAGCCTCACTCTATCACCTTTTATCAGCCATGATTAGAAACTGCAGCCTGAGCAGCAGAGGATGTGTCACTGTATGTAGGCGTTCCACAAATTCCACTTTACAGATCAGCAAAAGACAAAAACCGATAACATCCTGGTTATAATTGATTTTGAAAACCTGTCACCTACATTACCAACAACACCAGTGACAGTCCAGAAAAAAGGGGCAAGTTACACCAGCATGAGCTGGAGTTGCGTCAAACAAGGAGTGAGACACAGAACACTGCCAACTATATATCTATCTCTATAACCGTCAGTTTTTTTTTTGTTTTTAAACTTTTAACAAACAAGAAACTATTCAATTATTAAAGCATTTTTTGATGTTCTGCAGTTTTCTCTGAGGTAAGCCAGAACTTAACGCAACCTTTTTTATGGACTTGTAACTTTAAAGCATAAAAACCAGTAGGGAGATTTTTTTTTTTATCTCTAACCCAACTGATAAAAAAAATGGATCAATTGAAATATTAAATTGTACTAAATATTTTTCAGTGATTAATTTATTAAATACAGACCTAACTTCACAATACAGTTAATAAAAAGTTGTTTTTTCCATCCTAAAGCCTCAGGAGACCAGCGTTAGTGCCACGAACTGCCATGGCAGCAGCAAAACACGGAAAAATTTTAAGTGTAAATTTGTTCAAATATTAAAACTGACTTTCCGTTGACTTTGAAATATTAAACATTAAAGCCAACGACAAAAAACAATACACTAAGGTTAGCTATAGACATGTAATTGTTTGTCAGCACTGCTTTTGATAACAGGTGACAATTCTGTGTGAGTCCACATTTACAAACCCCGTCGAAAAATCTAAAAATGTAAGCTTATTATCTCCTACCGGGCATCATTAAACTTCAATCCTACACCCAGTTCTACCCACACTGTCTCCCAGGGATCTGAGCTTGTAGAAAGGCTGAATGTAGAACCAGGATCCCTCATTTCCCGCAGAGTCCAGAGTCACTCTCATGGCGTTCTTCTCCAAGAGCGCAGGCAGACGCTTGTTCACCGTCAGGTATTTGTTGCTTTTCAAGTGCAGCAGCTGGTGACATAACAAGACACAAGGTTATGCGATTCCAAAACTTACAGCAACTTGACAAGAGATAGAAGTGGGAAAAAAATTACATGGGCTGGAAAAAAATGCAGACGGTCACAACAGGACCCAAAAAAAACAAATAGGTAAATTAAACTGATTAGAAATGTTTGGTGTCTTAAAAAGGGATATGCCAGACTGTGGAGCTCTATGGAAAAGTTATGAAGAACTAAATACTTCATCTAAAACAACTTTTCTTAAAAAAATTTAAAGCAATTAATGCAAATGCTACTATTTTATTTATTCTACATCAGGTAAAATATTAGTTGTTTATAACTTGTCTACAGAATTTCCCTTAAAAATTACAGGAATATTTTTTTTTTCTGTGTAGATCATGTAAATGCTCTAATGTCCTATCCAAAGGGATTCTGTTGACTTTTGTTAGTGTTTAGGATCTTCCTAAAGGTAGTATCTCACTGGTCTGCAAGTGCTGGGGGACTGTTTGTCAACTCAAAATTTAAAGAAGTAAAATGGGTGAATTTTCTGTTGCAGTCTCACTGAATTTTGAATGTTTTCGACTAAGTGACCAGACAGCTGTGAGCATGCGTTTTGAGTGGCCAGTTTTTGAAAATCACAGTCTATTTTTGTGTGAGTGGCTTGCAAAACTGCATTCGTGGCCAGGCACATTGTTTTGTTGCTCACAGCACAACTACCTCAGCTTATTTTGCGCCCACCATAGAAGCCATCCCAATGTTTATGATTTAATCTGCTGGAGGAGTCGTCTTCTTTTTGTTTCGGCTGTTCCCTTTTCCAGGGGTCACCACAGCGAGTCATCCTCCTCCATCTAACTCTGTCCTTCTGCGTCCTCTGTCCTCACTCCTCTTTAACTGCATCCATATATCTCCTCTTTGTCTTTTTCCTGGCTGCATATCTAACATCCTTCTACCAATATACCCACTGTCCCTCCTCTGCACATGTCCAAACCATCTCAGTTTGGCCTCTCTAACTTTATCTCCCAGTCCTTCAACCTTTGCTGTACCTCTGATGACCTCATTTCTAATCCTATCCATCCTTGTCCCTCCCAAGCTTTTCAGTAAATAAATAATTCATCATCAGTGGGGTTTTTAAACCTGGACATGTGTCTCGGGTGTTTTCTGTTCTAGTGAAGTGAAGTGAAGTGAAGTGAAGTGAAGTGAAGTGAAGTGAAGTGAAGTGAAGTGAAGTGAAGTGAGATTTATTTATATAGCACTTTTCAGCAACAAGGCGATCCAAAGCGCTTTACAACACAAACAAAAACAGAATCCAATACAGCAGGTACATAATGAAACACAAAAAAGAAACATCAATCATGTATAATCTAAATGAAATATATTGATTTCGACATTGTTCTAGATGTCGAAATATACTGTAGCACTCTTGAGACGGGTTTGTGATGACCACAACAACTCTAGACAACTCTGACTATTTGGAGAGAAAATTTGTCACACAAACGCAAGCGACAGGACTGCACACACGTGCAGCTCAAGCAGGGAAACTGAGAATGCACGAAAGTCGAAAGTCTTGCTGGAGACTCCCTCATGAATGCTGTTCACCGACTAGTCTCAGCCCAGTGAGATCCTACTTTCATCAGCAGTTAAAAGAGTTAACCTCAAACCCATTCAACATAAGCCAGCACCAGCTACAGTTATGTCAGCTTGCGTTAATACAACAAGGGCATCCTACACCAGTGATGGGAAGTTTGATTCTTTTGACTGATTTGAGTTTCAACGAATCACTCATTTAAAAGAATCATGTTTTTAAGTCATTTGATTCATTTGAGTCACACGTGCACACACAAGCTCCACTCCCAATCCCAACTGCTTCATATTACTATTTCATTGTGGGAAAAAGAGGGAAAGACTAACAATTCTCAAACATGAATTTGTTTTTCCTTTCTTACCTAAAAAAAATGAGTCATGCAAAATTAAATAAAAATATCTATATGTGATTTTTAAAAACTGTTTATATATTTAAAATAGTTTCCCAAATATAATTGCTTTGACTAATGCATTCAGTAAATAAATGAACATCATTTTATATCAAGATGAAGTTGATATATTCCAAAATAAATACATGTAAATTTGCATTTATTTGGCACAATTAGTTATTCTGAATGATCTGAAGTGGAGTAGTGAGACACATACCAGAACTAGTTTATTTTCAAAATAAACTGTGTATTTTTTATATGATTGTGATTCCTGATTCGCTCGTTTGAGTCAGGAGTATAATTAATTTAATTCGTACAGCATTCACAGACTACTACACCTGAGTGATTCATTTGTTCATTGCTCACAGCAGTTGAGTTAAAACAAGACATCAGAGCTGCTGCTTTTCCTACAGACTAATACAGTGGTTAGCATGTTAGCTGTAGCTAGCTAGCTGTAGCATGGTCAATCAGTGTGTTAATGGAGAAGAAGAATCACGACTCCCAATTCAATAAAATAACTCAAGTTTTGAACGATTCATTCAAGACTTACACAACACTTTCATACATTGTCTCCATTGTGGACATCAAATAAAGAAAAAATATATAATTTCATACAGGATAGAAACGTTTTCCTGAGCAAGTGTGCAAAGAAGGATAAGACTTTTCAATGGTCACTTTTATACCACATGTTTGTGCCGCAGTAAATATTTAAAACTCCTCCGATTAAAACAGAGCTATGGTCTGTATTATCAAACAGAGTGTCATATATGTTTCTCATACGTGCTGCAGTTCTGTTAAGCAAAAATCCTTATCTGAGAGATCCTGACGCACCTGAATTACATTTCCATACTGGATGACTGTTCCCAGCAGCTTACGGTTTTCAGACTCGTTCTGCTTCTTCTCGAGATCTGCAGCGTGCTAATAAACAGAAAAGAGGACAAAGACGATGAAGTAACACTGACATTTTCCCCACATTGCCCACATAAGGCGATACAAAAAAAGAGGAGGAATTCTTCTTACATGAAGTTTGTTGAGGAGGACTGTGTCAGTGGTACTGTTGCCTCCAGGTTTTGCTGCTTTCCAGAACTGTTTCTGTGCCGAGTATCTGTTCATCGGACACAGTTTGAAAAGGCAGTCTGAAGAAGAAAAACAAGAAAAAGAACAAACTTTTAGAACTGATCCTTAGTGAGAGTCTGTGGAGAACTTCAACCAAAAAAGCAAAGTTTTGGGAGAGTGGAAATTCGACAAACTGAGAATAGACTGTTAGTTACTGCATATCTGCAGTTTGAGCTAAAAAAAAATAAAAAAAAACAATGACGGAATGAGAGTCTGTGCCTTCAAGGTTAAATGGGGTGTAAATTTAAGTACTTCACATTAAGACTGACAGGTTTCGGGGTTAGCTGTCAAAATGAATCATATCTCATTCACGGGGATGGAATTTTCCTAATCAGTCAGACAACATATATTCTGAGTAATTTATTTTTTGAAGGCCAACTAAAGTTCACCCATGACCTCATCTTGACAAACTGCCTAGACCTTTGGGTTTGTGCAGGATTGGCTTTATAATTTATGCCGTTACAAGTAGGAGTAAAAGCAAGTCTGAAAAAATAAATATTAGTCAATTGATCATTCAGTTCTAAGAACGACTGACTAGATTTACATTTCCTATGGTAATAATACAAGTGTTCTGTAAGATGATGCTTTGTTTACAGGGACTTATTTCTTCTTCGATTTGACATTAAAATAAACAATTCAGTAAACACACAGGGTTAGATATCGTACAGAATTACCTGTAGAGTAGCCAGAACTACTGGGTCAGCTATTAGACACCTGCTGCTTACAGTCCACCCGTCTTGGTCTTACTAAATGTTCAATATACTGTCTAACACAGTGGCTCCCAAACTTTTCAGCTTTTGACCCACAAAATAAAAGCGTCAAACACTCATAACTCCAACTACTGCTGGTTGAAGTATACAAACATTGCTAAGAAGCCATTTGACAAAGAGCCTCAACCATCATTATATATATATATATATATATATATATATATATAAAAAATTCCCTTCTCACCCTCCGCGGGTGGTCTTTGTTTCATCCTCTGAGCTCGGGTCCTCTACCAGAGGCCTAGGAGCTTGAGGGTTCTGCGCAGTATCTTGGCTGTGCCTAGAACTGCACATTTCTGGACTGAGATGTCTGATGTTGTTCCTGGGATCTGTTGTAGCCACTGCTCCAGTTTGGGGGTGACTGCCCCTAGGGCCCCGATGACCACAGGCACCACTGTGGTCTTTACCTTCCAGGCCTTTTCCAGTTCCTCTCTGAGGCCCTGGTATTTCTCCAGTTTCTCGTGCTCCTTTTTCCTGATGTTGCAATCACTCGGTATTGCTACATCCACCACAACTGCTTTCCTCTGTTGTTTATCCACCACCACAATGTCCGGTTGGTTCGCCATTACCATTTTGTCTGTCTGGATCTGGAAGTCCCACAGGATCTTAGCTCGGTCATTCTCCACTACCTTTGGGGGTGTTCCCCACTTTGATCTCGGGGCTTCCAGTCCATATTCTGCACAGATGTTTCTGTACACTATGACAGCCACTTGGTTATGACGTTCCATGTATGCTTTCCCTCCCAGCATCTTGCACCCTGCTGTTATGTGCTGGACTGTCTCAGGGGCCTCCTTGCACAACCTACACCTTGGGTCTTGTCTGGTGTGGTAGATCTGACCACACCAGATATATACCGGGACCAGGGTGTATATATATATATATATATATATATTTTTTTTTTTTTTAAATCAATTTATGGTCACTGTTTTCATCTCTTTGTAACAATTAAAGCTAAATGTGCCACTGGCAATCGTTTTCAAAGTTAACTTTATTTCTGTAGATCTTCTCAACACCCTCCACTTACCTCCACTTGGTGTTTCACAACTCACAGTGGCATCCCAACCCAAACTTTGGGAAACATTGGTCAAACATGCATAATATACAAATAAATAATTAGTCAGCAATAATATTATATATCTTTATCCATTTATCTGGCCTCCCATTACAGTTTTTGGATACAGAACTAGTCCACTGTGTAAAACGTTACTGGAAAGCTTTGCAGCCAAGTGTGAAGTAGTCAGGATGAGAATTAGCACATCCCAGACTGAGACCATGGTCCTCAGACAGAAAAGGCTAAAAAGGCCATTCCAGTATGGGAGAGCTGTAGACTCAAATGAATGAGTTTAAAATTTCTCAGTGCTTAGTTCGTGAGTTTGGGCAAAAAGGAGCAGGAGATTGACAGACACACTGGGGCAACACCTTCAGTAGTGCAAATGCTCTGCTGGTTTAGGGAAAAGAATGCCGAGCCAAACTGCTAAGCCAGGGGTAGGCAACCCTGATCCTGGAGAGCCACTATCCTGCATGTTTTACTTGTTTCCCTGCTCCAACACACCTGATTTGAATCAATGGGTCATTAACAGGCTTCTGCAGAACATGATTAGGTCATTTAACCACCGAATCAGGTGTGGGAGACAAGTAAAACATGCAGGATAGTGGATCTCCGGGACCAGGGTTGCCGACTCCTGTGCTAAGCTGTCAGTTTTAAGGTTGATCTATATTCCCATGTCATGAGCAGAAAAAATGAGAGTGGAGAAGCTCAGAGTAGCTGCTCTTCTGTATTAAAAAGGGCTCATTTAAGGTGATTTCCTCACCTGATTAAACCTTAACACACACCAATCAGTAAAAATGTTTTACACATGTTCCACTGGAATGCCTTGGGAAGGCCCCACTACCTAAAGAAACAGAGGAGGAGAGCGAGGTCTTTGTTGATTTCTGTTCAGAGTCTAGTTCCAACCTGATTCTAGGTAAATGGAGGACAATGAACGAAGAGCTGGTTGAACAGGCAAAATTATAAAAGTGAATCAGTTTATTTTATACACGAAGTTATTAAATCTACTGTGTGTTTAAATTCTGATATGATAAATTCAACTCAATGTAAGCGATCAACTGAAAAAGAATCGTTTCTACGCAGTCTGAAACATCGCCTTGACCAAATCAACGCAAAGGAACTTCAATAACTCATTAGGTCGGTGGTGTCCAATACTGGTCCTAGAGGGCCACTATCCTGGATGTTTTTGTTGTTTCTCTGCTGTTACACATTTGATCTGAATGAGTGCACAATTAACAGGCTTCTACAGAACTTGAAGACCTGCCTAAGAGCAGGAAAACAACTCAAACATGCAGGGTGTGATGAGACTGAGTATTCACGGTAGAATCAGGCTGCTGCTGTATTGAGAGTGAGGTGAGGGACCAGGAGAGTTTCTTGGGGACATAGGAAATAACGAAGAATAACTTGTTTGCCAAACCTTTAAAGTGAAGGTTTTCCAAATTTGCCATGACCTAGCCTAATTTTCATAAGTCACCTAGGCTCTGGACAGTTTAATGGGGTCGTCATCCAATGTAAAGGGGGCCTTAGAAACATCATATGTGGAAGGAGCATTGATAACACCACAAAACCCTGCCAGGTAAACTCAAAACACATAAGCAAAAGCCAAAAAAGAAAATACTACAGTTTAACAGTGATGTTAGATTTTAATAGTGCAAGAGAATTTAGTCTTTGTGGTTGTCAATTGCATCATCCAAAAATAAATAAATAAACACAATACATCCAGTTACTGTACGGCACGTTAACTAGAACAGGAAACCAAACAAGTTAAATCAGTGATAAAAATATCCAACCAGGCTCCATCAGTCAGAAATGCGGTCAGTGCAAGTGTCCAGGGATTAAACATCATAAAGCTACAAGTAGAGGATGGAGAACAGAAAAAGAGGAGGCCAAGGACTAATAAAGAAAATGGGGCAGTGGGAAAACGTTTGCTTGACATACGTAAAAGAGCAATTAGGATTTTTGAACAAAACAGAAAAAAAAAAAAAAACTAAAGTAGGGGATTTTAAGGAAGGGTAAATCAACTGTATGAAACTGAGAACCAATGGCAGAATGATGATAAATGATAAAGCTAAATGTTTTCCACAAGTCAAACAATTAAACTAGAACCAAAATCAATAAGTCTTTTAAATAAAAATGAGTAACACAAAGTTGCAAACAAAAATCAGAGTAAATTTGTAGTTTTCTGTACTCACTTCTACAATGACAAAGTGACATTTTTGTTTTGAAGATAACTAAAATCTCATCTTCATCTGCTTTCCTCAGGTCCTGTCAGGTCATGTGGATTT
This sequence comes from Kryptolebias marmoratus, assembly GCF_001649575.2. Lineage (NCBI taxonomy): Eukaryota > Metazoa > Chordata > Actinopteri > Cyprinodontiformes > Rivulidae > Kryptolebias > Kryptolebias marmoratus. Next base: position 23,715,346 of record NC_051433.1, read on the forward strand.
TTCTCTTCCTGTAGGCTGCAGTGTGGTGATAAACCACTACTTTTAATGAGATTTGAATAGCTCAGTTAGAAATGGACTGCTGTAGCCTAGTTCTTTTTTTTTTTTTGCATCTTCCAGCAGGGAAGGAAGGACCTTGTACAACATCATGCCACAGTGGCCTGTCTGCTGTTGAGCAAATCTATTGCAAGAGATCAGCAGACACAGTGATCAAAGGGCTGAAAGTGAAAGATAAGAGTACAATTGCTTACAAATGCACATTCAGTGCATCTATCAAGATCAATGCATCAGATACTTGGGGTTTATTAGAAACATTTCATTGACGAAACTTGTATAAAATGTAGTTCTTTAAAGAAACCCTCAGGCATATAATGTCATAAGCATTTACCAAAAATAGTGCATTGATCGATCGGAACCAACCGATTTTGAGATTGATCGGCTTGACCAGTACACTCAAAGATAGGTTTTTCTTTTCAATCATTGAATGCACCACGACTAGATAAACAAGACTGATAAATGTACTCAGTGTTTTTAAGGATAATCTAAGTCATTTCAATGTTGAAAACAAATAGTTTGTTCTTAAACTGTGTTTCTTAGAACAACCTACTCAGTCAAGTTTAAAATGTATTAAACTTCCACTTAATAAACTTCCACTTGTACAATAAAAAGTGCTTTGTATAGTATGTTGTATATTATCATTTATTAAAAAAAAACCTACTGAATAACGTTTAACAGGGTAAAGTCCTGGCAGATTCCTCAGTTTCAACTCTGTTTATTCAGCTAAAAACAGCACCCCTTAAAGACAACTCTGCAATAGTGACAAATGCAAAAGTTCATTTTCCTTCTTTTCTTGTTAAATCTTAACTTCAGATGTGCTTTGTCTTAAATGCCACGTGTTTGACTCAGAAAGCACAGGTTACTTTCTGAGCACCAAGTTACACAAGAAGCTAATTTAAGAAGAGTAGGACTGGGAGGTAGTACATTTTTACAGTATACCAGGATATTTAATAAACAGTGTCCCTTTAAATGCATTGAATAAAAATTGTTTAAAGGAAATTGGATTCCACCCAACCCTAATAATGGGGGAGGTTACTATGTTTACATGAGTGGGTTCAGTCTACAGTATAAATCTTGAAAACACTTTCATGAACATATTTTCTGGTAAATCATTGATCCAACTAAAAAGAAAACTAAACAAAAAAATGTCATTGCAGATTTGCATCTCGACAGCATGCTTTTTATAGCCATCTTTAAGCTTTTACCATAATCCTGGCTGGATATTTGACCGCTCTTTTTGGTAGAATCAGGAGTTCTTTTAAAGTGGATGGTTTCCAGGCACAGTCCTGGCTTAACCAAAGTCTACACATTTTCAATAGGTTTGAGGTCAGGGCTTTGGGGAGGCCATTCCAGAAGCTCATTGCCACCTCAGTGGCAATGAGGGCCATTTGCCGCTGCCGTTTGTCGCTCTCTGTGTGTCGAGCACATTAATATGATACTCATGTCCATTATGAGCGTATTTAAACCTCTGACCATATTTATATGACTCGGACAACTGTTGAGGTCTTCTAGTCCAACCTTATTAGGTGCACAACAAAAAAACAAATGTGTAAAATCAAAAATTTTGCTCCAACTTTAAAAAAGTGATGCAACACTGCTTAAGCTTACTCATCTATAAATATAGCAAACCACTTCTGTCTTTTAATGCCTTAAATCATCTTCAACAGAGAGGTGAGCGACAGGAAATCCTTACCTCTGAACTTCTTAGGTGGGTTGTTGAGGTCACCTGCGTCCGGCTGCACCACACAGCGGTCATCCACCAGCCTGGGGAACACAGCCATCATTACAGCAAGTCCCTCTATTAAAACTCACCAACAATATGAGCACATATAAAACAACTATCATTTTAATTTTTTTTTTAACAAAAAACACATTAAATCCTATTCCTCATGCAAATTAAAAGGTAAAAAAAAAGGTTTAGGTGGAGCATGAGCAAACAAAAACGCCACAAATCTTTGTTTCAGATGAGGATTACTCTTTTTTTTTTAGAAATGTGAGATGGACACTATTTATTTTTTAAAAAAAAAGGACCAAGGAGTTACGTTTTTTTTTAAAATGTTTTCCTCCTTGCTTGCCACTTGCCAACCTTTCAAGCAGTAATTTACATTAGTATAATTCACAAATATAAAGTATGTTTTTTTATTGAAACATATAGGTGGGCAGTAAATGCAAGAGCTGCTGAAGCATGACAAATATAGCACAATTTCCAAGAAACAAAACTTCTAAATAAAAAATTCATTAATTAAATAAATAAAAGCTTACCGGATATTAAAGATCAGTAAATGACACCATCAAATGGTTTACATATTCAGGCTTATAGCATTTACTTTGGCAGTTTTTCTCTTCCTTTTGATAAGCCACACATTAGATGTGTTACAGGGTGAAAACCACAGCGATAATGCACTCTCATAGAGAGAAAACTTGTCAATAACAATGCTGCTATCCCCTAAAGCTTATTGTTCATTTTACTACATTTAGGACATTTCAATGACATTCACAATTTCTTTAAACATGGATTAAAAAGAGGCAATGAACAAAAAATTTGAACCCGTTTAAGTTTATGATTTAGCCATTGTCAGCTGAATGTAAGCCTACTATGGAGTGTGTTAATCGACAGTATGAACGTAAAGACGGTCATCACCATTTGTTTGGCTAATTCTTTAAAAAAATAAATGTATTTTTTGGATTTTTATTATAGTTTTTGATGTCAAAAGCAATGCAATGTCAAGAAATTTCACAGAAACTCCTGAGAGTACTATTACATTGTGGGTTCACACAAATAAAACACCTCTGTAGGCTGCTCCATCTGCTCTAGTTGTAGCTTTTTATGGCTTGGAATCTGCACTACAGGAGCACAACAATGACGAAACGCTGTGAGAAATAAAGAGACATTTCTTTGACCGCACTGATGTACTTGTGGGCAAAGATTCCAAATAAAACAGGTGCTTCAAGAGTCAGCACTATCGGAGGTCAAGAGGAAGCTTGCTTTTTTTGTGACACAGCATCTTCGGCTGCCACCGTCCTTGTGAGCCAGCAGCCGTCCAGGTGGATGCAGCTGTCTCTCAGGGGTGACATTTGGCGCAATACAAAGATACTATTTTTAGGTTTGTCCTCTCAGCTTCTGTCTTTAAACAAAAGCACACACAGCAGTGGGAAGTAAGCGAGTGAGTGGGGTGGGTGGGTGAGGGTGATTAGGCATAACACACAGGACAGGAAATCTGACAAATGAGCACTGTCATGTCGGCAGTCATCAAAGCTGCTCACACATCTGCCGCTACGGTAGGTGACGCAAAACACTGAACTGTGAAAGAGCGGCACTTTTTAAAGTGTGGCGAAGGGCCGGCTACGACAGCTGCTGACTGGCAGATAAGATAGCAAGAGGAGGAAGATCGCAGCATCTCAGAAGGTGAGGGAGGACATAATAATATGGGCGCTGAGCTCATTTTCACCCCAAGCAAAACTCTGCGGTGTCAAACACCGACAGCTACCAGAGGGAAAACATGTAAACATAAGCTACAGAGTCAACTACAACCTGTGTGCTGCTGGACAGGAACATAAGCAATCACCCTATGCTCTTGTCTTTCTTTCTATGGTTTCTGGGACTGTCAATTACGTGACACAGTTTTGCTCTATTTTCACTAAATGAGATGCACTTTTAACTCATCGCCTACAATTAGGGAGGAGGGGAGATGTCAACTACTTAAAGACAAGGCATTTAAACACAGGGTAATTCAGGCTGCCTAAAACGGGAGAAGAGGAGCGCAACCGCACAAGCCAGCAACAAGAATCCCAACACCATCGTCACCCGCTGCCGAAAAGACAAAGGTGGCCAATTATGTCTGCTTGTCTGTTACGGAAATATCTTGTGAACCACTGAACAAATTTCATGAAAGTTACAGAAAGTAATCATTGGATGTAGATTCATTTTACACATACTGACCTAAAATTTGCTGTGAACTACACCACAGATTTTAATGAAACTTTCAGAAAATACTTATTGGATGTACGTCAACGACTAATTAACTTTTTGAGTAATCCAATTCAGGATGACCACCACAGCTAATCGACATTAGCAGACACAAAATGGCTATCACTACGTCAGTTTTATAGACATCAAGCTAAAATTTGGTGTGGTAGTAGCTGAGAGTCACTCACAACACGTACTCTGAGCGTGACATCTCGTGACACCGCGCAGGTTATTTTTAAAGGTTTGACCAAAACAGCTAAACCGTTACCAATTTGCAACATAAAATAATCTTACTCTTAAACTCTGGCATGAAATGTGCCGGGTGATATGCATTCCTTCAAAGAAATCTAGGCTTTTAATTAGAAATAATAAATTTAATATTAAAAACAGACATATCAGTTTAGCAGATAATGTGAACATGACTGCTAGAAGCTTTTACTGTATGATGAGGTCCTGTAAATCTTTTTATTTTGTTTGAATAGATGTTTTTTGGCAGGTAAAACCTATATATATATATATATATATATATATATATATATATATATATATATATATATATATATATATATATATATAAATATATATATAAATATAAATAAATGTTTTGCTGTCTGTAATTTGGTTGCATTGTTTAAATTAAAAAAAAAATATATATATATATATATATATATATATATATATATATATATATATGTAAATTTAAATAATGCAACCAAATTACCAAATTACAGACAGCAATACATTTCAGATGATAGCTGTGCTATTACTGTAGATAAAGCAACTGAATACAGCCCAGCGCCACACTGTGACAGACTCCAATCTAATAAAGATGGCACTGATGCCTGAGCAAATGTTTCTGTTGGCTAAAACTGCCATCAGCCAGAGACATAAGTCCCACGTAAAAAAACAAACAAACAAAAAAAAAACACTCTTTACTACACTACCTGCACAACCAGTTCTTTGGCTCAAGAAGCAGCCATAAAATTACTAACAGCTGGGTCACTGTAGTTGCATCAGCTGTGTACGCTGCACATCTGCCTCACACTGTTCATCCAGCAGCTTCAACAGGTACTTTCCGGCAGAGGTAGTGAATGGTTGATAAAAAAAAAAAAACTTGTGCGAGAGCAGCAGGCTTACCCTAAAGTGCTGATAAATCCACTGGTGGAGCCTTCTGCATACAGGGAACAAATGTCTCCTATGTGGAGGAAACTTGACATTTTGTCCGACATGGTTTTTCAGGGTTGACTGCACCTTCAAAAGATGACAGAAGCCATTACATGATACATAACAAACCTCAACTAATCAGAAATGAGCTCAAGTTCAGTGCCCCAATGTGGCTCATGAAACACCAAGTTGGGGGTCCTTAGTTAATATATTAGCTTATATCAGGTTACATTTTAAACATTTAAAACCACCATATCTCTTAGGGGATAAACTCAGTAGCTATAAACTGTGAATATGTCATTGTGTACATGTTTAGTTGGGTTATCATTAACTTTTTTTTATATTTAAACCAACATACTTGAGGTCACAGGCCTTTGCCTTAATCACTTTGCTGGTCGAAAGCTAAAAACTTTGGAGACCCCTGACCTGACCCATAAATGACTGGAAAGTAATGGTCCTTTACTAATGCATCTTTACCAGTGTCTCCATAATAAATTCAAACTTACATTAAAATAAATACAAAAACAAGATAAATAATCAGTACTCTGTAAACGTTTCAACTGTACAGCACGTTCAACACTATGGAACATTTTTTAGAAGGTGGGCAATAAAAACCACCTAAGGAAATAAAAATAAAAGTTTTTTTTTTCTTCTCCTTCTCTGAGCACTCCATTTGCTGCATGAAACCAATACATCTTAGATTTGGGTCAGCTGCCTGTAGACAGGTTGAGTGTTTCTGCTTGTGAAACAGCTCCAAGGAGGTCAAGTCCGTTTATTTATTTCGAGTAAAAACGGTGCTTTGACTGAACAGACACAATTTTTGCCAAGAGTTTTCACTTAACATTGCTTAAACGACTCGAATGTGACATTTTGACATTACCTTAAAATACTGCACACTTCTCTAAGCGTAAGTTAGGTTGTTTGGTTGAAGCTAAAGGTCGTATTAAGACCACACACATAAACTTTGTATTTCAACTACAGCATGACTAAAAAAAACAAATAGTCAATGTAATTAATCTGCGACGTTTAAATTACACCCAGAGTGTTAAAGGTAAACAAAGACATCCCTGCCAACCACACTACAGTTTTGTTTCGCTTTTTTCTCTCTCTCTCTTTGTGCCGTTTAAACGCACGAGCCGCAGCAAACGGTAGAAACAATGAGCGCGTGGGCTACTTCCTGACGGGGATGCTCTCACATAAAAAAAAACAAAAAACAAAAAAAACAGAAGAAGAGCAGCGCGCTGCCTGTAAGACTACAAACAGACAATTGACTTTACCTTGCAGAAAACGATAAAGACGTCAAAATGAAAGAACAGCTGGAGACTGGAAGGGGCGACAGGAAGTGGGTCAGCACGGGATAATTTCCACAGCGCCAGCCTCGGGTAAGTCCATGGCAGAGAGAGACTCCAGGTGACAGTAGCGTTATCTCTGACAGCTGAACGCGTCCTCTGCAACAGTCCTCTTCTTACCTCCTCCACATGTCACCGCCGGACCGCCCATTTCGTTCCTATCTATACTGCACGCAAAGCTTTCTGGGTAGTGTAGTTGTCTCGTGGGGAAAGGGGGTCTTGAAGCAGAAGTAGGCGTCCTCGTTCAGCTGCTTTAAAACTCGATTTATGAATACATTTATTTTTGATTTAATAAAAAAAACAGTTACTATCACACTGACAACATAAAACAAACGAACCAAACTAAAGCAACAGGTAGAAGCTGTGCCAAATTCAAAAAGTCACATAGAAAGACCACAAAGTCTCCCCAATTTACTTTATAACCTATGAATCTGAAAGGTGGGCAGTCATGTTGTTGCCTGTGTCTGTCTGTGTGACATGTTAGCAAAATATCTTATGAACTATTGAATGGATTTTAATGAAATTCTCAAATAATCTATGAATTTTCATCTACAACTGATTAACTTTTGGAGTCAATCCAATTCAAGATAGCTGCCATAGAAAATTAACCAAACAAAATAAACACACTGGTATTTGTCTTAATGGAAAACTGTCAAACCATTATTGTCTCTAATCAGTTCTCTTTTTACTGTTTTTACTCATTCTTATATCTCTACCCCTGAGCTAAATACATTAGTATCATCTGCAGACATTATAGGTTTTAACATAATAGTTATAGAATGAATATAATTTAAATAAAGTTATAAATAACCCATCTCTTAATATGGAACCTCATAGATTGTTCTCCTTAGCTGTGATTGAATCATTGATGTTTACACATTAAAACTTATTATTTAAATAACTTTACTAACCATTTGAAATGCCTCTAATTCCATATTGTTCATAATATACTGCATATACACAAGGAAAGGTAGAAAATAAATATCATCTCATTCATTTATTCACATTTATGGTTTGTGAGACAATATTATTTTACAATTTTTCTTTTTAATTGGTCCATAATTACCGGTTTCAATGAAGGTAACCCAAAGCCAGTTTTGTTACAGAAACCCCTGTGTTTATATAATCAAGTGCAGGAGATTGGTGTCTAATTACAAAATCCTCCCATTGATGTGTCACATGCTGTGGACATTATTTCATGTATGTAATGTCAAAAACAGAAGCATACGTACCACCTTACAAATAGGGGCTCATGCTGTGCATGTCAACATGTGAAAGCACACAGGATAAAGACATCAATGGTGTGAGCAGCAGCTTCCTGTCAGAGAGTCCAACACTGGCACTGAGACTCATGGGTAGTTCATGTTAAGTAGACATTAGCTTCCCAAAATATCATTATTATTTGAAAGATCTAAATCCTAAAACTAACACTATCCAGTTTATTTGTATTTCCAGTTTACATGTTCAATTTTATGGATCACGAAAAGACTCCGTGTAGTGAAATATTCATAAACACTGAATGCACAAATACCACAACATAGGGCGGAAAGCATCAAAGATGGATCTTTCATAATTACAACACAAATGAGAAACAGAGTGGCTCACGGGATGAAAAAAAAAAAAAAAAAAAAAAAACACTTTCATCCCTAAAATGGGCCTGGTGGCATTTATCAAACCCACTGATTAGCTCCTAATGCAGTATCTTAGCTGCAAGATCTACAGAGATGGTAAGAGTGGAGTAAGTGGGGAAAAGAGAAGTGTCCATTATCATAAAAAGAGAGCTTCTGTTCTCTTTCTCCTCTCTGCACCAGCCTTCATATTGTGCCCACTGAGGTCTTTGAGATGTTAATACATGTTGATTGAGATGTAGCAGAATACTTTAAGACAAATCAAACAAAATTAGACGTGCGTTATTCATGTTTAAGTGCTCTGTATTCCCAGTGCTGGCATAAAATGGAGAAGCAGCTGTCAGGATTCGTAAATATTCTGAAATGAGCAGCTCGGCGTCAGACAGACACGGGAGACCAAGATAATAGGAAGCGAGTTTATTTTACAGTGAATCGGGAGCAGGAATAATTACAGGAACCAGGAACCTGGAAGCAGAGGACGTGGCAAGTATTTCCTTGGTGAGGAAGGCAGGTAAGTATTATATCCACAGGTGGGAGGCCTTACTGTGCGAAGGATGATCCACAGCACGGAGGGGAGTCCAAAGGTAGGTATTTTCCAGTAACAGGTTGGCAGATTCACCAGGAGGCAGTAGGTAAGTATCTCTCACGAGGCAGGCAGACAGGCACAGGCAAACAGATAGGTAACTTATCTCCGAGGCAGGTGTCCACAGCAGACCAGACTGGGTCCACGCAGGTTAGGTAGTCCTAGGTAGGTAGAAGCACGAAAAAATACAAAAAGCTCAGCAAGGGTTCACAAGAAAAGCTCGTAATTCACAAGAGGCTTAGCACATTACCACAGAGGCAAAACAATGCTCCAGCGCTGGTCTGGTTCCCACCACGGCCTTAAGTACCAGCTGCCTTCTGATGAGCCTGATCTGCCACAGGTGTAGAGGGAGTGACAAGAAGCTGCCAATCAGCCGTCGAGACGGCCCACCAGGAAGTACCAAAAATTCAGAAACCTCCAGAATCACCACAGCAGCAGGATGCAGCACAAAAACACCTAATATACATGTGGCATCACTGGCAGTGTGATTGCACACTCTTTCCTCATGTGTCAGGCAATCAATAATTGATGAAATAGAAGAGCATTTACGCAAAACTGGACCACATCCCTCTTTTGTTGACAGAACACTGGATTATGGGAGCTTTGTTTCTGCACATCAGAGTTTGTGGGTCAAAGTGTGCTGTCAAAGTTATGATTTCACAACATCTCAGATACTTCTTATTTCAGGCTTAGGATAAATTTGACATTAGGTGAAGTTGAATACAGATTGGTGAGTACTCGGTTGTCATGGATACTGTGTTCAGACGACAGGCTTCCACGAAGGAAAAAAAAAAAGATTAAATATAAAACTGGACCCAAGTGCTTCTATGTTTCAGTATAGCAACAATTTGGATGTCAGCAGTGGGTAAATTCAGTTTTGTGAACGTGGATCTGTCTTCAATCCCTGATCAGTGTGTTCTTTCAGTGACTCGCTTCAACCTGAGGTGCTCATCTGCTGCTGTTTACTCACAGAAAGCACAACAAGAACAAGGGCTTTAGATAGAGATGGGATGGGTGTAAAGACAGATTGATTTCCCATGCACTGTAAGAGGTCATAAACAAGAGTGCGAGCTTGGTGGGAGGTAGTGGTGATGCATGGTCTTTAAACTGATGCGAAAACAACGGGCTGCTTCTGCCCAAACAGAATGCAACATCTGCATGTTTGGATTGTTCCAGAGACAGTGGGATGGGAGAATGCAGTAACCATCTGTGTAGGAGCACAGACTGTGGCATTCATCCTTGTGTGCATTTTAGAGTGAGTCTTCTCTTTTTTTTTTTTGCAGACTGAGGCCTCTCCCTGGGAAGCTATAGAAAATGGCTGATAAGATTTCTTGTTTGTGGGACATTGTGTGGGCCTAGTCTGCAAAACCAATTCAAAAACATCTGTCAAACGTTATTTTCATACAAGAGAACAAGTTTCAAATTCCCGATCCTGTCTAGACTTGTTGAGAGGAAAGATGTAGGGCGCTTTAACTCTCTGAGTGCAGTCACAGATCTGGGACAACAAGCCACTGAAGACTAATGCTGCTGGGAGCAAGACCCACATGATGGCTTATTAGCAATCCAAATCTGTAGAACTCCTTTCAATTTCAGATCCACCCAATAGCTTTCTTAAAATGTAACAAGCACACCTGGATTACAAAGGTACATCTTGCATGTGAACAGTGAGATATTCAGACACACAACAAAGAAACAACTGTCAACATTTTACTCCATTTCGCTCAGGCCTTTTCAGTCTGCAACATTATTAGTTATAGTGGAGCCTGCTACTGCAGTTGTTTCAAATCTTTTCTTCTCATTAATCTACTCTCATATTTAAAAAGTGAAGACAGATTTTCTTTTAATTTGTTAATTCCTTTAAAGCAAAAATAAAAAATTCTGTGCTTTGGCTTATTGACATGTTGGAAGGTGAACCTCTAGCCCAGTCTGAGACCCGGAGCTCTGTGAAACAGGTTTTTATTGAGGAGGATGGTGGGAATGGTGTTGAGCAAGTAATGGTTTCCTCAGAACATAATGACAGAATCAAGGCCAAACAGTTTAATTTTGGTTTCATTAGACCAATGAATCATGTTCCTCACAGTCTGAGAATCCTTCAAGAAGCTTTCAAGAGTTTTTCTTTGAGGAGAAGCTTCCATCTGGAAACCAGCCAATAAGGAGCACAAGCCAGTGTATCTCTTTGCTGGTCCCAAGCCCCAGTAAATGGTGAGGGTTGTGTCAGGACGGCCATTCGGCGTAAAACACTTTTGCAAAACAAACATAGGAGCTCATCTAAGCAACACCACACTGGATCGGTCGAGGCCCGGGTTAACAACGACCTCCACTGTTGTGGTTGACAAAAAGGGTGCCAGCAGAAACTGTACTACTGTTAGTCAAAGACAACATGGGGGGAAAGGGGGGAAACATGCCAGGAGACAGAGGGAGAAGAGAAAAGGCAGGAGTGTAGGATTGAGGGTTGCAACTCTAAACGTAGGGACAACGACAGGCAAAGGTAGAGAGCTGGCTGACATGATGCAGAGAAGGAAGGTAAATGTGTTATGTGTGCGAGAGACCAAGTGGAAGGGCAGCAAGGCTCGCAGCATTGGGGCAGGGTTTAAAATGTTCTACCATGGTGTGGATAGGAAGAGAAATGGAGTAGGGGTGATCTTGAAGGAGGCATTAGCAAGGAATGTAGTCAAGGTGAAAACAGTGTCAGAGAGGGTGACATGTCTGAAGGTAGAAGTAGAAGCCTGATGTTCAGTGTTGTCAGTGGTTCTGCTCCACAGGTTGGATGTGAAGTAGAAGAGAAAGAGAAATTCTGGAAGGATCTCGATGAAGTAATAGAGAGTATTCCCAGGGAGAAATACTTGGTTTTTGCTCTGATATGAATTGTAAGCTAGGAGAAGCATGTTCCTGTCTGAATCATGTCCAATCAATTTATTTTACCACCAGAAGAATCCAGCCAAGGTGTAGAAACATCTCTGCAGTAATTGAGACAACTGAGCTAACGTTCAAGCGTTGTCACAATGAAATCTAAATACTTATGTGAATGTGATATTACAGATTCTTTCATCTGTAATAAATTTACAAAATCATATAAAATTCCACTTTCACTTTGTTTTAATGGGGTAAAGACAGATATTAAATTGATGAGAAAAATATTACGTACATTTAGATTATTATAGGATCAAGCTGCAACATAAAATTTCTTTCTGAAGCCAAATAATATCACACCCCAGCTAAATAAAGCATACTACACGGTACACCCATTTACTGACATCACACTGAGACAAGTTACAATAATGTCACCCCTCCTCTAAAACTTTAAACAATCTATTTTTGTACATTGAGATTTCCTCTTTGACTAACCTCATGTGAGTGCTTTTCAAGAAGCTAGATGGCAAACTAAACAGTTGAACTACAGATAAGAATCTAAATTGAACTACCAAAAAAATATTGAAACCCCACTTTCTTTGCCTTCTTGGTACCTAACACCCTAACACGAGGAAGAGCTCTACCTCGCTAAAAATAAAAAAAAACAATTATACTGGTTTAATGGCCTGCATAATCCCAGCGGAAATAGTCTGATTAATGCAGGTGCAGAGTTATTCTAATTAGGCCTTGTGATTTTGTCATACAACTATGAAAAATAACTTTTTCCTATTTATAGTTGTTGTAAAAAAAAGTATGTGTGCATGGATAAGATTACTGTGAATATCTTTCGGATTTTCATTTTTGTGTCACGCCCTGGCTAAGATGCTGATATAAAGTGACACCTTCAGTGAGTTCCCTCCTCACCAACATGTCCACAGAGCAGGGGATCACTTCAGCCCGTCCCCTTGGTTACGACATAATCAGTTTGACAGACCGTGCCAGGAGGGACTGCATGTCTGAAAGGGGGACAGGTGTCTGATTTGTGCAGACAGGCAGTGATTTCTTTCTTCTTTTTTTTTCAATACTGTTGCCCCTCAGATTCTTCTCTGTTTGAGCTGATCCCCTGAAATGAAACAATACCCAAAGGAGGCGGCGGGGTTAAGTGACCTGTTTAACCTGGTCTGTGACATGTCCTGTAAGCTGCTTTAACTGCAGATAATCCATCAGGATTAGGAGGAAGGAAGCTTCACTTTCACTACATGTTCTAAAGCACATTCTTACCTCTGTGGATGCACACAATTTAGATATTTTTTTGCACATTTATTAATGAGACGTAATTGGCATGACACCTGTAGCTGCAACAATAACTTGCCAGCAGTGTTTTATAGGTCAGACACAAAATTCTCTCCTACATCAGTCTTATAAGTAATGTTATTTTTATTACCCACAACCAAAGGCCAAAGGACAGTATTATTTTTGCCCTTGTCTGGGTGTGTTAATTTGTTTGTTGTGTTGGCAAAATGTCTCATGAAACAGTGGAAAGTTCTGAATAAAACTCTTAGAAATTAATCATTGGACGTTATCAGGTTTGAGCAAAATGAACCCAGAATGCAAACTCATCATCCTCAAAAACTAAAACTGATTTATTTACCAAAAACAAAAGGTTGACATGGCAGCAAAACAACAAGAAACTAAATACTCAGGATCACGAGGAGAAACAAGGAGCAAGACCTGACTATGGCAAGAAAACCAACAATGAATCAGCGAGGAGGGGATGGAAGTGACTGAATATAAAGAGCTGAGGGTGAGTGGAACATGAACAACAGCTGGACTGACAGGTAATGGGAAACAGGCATGACATGACAGACTGACTGGAAAAACACTGAGGAGATGAACTGAGGGAGAGTGAGTAGTGGAGCTAGGAACAAGGAAAGCCAAAGGTGAGAAACTAAACAAGAACATATTAATATGAAACACAGGTGACAAACTAAAACACAAGGATCACAAAACGAACATGAACGTCAAACACAGAAAATCACCAAAAACTAACTCAAAATACCCAAATCCTGACATGTGTACATCTACAATTTATTACCTTTTGGAGTCAACCAAATTAAAGATGGCCGCTACAGCTAATTGACTTCATCAAAATGGCTATAGCTCAGTCAGTTTTACAGATATTGTGCTAAAATTTGGTGTGGTAGCCGAGAGTCAACACATAATTTAAGCCAGGGGTAGGCAGTCCTCAAGGGCCACTATCCTGCATGTTTTACTTGTTTCCCTGCTCCAACACACCTGATTTGAATCAATGGGTGATTAACAGGCTTCTGCAGAACATGAAGAGGTCATTTAATCACTGAATCAGGTGTGTTGGAGTAAAGGAAGCCGTAAAACATGCAGAATAGTGGCCCTCGAGGATCAGAGTTGCCCACCCCTGATCTAAGTGCTAAGAGGTTGTGCTAGATCTGTTGTTAAAACCTTGCCATTACCTATTGTAGTCAACTCTGTCTGTTTGTAAGCAAAATATCTCACTCACCACTGGATGATTTTTGATGAAGCTTTCAGAAAGTAATCATTGGATGTACGTCTACAACTGATTAACTTTTGGAGTCAACCAAGTTCAAGATGGTTGCCAGTAAGCTGAGCTTAGGAAATACAAAAATGGCTACAACTCAGTTAATTTTACAGTTGAAACTGGGTAAGGTAGTTGCTGAGACTCATCCTGAACATGAGACTTCACAATAACACATAAGCTTGGGCAAAAAGTTGCTTACAAGGTTTGCCCAAAATGGCTATTCAGTAGTATGCTGTGGGTGGGAGATATTCAGGTTTACAAACATCCTCCTCAAAGAACAAATTTGAACTGCTGGTAGTCAGGAGGAACTAAGGTGAGTTGAGCAAAAATGTAAAAACTGAATTTAAAACTGTATTTCAAAGCTTGCAGACATGCTCAGCTGTCACATTGTCTGATGGGACACACACACACACACACGTGTGTATGTGTAGATATGATCAGTGCTGAGAGCAGCTGCGGAGGTGGGTGTTTCTTGCACTCCAGAACTTCCTGCTGGGCTTGGTGCAGATGTCCTGGACCAAATTTAACTTAACATCTGCGATAAGAAGAGTCAATCTGAAAAACTCACTTAGAAATGCAGTGAAACTGTTGAGAAAAAAAAAGATCCACCATTCAGAGTGAGATCTACTTTTATTAGTTGTTCTGCTGAACTCTTATTTGATCTATATTCTGATGGAGAAGCAGTCTCTTCTGCTTTTTTATTTACTTTTTATGACTGATATTTTTATTATCTCAATAAAACATCAGAAACACACTGCTGTAATTACAATCTAATGGGATACACTCATTTTACCATCAACATTGTTTAAGAGAAAGCAGCTTTAGACCAGTTAAATAAACCAATGTAAAAGCTGGAAGAAATGTTTTAAATCGAACTTGTAAATGCGTTAGCCAAGGTCCAGTAGAAAGCTGCCATGTGTTTTTTGTTTTTTGGCTGCGGGATTGAGAAGCAAGGACATCTGCTCTGTCATCAGAGAGGTGCTCCAGTTTTGAATAAACCAGTTGCCAGCAGTCATGTCTCTTCTTGTCATTTACCCTTAAATACTCTCCCCTTTATTGATGTGATGCACAGCTCTCTTAATCAAGGTAAATGTTCTTTTTTTATCCTCTCAAACTACATTTGGCAAGAAATTTAGGTAATGTTTAGTCAAGCTAAAAATCAAAGATATTGATATTCCATATCAGAAAAGGTTGTGTTGGATTGGAAAAGAATATGCCAGAAATCATTACATTAACTTAGAATTTGTTGCAGGCAATATGAACCCAGGCTCCTTTATGTGCTGCGTTATCAACTTTATTTAATATACTTCTGTTCTTGCATTTCAGTTCTGAATCTCATTCCAAACAAAGTTGGACCAGCAAAGCTTTTATCACTTTATAAAGTTGCCATTTTGTCTTGCAACCTTTTAAGACAATTTGCCAGTGAGGACACCGAGCTTTAAAGTGTTTGAGGTGTTATTTTAGTCTCTTTTATTCCTGCAGACAGAGCTTAAATTTTTAAAACATTCCCCCACGTTCTCTACTGGGGGCCGGTCAGAACTGCGGGAAGGCCAGTCCAGTCCCCCAACACCCTTTTTCTTCATCCCTGCCTTTTTTTTTTTTTTTTGCAAACTTTATTTATTTGGTTTTTAACAAGAATTGCATAGCCATACAATTGCAATGCGATACATATAAAACAAGCCATACAATTCCCTTAAGTTAAACGAAAAGAACAAAAACAAACACCAAACAGAAAAAAAAAAAACAAATACAGCAGAACAAAACAACTTCCAATCACTTCCAGAATTTGAACTAAATAAAATTAAGAAGTATTCTGACATACCTAAAAAAAAAAAGTACCGTTTGCGCTCAGGAAAGTAAATATATAGCAATAAAAAAGGGAAGAACCGAGAGAAAGGACGCAGGATGAGCAGATAAGTACATACCCAAAGAACTAGACTGGGACAGAGTGAAAATTAATTTGATCAACCAATCGTAGTAATGGTTGCCAGATTCCTGCAAATTTGTCAGAAGAACCCCGTAGTGACATCCTAATCTTCTCAAGCCTAAGAAAATAAACAGTATCCCTCATCCAATGTATAAAAGAAGGAGGTTGTGGTGATTTCCATTTAAGAAGAATTATCCTCCTTGCAATAATGGTCATAAAGGCTAAAGAATTTTCTTGGGAAGAGGATAAAGGAGATGGCCCCGAGAACACCCCAAACATGGCACTCTGGGGGTTGGGGTCAATTTTTCTGCCAACCACATCAGATATAGCACCAAATATCTCTGTCCAAAAACTCTTGAGCTGG